>NW_027506883.1:997776-1350276 GCF_052324685.1 Brachyhypopomus gauderio
TAACTCCGTGATGGGCAGAACCCGCACCCCTCCTCTCTCTCTCTCTCTTTCTAGACTCTTGCTGTCTTGGGTATTACTGGATATCAAATGCACACACAGATAGAGAGGCAGTGGGGGGTGACTACAGTGTTCAGCTGTAGCTGCTACTAAGAACAGACCATGTGGTATTGTTAATAACAGCCTCCAAAGGGTAGGAACAAAGGATACAACCCACCAGCACACTCTACGCATGGTCACTGGTTTGGGGGAGAGGAGTTCAATGAAATATTCAACCAAATTGATTTTTGTCTGTGAAATACGACCCGGATTTTACTTAAAATACTAAAGCTTTCGACGCCCTTATATTGTGTAGCTTTCAGTGCACTTTTCGGTTTTATTGACCGTGATCTCAAAAATCAACAATGAATGAATTACGTTACATTAATAGTCATTTAGTAGGATTTTAATATTCACTGCCTGGGAAAACAAAGTCATGTGGCAGGTGTGTGCATGTATGAGACCAGGTGTGTGTATAAACAGGCTCATCCTCTGAACTGAGTCTATATCTATAAGGTAAATGGAACACAGACACTAACACCTACCAAGACCGAGACATTGATAATAGGGAGGTAATTTATCATCACTGTACTTTATGAGTAAATATACTTAGACACTATTGCATACTAATAAACATTCGGTTTCTTTTTGCAGCAGCACTAAAAGATTTTACCGGTTTTCCTCGGTCAAAAAATAGACTTTTTTATGAGCACTTGTGTTATGGGTGATTATAATAGGAGCTTTCAAACCTGCTGGAGATCTTATTGTGTGGCACAGGGAACGTTTGACTGTATTAATAATGCAGCAGTGATGTGGAGCAACACGTGCTGACACACACACGCCTGCTACGTGCTCGCTGAGAGGCTGTCAACGCTGCGGCCCACGGCTGTGAGGAGTGTGGGGGCCAAACGCCTGCAGAAATGTGCTTAAAAAGAAGGAGGAATGCAGGACAGTGGGTGTCTTTCAACCTCTGGTACGAAATAATTTGTGTGATTATTACATGAGCGGGATTATTACATGCCAGTGTGGTTCTGGCGCTTTGCTAGGAGCTTCTGAGGTCGTTCACAGGAGTTTAAGCCATGCTTGGTCACTCTGCTTGTGAAATAGTTGTAGGTAGCTCTCCTGGGAATGGTTGGCTACAGCTGTAATTCCCAATGGCTCCGAGGTCCAGAAGAGCTGCCATATCTAAGACTGATGCCAAACGCCTGTTCTTTGTCAACACATGGAGGCAGCATTTTATACACAGACCGTTTATTTGCACTGAAGTGAATGGGTCCTGTACAACAGAGCTCGTTTTTTTAGTATAAAACGAGTGTCTTACGGTAGTGAGTATAGATGGAATTTACTGCCAGCGCCCTTCGCCGTAGTGAGTATGGAAGAGTAGTAATACAATACTGTGTTATTCAATAGTGAGTATTGGGGCAGAGTAAGAATCTAATGGCAGTCTTGCAGAATGCTGGTGTTTATTGTGGCTCTGGGCAGCTCTGAAGTCAGATATCGATTGGTGAACTTCAGCTCAGCTTTCCAAGGCAGTCTGAGATCTGAGTAGCTTGGCCGTTACATTGACTGGATACACAGCTCACAGTAGGGGGGCTTCTGTAGTAACAGACGCCATACAAACACACAAACAAGGCAAATGGCATGCTGATATATTTTCCAGGGCCCCTTTATACACCAACAAGCCCCAAACAGTCCAGGTTGAAATGGGTACATGTAGGAGCTCAAAGATGTTGAACCTTTAGAGTAATAAAGGGATAATAAAGGGAACACTTGTTAAACTCCATATCAGGGTCCCATGTTTGTCGTTTACGCTGCTTTCACGCTCCGATGGCCAATCAGTGGCTCTAACATCAGAGTTGCCCTTTTTGCCCTCAAGGGTAACACCCAACACAGTTCTTCTCGCACTCGAGCCCCAGCAATGGCAACAGACCCCTGGGAGTTGACATTCACCTCAGCCTGGCTGTGAGTGGCGGCGGACGCCGTTTTCCCGCTGCCTGTGCTCAGGACTGACCCAGATGTGAGCCAGCAAGTCTGTAATTAGAGCAAGCACTCGTCCGCCTCTGTGGGGCGTACAGCTTTAGCATACAGTGGAGAGCAGCTCGAAGAAGCAGACGCACGCTCGCAAAAGAGAACGCAATCGTTCGGCCGCTCGAACACCCTCCTTTGAAATCAGAATGAACATATCTGTTGTATTTTTATTGAACCAACTCAAGTTAGGCCATTTTGTTGTGCTTGCAAGGTGACCCACACTTCCTGATAGTGAGATATTACCACTGAGGAGGGGATTACTATTGCAGAGATATGAAGTCAGCGTATACATTACACAAATGTGTTTATTATACGAATGTTTTTTGTGTGTTAGCTTGCTTTTCTGATCTGTTTTCAGGAAGTTATTTTTTTTTTTTTACTTTACACCCATTTCTTGCACTGTAACCTGATTTTTGTGTTTGTAAGCTGAAAACTGAGACTCCTCTTTAATCCTTCCGGTGTACCGCTGGGGAGCTGCGTAAACAAGAAAACAAACAAACAGACGCGGGCAGAGACAGAAGTACAGTAGCCAACAGTAGCGCTGAGAGACGTGCATCCACAGCGCTTCCATGTTCTAGGTGGACGGCTAAGGAGACCTGTGAGAGCTTCAAGAGCTGGCTGAGACTGTGTGTGTAGCTTCTTGGGCTGTTTTGAAACTCAAAGCAGCATGCTGGAGACTTTGCCATGGGATCACAGTGTGAGAGTCATTACGATGCACCTGCTACTGTACCTCCTCCTGTCTGACTCACACACACAGCACATACACGGTGCCTTCACGCGTACTCACACACATGTAAGCACGCAAACTCACACCCATGTAAACACATGCATACTTTTAAATGAAAAGAAGCCTACTTGGGATCTGTCTCTGTGTGTGAATACGGACTGCATGTGTGTAGATGTGTGTGAATATGGACTGCATGTGTGAACGGATGTGTGTAGATGTGTGTGAATTGACAGAACAGTGCACTGTATTACTGTGTCATGGTAGTGGATGTGCAGTGTATATTTGGGATATTTCTCCCATAACAAGATGGGCCTCTGTGCTTGACTACAAATATCCTTCTGGGAGCCAGACTCTCTCAGCCATAACTTCAGGCAACGTCGATTAGTAAGTGTGTATGTGTGCGAGTGCAACTACTTAAGTCTTGGAGAATGCATCCTTGGGCCCCTGTGAGACCTTCTGAGATCTCCTTGTTCCCAGTTTATTTGTGTAGTAGATTGACTCACTTACTCATTTTCCGTTCCTGCAGTGTTACTATAGCTAACATTTATTCTGCAAGTCTTCCTGAGACAAGCAATAGCCAGGCCATGAGGGGTTATTGTTGTTATTATTATTATTATTATTATTATTATTATTAGCAGTAATAATAATAATAATAATTATTATTATTATTATTATTATTATGTATTTGTATTATGAATTCAGTTTTAGGTGCTTCCTTTATATTGGAACACCAAGACAAATGACATTACAGTAGTTTGAGAAACATTCTTACTCCTGGTGAGAATCGTTAGTCCTAAAACAGGTACAAACCTCCTTGACACTGCCCTTAATAACTTAACTCTTTGGG
Source organism: Brachyhypopomus gauderio (assembly GCF_052324685.1). Classification (NCBI taxonomy): domain Eukaryota; kingdom Metazoa; phylum Chordata; class Actinopteri; order Gymnotiformes; family Hypopomidae; genus Brachyhypopomus; species Brachyhypopomus gauderio. Next base: position 1,001,415 of record NW_027506883.1, read on the forward strand.
CCACAGAGAGGAAGTGTTGCGACTTGTGGCCCAAATTTCAACACTGCAGCCACAATATGTTTGTGAATAATTAACAATGACCCTTAAGGCATAAGGTGTATACTGGCCACATTCTTTCTTGGTAAGAGTAAGTGTAGTCTTGGCATTGCTGTTGCTCTCAGGATCTTTAGTACTTTAGTGACATATATTGTGTTTCCCCACTGTGGGACTAGTGAAGTATTATCTTATATTAGCTAATGGACTGTTCTGTTTACTGCTCTTTTAACCTCATTGAAAATGCAGTTAAATCATTTTATGTTTTGGCAGAGAAAATACACATCAAAGACTTTGATAGCAATGGCTTTGAGTTCGTAGCAAAAAGTTTATACCACATTTGCAACAAATCTAGTAAATTTATGCTGTTTAGCCCTAACTTGCACATATGTTAACCCTGTGTTCAGGGCATCATTTCACATGTCATATCATGTCATATTTTCTCAGTCTGTCTGTCTGTCTGCCTGTCTGTCCATCAGTCTCTCTCTCTCCCTCAATCCATTAAGTTTTATTGTACTGCATTTACAATATTGTGAGCGACTCCCAGTTGTTGATCTGATTACAAAGTGCTCAAGTGCACGCACACACACACGCACGCACGCACGCACGCACGCACGCACACACACACACACACACACACACACACACACACACACACACACACACACACACACACACACACACACACACACACACACACACACACATTTTCTAATGATAATGACATCAACAACATCAGCATAGATGCTATGATTGAAATAATGATCACCGTCTGCATAGCGTAAGTCCCAAACTGGTAGCATCCTATGAACTGGTAGCCTCAATACAAATGAAAACATATAGCATGTGCGTTAATACTAATAAACAACAACTGTCAACAAGGCTGTGAGGATTTATATGATTTACAAAACAGGTCTTATTAATTCTGTATTATTGCGAAATGAGACATGTTGCTGAACACATGTTGCTGTTACATATTGCTGAAGAAACAGTTTAGCCACTGGTTTGGTGTTTCCAGCAGGACATCACTGACGTCCTGTGTGTCTCCTCACCGGGAGCTGTAACCTAATGAAGTAAGGGCAGCCCTCCTGTGTGGTGAACATGCATAATAGACTTGGGAGAGTTTCACTGAGAGATGGCCACACACCAGGGGTGTGCATCTGTCTCTTATAAGATGACCCGAGACATATATATATATAAATATAAATATATATATATATATATATATATATATATATATATATATATATATATATATATATATATATATATATATATATATATATATATATATATATATATATATATATATGTCAAAAGAGGGAAGACACATTTTTATATATAACAATATGGTGTGATTCGATGAGGTACTGCAATCTAGTGCAATTTTTTAAATGTAGACATTTCCATTATTAGTTAAAATCAGCTAATTCTATAAATGTGTGCTTGCTTACCTTCAAATGTACACATTTCATAAATTAGTTTTAATTTATGTTATGTTACTTTTGCCATTGGAAAAAATGGACGGCCAATGATTCATTTCAGACTTTCCATTATGTTTATTTGCCAGTAGACCCAGTTGGGCATTAAAGACGTGCTGTATGAGAGAAACTCATACACTGATATAAACTGATATCTCACACACCCATTTGCTGGGGAGAAAGTATTAGACTATATTATAAACACAGAAGACCTTCAGTACATCGCAATATATTTCGGCAGTATCTTAGTTTAGTTTACACTTGGATCGTTCCCGGGGTCCGAGTATCGGTATCGATGTCCTCGTATCTTTCACATTAAAGCAAGTTTCTACTTCACTACTCACCGGTAGGAGCTGCATCACAAACCCACGCAAACTTCACACCATACCGGCCACGTTCATCTGGAGCGCTCGCTCTGTAGATATGCACCTCTCTCTCTCTCTCTCTCTCTCTCTCTCTCTCTCTCTCTCTCTCTCTCTCTCTCTCTCTCTCTCTCTCTCACGCTCTCTCCCTCTCCCCCTCTTTTTCTCTCCCTCTCTCTCTCTCCCTCCCTCCCTCAGACACAAAGCATACACAAACAGAAGCTTATCATTTAGAATTAATGCTATTGTGGTGTGTGTGTGTGTGTGTGTGTGTGTGTGTGTGTGTGTGTGTGTGTGTGTGTGTGTGTGTGTGTGTGTGTAAGTGTGTGTTGGTGTTTACGGATCTTGTTCTCGCCATTCTGGGGGGGAGAGAAGACACATGAACCGAGATCTGCATGTTGCGGTGCTGGTCCGTGAGTGGCGTGGCTCGCCTGGTGCGGATTGTTCGTTCCGCATGAGCGCGCATTTCCCTTCTTGCCTCCCTCCTTCCTCCCTCCTCCCTCCTTCCTCCTCCTCCCTCCTGCTCTGCGGCACGAGTGGCGGCGCTGCTCCGTGGTTTGGCCGCAGGGGAGGTCTCCTGCGCGGCGTGTGTGGGAGGCGCTGGGGACACCGGCTCGTCTCACCACGTACGATCATGTGGTGTTGTTGCTGCATCTGCACCGCCACTTGTGTCCGTGCTGCAGAAATAATAATGCAGCGCATTACGAAGCGTAGGAAAGTGCACGAGAGGAGGATCGCTGGCTGCACATGGATGCGAAACCTTCACTCTTACGCGTATGGTTGATATTGACAGCGGTGTCTCGACAACCTTATATATCAATGTAAGGTTCAGCAGTTAATTGTCGCCTGGTAACGCAAATGAGCTTGTGTGATGACTGGTCATGTGTCAAGGGGCTTTAGGTAAAATAATTAGAGAGGAGACTGCTACCTATTCAAAGATAACACCAGAACACATCCAGACTCTTAATTCACTGACGGTCATTTGCTGTACAGCTCGGAAAACGCATTCGTGTGTTGCCCAGTCCTGAGTCTGTGCCATTATCCATTTGTAATGCTGTATAGTATACACAGAGCAGCCATAACTAATGACACATGAAAGCTATGAACGTGCATGCCTTTCATCTAGCCATGTACCTTTACTCTAAAGTAAGAGATTTTCTACACTTAGATGCATATTTGTTCTCAGTTCTCAGATATCACCTGGTGCAGCTACGAGCTGGTTTTGGGGACACACTGTGATAGACGTTGGACTGCTCCGCACTTCAAATTCAGATGTTGGATTATTGTCTGTTCATTGTTATTTGTTTACTGCTCTTTTGAGTTGCAGCAAAGCCTGTCAGAAAGAAATCTAGTGACCAGCACTTGACCATCACATTTTATACAACTGTCTCCTTCATTTATTAGCCCCCCCTTGCATATTTCTATTATGCCTGCATTCATTTTAGAATTACATAGAAGTAAAATCACCCCATCTACCAGAGGCATCTGCAAAACTCGATGCACTGATGTTCAGTGAAGAGCCGCGGGCGTCACAAGTCTGTCTGCCTGCCTACGGATAAGAGATAACGTCACCTGGTGAGGGTCTTACTGCTCACGTGAATTATAGCGACTCATCTCAAATGGGGGCTGCACTAGTGTCTGTAGCAACACGTGGTGTGTAACCAGCTACTCAAGAGCTGAAGCAGGATTACTTGAGACCACTAGGGGTTCTCACTGTAATAGCGTCACACTAGAGTTCATGAGAAGTTTAGATGTCAGGACGAGCCACATGACCTGAACAGACCCACAACATCACCAACAGATTTAATTAGCACTTTGCTTCTTGTGCACACATCCTTCTTATTCTTTAGTTACTAGCTCAGATCAGTTGAGGTTATAGTACCTGTTTCGGTAAGAAAGCTAATGGTTCTAGACATTTCAATTGGTATGCTATTATTAATGAAAACATTAGTATTTGTAAACTCCGTGTCCTTGATATGTAACCAAAATGTAAGACTAACCCTCCAGTTTCACCCTTTGTTTTCTTCACTGTATATGGAGTGTAACTTGTAATGTATTTCTAAAACCACTGTAGCCTTTAAAGGGATAGTTAATAATGAAACTAAGGAAAGATAATCGCTGATACTTAGTGACTGGATGATGGTAGATCATTTAAATTGCAATATAATGAAATCAGAGGCCCATTTCTCCATGTTAAGATGACTCATGCGTTTTCATACCCGTCCTGACTGCATCAGTGCAAAACCCATGACTGAATGTCATCTGGCTCACTCTGTAATTTCATGTCATTCTGGTTCAGGCACTGGAGAGTCAAACTGTGTATGAGATTTTAAAACTAGCAGTGGAATGTGCACTTAATGTGTGGACTGGTAGCACTGGTCATTTTCTACATACAGAAGATGTTCCATAAGGCAAGCTGAGGTGTTTGACATACGTTTGTTATAGACTTGATCAAATTGTGCTGTATTGTTATAAGGTTGTCCATCACATGCATATGTGCAATGCCAAGCCTGTGATAGATGCAAATAACTTAATTATAATAAAACTAGACCATAACAGTAAATTGTATTCTACTTTAATATATTACCAATACACTATAAGCTATATCTAGACATCTCAGTATGATGCGTAACTGATTAAAGGTGGATTAAATTGATTATTCAAGCCTTACAACTACATTCTAAGCAATCTGCATCAATCCTATACACAATAAGATAACTATCCTATAATACAGAGCATAACCCAGATTACCCTACCCACATAAGCATAACTGAACTACAGCAGCATAATTAAACACATTGAACTAATTATGTTCAATCTGAGCAATCCCTAAGTGGAAATATGAGACACTTCATTATCTCAATTGAACATTTTCCGGAAATTTACAAATACTTACATGGGGACGCCTAGAACTCAATTATTGTATTCTAGTTTATTCTACTTTATTTTATTTAATATTACTTTACTTACCTCAGAGCAGTTTTGAAGCCAACTGAAAGGAGGAATCATATTTTTGATGTGCAGTATAGTTTGTGTAACTTTCATCTGGCCTCTGTTCTGTTTTATTACTCCCTGCAAACCTTCACTGGTCTAAACAGTAATTCACTGACTTCTAAATACTAGATTTGTATTACATAAACTTTGTGAGTCAGTGTAATGAGGACTCTAAAAGAGACCAAGTAAGACCACGTCTTCCACAAGACTGTTACAGTTGAATATATGACTAGTTCAGCAGTGAAAACACTAGAACCCATACTACCATGTACATTTGAAAACACTAGAACCCATACTACCATGTACATTTAAAAACACTAGAACCCATACTACCATGTACATTTAAAAACACTAGAACCCATACTACCATGTACATTTAAAAACACTAGAACCCATACTACCATGTACATTTGAAAACACTAGAACCCATACTACCATGTACATTTGAAAACACTAGAACCCATACTACCATGTACATTTGAAAACACTAGAACCCATACTACCATGTACATTTAAAAACACTAGAACCCATACTACCATGTACATTTGAAAACACTAGAACCCATACTACCATGTACATTTAAAAACACTAGAACCCATACTACCATGTACATTTAAAAACACTAGAACCCATACTACCATGTACATTTGAAAACACTAGAACCCATACTACCATGTACATTTGAAAGCTCAAGCCAACAAAAACATCTGAGCAAATGAAAAGGCCTCTTGCAGAGCTCCTACAGGAACAGCCCTCACTGTGCAGTGAATCAGTTACCACGTAGCTGACAGGCCACATAAACAGAAGCAAACCGCTGTGTCAAGTCCATGTGAGACACGGTGTATCAGCCAGGCTCATGTAATGTGTCCTTCAGTCCAGACTTCCCAGAACTGTTCAGTGACTAATCTGGAGATGAAACCAGTGCACAGATAATCACTCCTAGTGACGTGACCCCGTCAACAATTCAACAATCACTCTGAGTGACGTGACCCTGCCAGCAGTTCAACAATCACTCTGAGTGACGTGACCCTGCCAGCAGTTCAACAATCACTCTGAGTGACATGACCCTGCCAGCAGTTCAACAATCACTCTGAGTGACGTGACCATGCCAGCAGTTCAACAATCACTCTGAGTGACGTGACCATGCCAGCAGTTCAACAATCACTCTGAGTGACGTGACCCTGCCAGCAGTTCAACAATCACTCTGAGTGACGTGACCCTGCCAGCAGTTCAACAATCACTCTGAGTGACGTAACCATGCCAGCAGTTCAACAATCACTCTGAGTGACGTGACCATGCCAGCAGTTCAACAATCACTCTGAGTGACGTGACCCTGCCAGCAGATCAACAATCACTCTGAGTGACGTGACCATGCCAGCAGTGAACCTGCCAGCAGTTCAACAATCACTCTGAGTGACGTGACCCTGCCAGCAGATCAACAAGATGTTGAACATGGTGTTAGGAACGAGGAAGCTACATCAAATATGCACTCTGCAGTGAAGCTTAGAGCTTTCTGAAGAAAGGACCCTCATCCCAGTAGTGAAGTTCACTATGACACTAGGTACAAGCATGTAGAACCAACTGTGGCATAGATCATGTAAAATGCTCCTTAACCTTTTGCCTTCAACTGATACAGTATTTAGGTTCACAAGCAATTCCAGCAGCTTGTCTGGACATATTAGGAGGTGATTATGCAGGTGAAAATGCATCTGAATATTTATGCACTACACATTGTACTGAGCAAAGTGCTAAACATGGTGTCTGCCAATGAAGCCAGCAAACGTTGATGGGGCAGTTGTGTGGAGGATGCAGGGCTGGTGGATTCATATCTGACCTCCAGGAGCACGAGAAGGTCGTGCTTGACAGGGTCAGGCCTTGTGCCACTTCCCATCCTGTAACTACTGTGATCGTGAGACGCGCTGGTGGTCTGGAAAAGTAAAATCATCAAACTTCAAGGTCAGATTAGAACCCGTCCTGGAATGCTGATAAGGGTCCTTCATTGCTAGCGGTTAAGAGGAGACAGCTAAGAGAAAAGCGGCACTACACTGACTCCGCACTGAATGAACAGACACTGAGGGGTGAAAGAAAGTATTTCCTGTTGTAGTGTCAAAGTAAACAATACAGCAGCTCACAACAATCTCCCCAGGGGATCTGTAGGAACAAAACACATGTCCCATGTATCTATTACCAGGAAACATTACAACTCCTTGATTGTCTCCTTGATACATGATGGCAAGTAACAATGATTTCTCAGTCATTTTATGAGACACACTGTCAACAGGTAGCATGGTGCTTATATGGAAGATATAGCTATTAACTATGCTTGGTGAGGAAATGACACAGGACATTTTTTCAAATGCAATGACAAATGTGACAGCATATTAATGGTGCACAGAGAAGACTCTCATCTTTGTAAATTCACATGTACATAGTAATCATGTAGTATATTCCATTCACAAAATGATTATCCCTCCTTATTAAATCAAATATAACCCTTGTCCTTCCAATGACATGGGCCATAACCTTAAGTGTTTATAGTTTTAGTGCATTCACAAGAACAAAGACAACATCTGCATAAGGTCAAATGAACGTTTTTATTGGTTTGCTGAACTGAAACAAGAAAAAAAAACGAATTTTCCTCCAACTTTTTATCCCTCTTGAAAACTAATAGTTGGTAGTTTCTAACTGAGACGGCACATATCACTCCGAACATGGACCTGAAACTTGAACTCCTTTCACAGATTCTTGATAAGATTGAGGTAGCATTGAGAACTTTGATTTTGGTGTATTTTCAAAATGTTTTTACTAACTTTGTTGTTTACTTCAGGTCATTGTCTTATTGGAGGACTCAACAATGACCTAACCCTAGACTGCTAGCAGATGGCATTATGTTATTCTTCAAAATATCCACAATATTTTTTCCATAGTCCCGAGCAATGTTTGCACCCTAGCAAAAAGGTTTCCTGTCCCTGATGCAGCAAAACCGCCCCACAACATTAAGCTTCTCCCAGCATGTTTCACTGTGGGGGCAGTATTTTTAGGGTTGAAGGCCTCACCCCTCTTTCGCCAAACAAAAGCAGCATCAATATGCCCAAACAGCTCGATGGTTTAATCAGACCAAAGAACAGAACCAAAACTCACCTGTTTCAGATGGTCTCTGGCAATGTTCGGTTGTGCTTTGAAGTTCTGCTGTGAGAGCAACAGGGTTTTTCTTGGATGATGACCAGGAAATGGCGTGGAGATGGCAGCAGGTCTGTCCTGAAGATGAAGGTCAACTGTCTTCTGTCTGAGGTCCAGACTGATTTCTTTATTTTTGGCATGATGATATTTCTTCTTACAAAGATAATAGAGCAATACAAGAGTATCCCTTTCATTTAGCTCTGATTCTTTGAGTCACTCAGGTGTTTTTTAAGCCTAATTGTCTGCTCAGGCGTGGTTTTAAACCCAATTAATTTGTTTTGAAAATACAAAATCAAATTGAGGTTAATCATTTTGACCATCTCAGTTTTCACCTGATTTTTATAAAGAAATCTTTATCTTGAATATTTATTTTACATTTCAAAGTGTACCAAAATTAGCCTTATCATTGATGAATGATTTACTATATGAAATTGTATTAATATTGCAAACATTGGGCAGTATTTTAGGGAAATATTCAAACATTCCCCAGGGGCTAATAATTATGATCTTAACTGTATATGAAACAACAGGCTACAGTTCAGTAGCATTCTTGTGATTGCTCAGCCATTATGTGCTGCGTTAACATAAGCATAAGAATCCACTAACATGGCTGCACCAAACTCATATTTGTTTTATTATTTAGGAATGTACTCAGTCTGCTATGTCACTGGAAATCTAACTCATTCATGCATCCGTATTTCCATATCTTTGTGCCCTAAGTGCACCATGACTTGAACCGCTGCCCCTCAAGAGACAGGAAGACATGCTTCAAAACTCCTTTCTGTACCAAAATGTCCAAATTAACCCCCACTACCTGTGTATACATCAGTCTTTTGATGTCTTCAAACACAAACTAAAGATCCACCATTTCAAGCAGAACCTGAACGATTCACATCCATGTTAAGGCACTTAAATAATCAATAATTATTTGTTTACATTCTCTACAACAAAACAAAAATTGTACGTAGGCCTACTTGTGCTCCTCCTGACAAGGTCTGGTTTAATGGTGTCCTTAGATTCAGGCCCAGTACACTAGCATAAGGGTTTCTTCCATAGAAAGAAAAAACTTCCATAGAGGCAACATCTGCTAAATGCTGTAAATGTAAATATAAATGTTCACATTAGCCTCCCACAGGCCTTCAACAGCTGTTGAGGTCTTCACTTTAGCATCGGTTGTCCTTGATGTTCATAAAGTGACCTTGCCCACTCTTAATAAGCGGAACCACACTGAATGGCCTTTATGAATATCATGGTGCAATGGACCTTCCAAAATGTCATTCCACACTGTACAGTTACAGCATGGTGCTAAAGGGTCTTGAAACCCCTTGCTTACGTTAAATTATAAGTCCTCAGATAGGTTTACTGATTCTCTGCAACATCTACTGCCTAGTGAGAACTCCACCAAACCAGCATGCACTGCACCACTAAAAGCATCAGCTTCAAGAGCCCAGTTACAGTATTATAGTTTGACTTTGCTGACTTGCCCATCTTTGTTGAGTGGAAAAAAGACAAACACATGCAAGCTAAGCCTTATACCTGGCGTCTCCTCTGAAGACGACCTTGATTTTGGCCGCCGGTAAAGTGAAACACACATCAAATGAAAAGGTGAGACCCCTTTTAAGCATAGAGTTTCACCTAGACACCCCAGGACCTTGATGTAAATTGCAGGAATCTGCAAAAGCTCATTGAAGCTGGAGTAATTAGAGAATCTGAGTCGACATTCTCTAGTGAGAAAGAACAGTGACGTAAGACCATCAGCAGTAGAACATGCCAACACTAAAAGATTCATATGCCCTACTGCATTTTGGGAAGACATTTTCAATGTTGACACGATCCCAATGGTTCTCTTTGATAAACCTTATAGCAGGCTACTATCAGCTGCAATGAGAAGAATCAGACAAACATAACAAAGCTTTTGTTTACTCATTAGGTGTATTAATCAATTACAGGGAGTTCAACCAGCTAATAAATGTTCCAAGCACTTTCTGAAGGATAATATATGATATATATTTAATATCAACCTGAAGAGAGTTATTTGTGTTCTTCAATTGTATTTAACAAGAACTCCTGAAGAGCATGAAAGTTGACTGCTTTGAGTCTTTTAGCATCTGAAAGAATATGGGTTAAAGCTATCTTCAGAAAAATGCAAATGTTTCCAAATGTGTGAGATATCTAGGACGCTTCTAACAAGTTGGTGTTAAAGCTGATCCTGATAAAACTGAAGCCTTAAAAATCCAGCCAAATCCAAAAAATCTTGGGGAGTTGTGCTCATTTCTAGGATTCAGTGGGTACCACAGATTTTATTCAAGACTTTTCAGGTTTCCTGCCACAGTCAAAAAACATGGAGGTGAACTAGGTACCCTAAAACATTATCCTGGTGTGTGTGAATGACTGTATGTCTGCATGGCTAGTGATGGTGTCCTGGACGTTATCTTCTGGACGTTATCTTCTGGATGTTATCTTCTCTCACCTTCCTGTGCTTGGTGCAGTGTTGGACTGGATGTAAAAGCACCTGCATTTTGATAATTGCATGTGTTTGTGTACTGCGAGGGATGTTATATAATTACTAATAATAACTCATAATAATAATGGTTATGACCCTCTGAGGAAACGTATTGAAGCCAAAGAGAAAAGAGCCCAGTGTTATATTTCAAAAGAGCCATTCAAAGGCCTCTAGACAGACAGCTGTCAAGAAGCATTTGACAAAATAATTAACAGACTGACTTAGGCTTCGTAAAAGTGAGCCTGCCATTTTATGAAGAGCAAGATGGCCACATACAGGTTATTGCTTTTGCCACCTGTGGTCTTCCACGTTCTCAGGCGAGGTGTCCAGCTCATCAGACAGGGTTTGTAGCACTCAAATGGGTTGTAATGGGAATTCATTTGCAAGTGCCATTGATAATTTGTCCTTTGACATGCATTCTCACTTCTGCAGTGTCAGACACAATAAGCTACAGATGGTTGTCTGGCCTATCAACATTTTCATTTAACCTTCAGTACTGACTTGGCAAACATAACTTTGATGCAGATGTCTTTCTAAACACCCCCATGATACCTGGGTTGATGATTCTGTTTCCCAGAAAGAGTATGAACAAGTTTAACAACTCACATTGCATCACTTGCCGGAAATTGCTGATGCTATTTTGTGTCACAACTCAAGTAGTGCCAGCTATCTGTGAAGACCATCTTGTTCGCCAGGTATCTGGAAGTAATGCAGAAACTGACGGTATTCCCTTGGGGCAGGTCCCTCACTATGAATTCAGAGGCTCTGCTGAATACTTTTGCGCAGGCGGAAAATCCTGAAGGGCTCCCAGTAATCCCAAATATCTCAGAAGCAGAACGATCTGCGAAGCAAAGGTCTCCTGTGGTACAAGAGGTTAGCACCTAACCTCTCATAAGGACTCCTGTGGTACAAGAGGTTAGCACCTAACCTCTCATAAGGTCTCCTGTGGTACAAGAGATTAGTGCCTAACCTCTCAAAGTCTCTTGTGGTACAAGAGGTTAGCATCTAACCTCTCATAAAGTCTCCTGTGGTACAAGAGGTTAGCACCTAACCTCTCATAAAGTCTCCTGTAGTACAAGAGGTTAGCACCTAACCTCTCATAAAGTCTCCTGTGGTAGAAGAGGTTAGCATCTAACCTCTCATAAGGTCTCCTGTGGTACAAGAGGTTAGTGCCTAACCTCTCAAAGTCTCTTGTGGTACAAGAGGTTAGCATCTAACATCTCTTAAAGTCATGATTCGATTAGCCTAGGATGGCAGATGACATAGAGGCTAAGATCAAAACATGCTCTTCACAAAGCATCACCTGAGAGAACTGCTCCTTTAGTCAATATCTGAGTTACCAGGTTATTGGAGTTCATCTGCATGGACCTTCTCTCAGTAGACACCTGAGACAACACGTCATAGAAACACCAAAGATGTCTTGGTCATAACTGACATTTTTTACTAAATATGTTGTAGCTATCCAAACTTCCAGCCAGAAGGCTAGTTTGGCAAGTGCCTCTAGGAGTACTTTATAGTTCACTATGACATTGACTACCTAGTGATATGGAGTCAGAACAACTAAAAAGAGCAGTTCACAATAAAGGACAACAGGCTCCATATCACCCACAGGGAAATCCAGTGGAGAGCTTCAGTAGAACATCGCTGAGCGTGGTTGGAGCACTGAAACATCTAGAGGAGTTGGCATGATTTTATAAAACCCTTAGTGGATGCCGAATACACAAGGCAGGAAAGCACAGTATCCACACCATATGCTGTGATGTTAGGGGGAAACCTCGGCTGCCCGTTGACCTTGACTTTAACCTTCCCCTGAACAGGCAGCAAGAGAAGCCACACTGACTGTCAAACACCTGAAAATGCATTTAGAGAAGAGATACAAATTAATTAGTGAAAATGCAACCAAAATAGCAGAAAGACATAAAGCTAGATTTGACGGAGGAATCACTGCACTGTAGAAAGGCAACAGAGTTCTGGTCATGAGTGTGAGGTTACAGGGAAAGCAAACGTTGGCTGATAAATGGGAATCTACTGTGCATATTGTAGGCACTTTCAGGCCAGAAATTAAAGATAGTCTATCATATACATTGCACAGAGATCTGCAGTGGTCTTGTGGGTTGCTACCAATGACCAAGGAGAAACCCTCCAGTGTGAAGGAAAAGGCCCTGGAACATGTCAGACACTGCCTGACAATGACCAGAAGGACCTATAATTTCAGTCAAGCTCATAAATGATTATGCAGTCTGCTGCTACTCAAGACCTTGGTGAGTGCCTGTAGAAATTATGGATGTTCATGAAGTTGAAACACAGCCATGTAAACCTACAATACAAGACTTCTCCACTGCTGACCTTACTAAATCTAGTTGGTCAACTTGTGAGTGAGAAATCTGAAAAAAGCTGAAATATCTACCTGTGAAAAATGCAACTGTTGTACACTTACCTGCAAACACTGTGTCTGAGCAAAATTATCCTATACAAGTTCTGAACCTGATGCTGTTGAGAGATGTTGAGGGCATAGAGTTAATGTGCATAGAGTTAATGTGCACAGAGTTAATGTGCATAGAGTTAAAGGTGGCAGAGTGTAGTCCATAACCACAGCTACAGTCTGAATTAGCATTAAATTTGATTAACTTAGATAAAGTAGAATTTGCTATCGGAAATTGTATCGGAAATGTCGGGTTATTTCTTGTTTCTTTCTCTATTTTGCCAGGTCTACCACATATACACTGCAGAAGAATCATCAACGTCTAGGCAGAACCTGAGTTTTTGAGCACCACAAATAATGTGAAGACCAATTTCACACTAATAACTAAATGCTACTGTGTGAAGGGGCTGAGAACAGAACTGGTTTTATATGTAGTCTAAAGGGATAGTCTGTTTATTGGAACAAAGGGTTAATTCTGTTTGTTCCCACTGTGAATTTGGAAGTTTCCCTTTTGCTCTCCTTCTCTCTCTCTCTCTCTCTCTCTCTCTCTCTCTCTCTTTGTCTTGGGAGATCAAACCCAGTTTTCCAGCATTCAGTCTCTGAACGGGATTATTGAGGTTAATTGGCAAGGTACTGAGTAACTAAGCACTTTGATAAATTAAAAGCAGCCCTGATACTTTAAATCTGTGACATTTCAACAAAGTCAGGAATTGATTGATAAACAAAATTAAACGAGCAGGCAAGCACAGAAAATGAAGCAAACGGGAAATGAGGAGATAACAAACAAAGGACTTGACAGAGGATAATGAGTTAGGGAACTGCACATCGCTTAAGTCAAAAGGCTAAAGAAACACACGTAGAGGTGCCTGTGGGTTTAAATATTAAAACAGTTGATAAAGGATAGATTAAATAGATTATTCAGTGTCCCTTAACACTAAATTAAATTTCAGTTACTTTATTTTATTTATTTGATCTTTTTTTCTGAGTGCAGTTGTGAAGCTTCCTGAAATAAGAGTTTCATGTTTTCATTCTTCATCTAGTCTCATACAATCTGTGACTGGAAACTCATCGTTTCTGAGATATCTTGGTCCGATGGTGTTCTTTCCTTTCATTAACACATACGGGTCAACTGGAGGTCAGATGGCTTTGTTTTTCAAGGGCACTGGACATGTTTAATGAGGACATGAAATTTGTTTATCGTGAACAGGGTATTTCTTTTAAACGCTGACACATAATTTGTTTATCATGAACAGGGTTTTAAGATGACCATGTGTTTATTTGAAAATAAAGCACGTATTACTGGTGCATAAACAGTCAGTATTTTTCCTCATAGTCCTTCACGTACAGCAGTCATCAGATTATAAACTCCTGCTTACACTTCAGTGTGAATTCAGAAAGGTCACCGAGACTTTGGTCTGCTTTTCAACATAAGCCAACCGAGTGCCGTGCAATTTGTAGAAAGACTATTATGTTCTGCAAAATGTAAAAATAGATCTGCTCCGTGATCTGTATCACTCTGTAGAACGCTTTTATGCAGTATTTCCCAACAAAACCTTTCAGGTTTGGTATGAAGAAGTTTGTCCGCAACGATGGCAAAAATAACTTTGTCTACACTGGTGTAAGCTCTCAGTTTGACAGGAGTGTAGGAACTTGCATGGACCTTCTCATCAATACCACACTGCTACGTTGTTTATATGGACAAATTGTGCACAGATCCAGCTTGTTCATGAGCCTACACAGAGATAATACTGAATCTTGTTGGATAGTCCATTTCAGCCTTTGTGGAGATGTTTTCATTAGCTAGAGTTTCATGTGTAAGATTAATTTTCACAATTGCAGTGTTGGTTGAGGTGAGACTGGTGTTGAGGTGAGACTGGTGTTGAGGTGTTGAGGTGAGACTGGTGTTGAGGTGAGACTGGTGTTGAGGTGTTGAGGTGAGACTGGTGTTGAGGTGTTGAGGTGAGACTGGTGTTGAGGTGAGACTGGTGTTGAGGTGAGATTGGTGTTGAGGTGAGACTGGTGTTGAGGTGAGACTGGTGTTGAGGTGTTGAAGTGAGACTGGTGTTGAGGTGAGACTGGTGTTGAGGTGAGACTGGTGTTGAGGAGTTGAGGTGAGACTGGTGTTGAGGTGAGACTGGTGTTGAGGTGTTGAGGTGAGACTGGTGTTGAGGTGAGACTGGTGTTGAGGTGTTGAGGTGAGACTGGTGTTGAGGTGAGACTGGTGTTAAGGTGTTGAGCTGAGACTGGTGTTGAGGTGAGACTGGTGTTGAGGTGTTGATGTGAGACTGGTGTTGAGGTGAGATTGGTGTTGAGGTGTTGAGGTGAGACTGGTGTTGAGGTGAGACTGGTGTTAAGGTGTTGAGCTGAGACTGGTGTTGAGGTGAGACTGGTGTTGAGGTGTTGATGTGAGACTGGTGTTGAGGTGAGATTGGTGTTGAGGTGTTGAGGTGAGACTGGTGTTGAGGTCAGACTGGTGTTGAGGTGTTGAGGTGAGACTGGTGTTGAGGTGAGATTGGTGTTGAGGTGAGACTGGTGTTGAGGTGAGACTGGTGTTGAGGTGTTGAGGTGAGACTGGTGTTGAGGTGAGACTGGTGTTGAGGTGTTGAGGTGAGACTGGTGTTGAGGTGAGACTGGTGTTGAGATGTTGAGCTGAGACTGGTGTTGAGGTGAGACTGGTGTTGAGGTGCTCTAGGCCCTGGGAAGGTTAATCTCTTCCAGCACTGACTCTCCTGGTAAATCCCCGTGTAGAACCAACACTGGAGATTTAACACAGCACACGTGTCCTTCATTGATGCGTAAGATAAATGCGGCAGATTGATGAACTACATGGGCTACTCCTTATGTAATAATGTTCGTTCACTGGCTGTGCTTATTGTATTAAAGAAGCTGCCAAGATTTTGGAGGAGAAAGAGATGAGAACAGCTACGAATAATTCATCTAGTAAATGCAAGGCGGCGTCCATGAGCAGACCTGAGCACACTGCTAGGTTGTTTTAGGAAAATGGGTCAACAGGAATACTTCAACAAGTTCAAAGGTCAAAGTTCAAAGATGAAGAATGCCCAAAAGGTCAATTGGTGTAGAAATAAAATGTAATTTCTTATATGTAAAGTTGTGTTAGCAAGCCATAACATCCATTACCCTCTGCAGTGACTCTATTAATGGTATCAGCAAGCCATTATATTCATTATACTGCACAGTGACTCTAATAAGCTAAACTGTGTTACCATCGTATTCATTATACTGTGACTCTGCTAAAATAAGGTGTGTTAATGAAGTGTCATATTTGTTATATTGTCACAATAAGGTAAATTTTGTAATTCTTTTGAATGCTTGTTATGGAGGGACCATTCCAAGCTCATAAACCTACAGTGAAATATTAATATTCAGTTACAATGTCTATATCTTCACATTTTGTATATGATTTAGAGGACTGTGTGTACAGCACATCTACCAATTGCAGCATCAATTACAAAACAACATCAGTCAGTCTGTTGACTTCACTTTGCTTAATGAAACTGTTCTTCATCAGGTGATATCAATCAACAATATGTTCTCATTATATGCCGTCATCACGAGATTAACGTCCTGCTTCCAATGTATCAACCAAGTATGGTGGACCTATCAAAGATTTTGCCTTTTTAATAACCTGCACAATTAATAACAAGGAGGATGTTACCAGAAAACAATTTATTCTCAACACTGATTGAGAACTACGTCTGGCCAATAAAGTGAAGTTAAATGAAGCTCATCTGTCTCTTACAACATTTACAATACAGATAAGTTTGAAACATATACACAGATGATGGCCATGTGCTAAGACACTTGTGATGTTGATGATTACTATGATTACAGGCTAAACTGAACACTGGACAGTGATCCCACCCTTTAATCCACATCAGATCATTTACAGGGACACACACAGCTAAGTGTCACAGGTCCAAACATATTTTATGATGCTACCATAATGCTGCTCTGAAATAATGTTGATTAAATAAGGAAAAGCCGTTCTGAGGCCAAGGATGTGTTAAAGATTAATTAGCAGAGGGACCTGTGTAATTAAGTCATCCTTAATTAGGACAGAAATGGAGTGTCAGAAATAGTGAGAAAAAGAAATAAATAAATGGATGAAATATGCTGATCTGTTAGAAAGGCAGAGACCTGGGTTCAGGTGACTCATTTCAGATTGATTCTTCTCCTCTTTTGTGTGGTGGGCTACATAATTATTACATGGAGGTAATTATGAAGCTAGCTGGTGTGTGAAAGCTAATGTAATCCATTCCAGTCCAATGATGGAGAGAGAGAGAGAGAGAGAGAGCGAGAGAGAAAGAGAAAGATATTCCTGTTTCTATAATACAATATTGTTTATCTTTCTTTGTTGTTCACTTCTCTTTCTTCGTCTCACATTCTGTTCATCCTCCCACCAACTCTCCTTCTCTTTGTCCCTCTATCTCTGTTGTTGGAGTCTGTTCTGAAGGTCAAGCTGAGCTGGTAATTAAAGCACAGTGGGTGAACACCCAGGTGAAAGGTGCTGGTGTCTGATTCAGTTACACCGTCAGTACAGTATATGTACACCATATCTACACCGTTTAGTGACAGTACCACTACAGAAAACAGAAAGCCTGTGTTGAACCAGAGCACTTGACCACGATGCTCCACACCTTCATGTCTTTAACAATAAGATTTTCACATTTCATACATGTTGTCTCTCGCTGTCTCTCACTCCATCCTCTCTATTTCTGTCTGGTCTGATCTTTGTGGATGCTCCCGTAACTTTTCTCATAACTTGTTTTTTCTCTTCTTCTCTGCGTAGCGGCAGACGGGGTTCCAGTGCAGAAGGATGGAGAACAGGTGAGTAACAGCACAAACAACAGGTCCCTCTTAACAAACAAACATTTCTTAACAGCCAAGTCTGAGCTGAACTAAGAACCTGGAGGACGAAGACTCAAGGTGTACTGGAAGAGCTTATATCTGATAGGATAATAAGCCAAACAACCAGTGTTGTTCCTGCTAACATGTTATAGCCCATAACACGTTACAAATACATCATAATTTCACAGCAAAATGGGCTTAATTTTCACCTGTGTTGTTGCATTTATATGTGTAATATGTATATGCAGCTGGACACAGATGAACACTATAAGATTTAAGTAGCAGGAGAATCAGATGTGTTGAATGTATGTCCTGTTGATGATGAATGTATGTCCTGTTGATGTTGAATGTATGTCCTGTTGATGATGAATGTATGTCCTGTTGATGATGAATGTATGTCCTGTTGATGAATGTATGTCCTGTTGATGATGAATGTATGTCCTGTTGATGATGAATGTATGTCCTGTTGATGATGAATGTATGTCCTGTTGATGATGAATGCATGTCCTGTTGATGATGAATGTATGTCCTGTTGATGTTGAATGTATGTCCTGTTGATGTTGAATGTATGTCCTGTTGATGTTGAATGTATGTCCTGTTGATGATGAATGTATGTCCTGTTGATGATGAATGTATGTCCTGTTGATGAATGTATGTCCTGTTGATGATGAATGTATGTCCTGTTGATGATGAATGTATGTCCTGGTGATGATCCTGCGATTTAAGATGGGTTCACTGTGACCTCAGCATCTCCATCGGTACATTACATCACAGCCATTTCTCTCATCTCCTCTTTCTTCTCTGTTGTGAAACAAAAGTATTTCAGATACTTTGAGCATATGCACGCACACACACACACACACACACACACACACACACACACACACACACTCTACAGTCATAAATTCACTGTACAGGAGATCAGCAGTACATTTCTCTTTGAAACACAGTGATCAAATTGCATTCTGAAGGAGACCAAGTCTCTACAGTTCCACAGTTTTGAAACGAACCTCAGGCCAATGGCCATTTTTAGTGCTCTTAAAAGTCAGCAGTTTATATCTGACTGGCACAGATAAATATGGCATTTTTAATGTGTAATTTGGACTAATGAGGAACTGTCTGGGAACAGCGCATATAATCAACAAAAAGGGGAATTTGGAGAGTGTAACAGTATATAAAATATGCAGTGAAGGTGTTTCAATAAATCGAAGCTGTTGGTCACTTATAGTACCACCAAAAATTCTATACTTTAATTTTGGCATATCTTGAGAATGTTTTGGTGTGTGTCCCTGTCTGCTGTCACTATGAGTACAAGGTGACCTGTCATTTCTCACTTCCACAATACGTCCACACACTGGTGGAGCCTGACTTCCTCATGTCCAGATACTTTAAATCATCCTTCCTTAAACGAATGGTACAGACACAATATAGAGCAGGCAAGAATCTAGCACACTAGCCAACTAGCTTTTTTTTCTTGATCTTTAACTAGTTTTTTATGTGTATACCTTGTATTAAAAAGACTATAAAAGCTAGGTTAGAAGTAGCAGGATCCTGAATAGCAGGTTATTTAAATTTAGGGCTTTATCCCAAAAGTGTCCAAGTGTTTTTTTTTTTTTTTCAAGACAACCTGATTTCATGAATAATGCATGGTAAAAGTGCACCAACTAATATTTCCCACGTCTCTCATGCAATGAAAGAATGGAGGACAAAGACAGCAGCTGTAGTCAGAGAGGTGGACATTTAACAAAGAGGTGGACATTTAACAGAGATGTGGACATTTAACAGAGATGTGGACATTTAACAGAGAGATGGACATTTAACACAGAGGTGGACATTTAACACAGAGATGGACATTTAACAGAGATGTGGTCTTTTAACGGAGAGCTGGTCCTTCTGCAGAGTGTAAGATGTGGATTTAAGATTATTTGCAAAGTAAGCCAATAGATATAATTTTAACATTCCATAACAGAACAGCGTGGATGTATTTTTAAGTAGGCTGGATGAGATAGAGTGTGCTTTGTCCTGACTCTGGTGTATGGGTTTCTGAAGGTCACCTGACCTGTTATTGCTGATGATGAACTGTGACTAAGCAGACTACACGATGAACTGTAAGCTGTGACAGTGATGACAGCCCATCACCCCAGGCAGCATGAACTCGCCTGTAATTCCTGCAGCCTGGCGTTGGAAAAATAGCTTCTGGAACAGAAACAACACACACGCCCTCACGCTGTAATGCTTTGGAGTCCGTTTTCAGCTTTAAATACACAGACAGCAGAGAGAGAGAGAGAGAGAGAGAGAGAGAGAGAGAGAGAGAGAGAGAGAGAGAGAGAGAGAGAGAGAGAGAGAGAGAGCACTTTGAGAAGGATGTAGATGATAAAATAGAGACATGGTGTAGGTACAAAACAGTGAGCCCGACACTTGTTGACAGTACTCCAACTGGAGTTTTGTATTAACTGCCTTGACTACGTAAAGCCGTCTCACATATCCTGATATTCCCTTCATACTTGAAGGAGAACCAGTCCAAATCACAGTGGGTTGCGTTACTTACAAGCAGAACATAAATAAAATATCAGGATGAAGTGGACTTTGTCATGGTATAGTACACATGTCTGCTCTTCCTCTGCACAGAGCTACATACACTCTACACGAGCTCCTCTTAAAGGAACAGTACACCTCTTTGGGCTGTTACAACACACAGAAGATGGAAGACTACAGTATACCAGGCAGCTGTTTGGAGCCGCAGAATGAAGGACATTATCTCATAACAAATTTCCTCTGTCCTTACACTTTACAGCTTTCTATTATAAGAAAATGTTTATAGTGGATTTAGAAGGTGTTATGGTACGTCTGTTCTTTAACTCACCTGGTAGAGCTAGGTGTTAGCATCTCCATGGCCATGGGTTTAATTCCCAAAGAGCACCCACACTGTCACATTGATTAATATGCAAGTCGTTCTAGATAACGGCATCTGCTGGGTGCTCTAAATGTAAATAGTTTTTGTTATCTTGAGATTCACCGCATTACTGGCTTTGGTAATGCAGCAAGTCATAAAATCATAAGAACAGTTCGCAGCACACAGTAGTCACGTATCTGTTCTATATTTTATGTATATAATAAGCCATGCAAGACCTTATGAAGGATTCTAACATGCTATGAATATGCTCATAATTCACAATAATGGTGTGCATGGCAGTGACATGATAGTGATGTTATAGTGACTGCATTCTGTTTGTTAGATACCACGTACGCTTTGTTGCTTTCTTGTCTTGTATTTCACGCCAGAAGTGACTTAATGGCCACCCTGAGTCCATGCACAGCACTGGCTACAGCTCGGATTCATTACAGATTTGTCATTTGTCTGTTGGCGCGTATGTGTGTCTCTCCATCTGAGCAAAGGGTTGAAAGGAACATGACAGCAGACTAATTCACTGAGCTTACTCTAGTGGGTTATGCTGACTAACGGACTTGACGCAATTGAGATATTTTAATTATTAAAGTTGTATTTGTAAATCAGATATATATAATGAAATGAGGGAAATTATGGCAAGGGCTGTCTATAAACCATTTGATTAGATTTCACTACAATATAGAACTGCCCAATCGCAACACTCATATCTGTAGTATTGTTACTTTTTAAGAATAGCAAGCAGATACACAGATAACTATAAGAGAAGGCCTGACATTAAAGTGAGAAGCATAAGAACATTAATAACGCACTATTATTTCCACCACTATTCAGAAATGGCGTCCCAGTTTAACGACCCTCCTCTTCTTTACCGGGCTGGCTGATATTACTCCTCCTCATTTTCTCCTGAACAAAGATTCCCTCTTTTCCTTTCTTCTATTTCTCCTTCTACTTTGCATGTTTTAAAACTGCCTTCTTCTGTCACCATCCCTCTTTCCTTTCTTCTTTCTATTGCCACCATTCTTGCTGTCTTTTCCTCTTCCCCTGTTCCTTTTCTTTCCTCATCGCCTCTCTTTCCATCACCACCTTCCTCTTCTTCCTCTTTATCTCTCTTGCTCTCTTCCACTTTCTCTCTCTCTCTCTCAGCATGGCCGAACAGACTTTTCATGGGATGGAATCAATGTAAGTGTTGTGATTATCATTCCCTCATTTTACTTTTCTTTATTTTTGTTCATTCCTCAAACTCACGCTAGGTAGCTTCGTCTTCTCCCTTACCCCCCATTCCTTGCCATGTGGTCTGTATGCAACATCCTGGCAGTGAGTTGTTGGCGTGCCGCTGTAGTTAGATACTACCACTAAACAAGATACCACAAACTACAATTCCCACAATGTCAATGGACAAGACAATGAACAAAAGGCTGTTGGGAAATGTAGTATTTCATTTACCTGTGAGACCAAAGTGCTAACAATATATTTATCTCCTTTCCTTCCATCACCTCTGTCTTTTCCATCCTTCCAAATATTCATGAAATTTCACGCTCAAATTTCCCCATCTGTGTGCTGTGGTGCACTTTCTGCTCCCGCACGGTTCCTGTACTGCTCCTCGTTGTTGTTTTCCTCTCATTTCTTCTCTTTCGCTCCCCCCCGGATGTCTTTTCCCCCTCTAGCTCTCCATGGAGGACACCACCTCCATCTTGCCGCGGCTAAAGAAGCGGAACTCCAACGCCTACAGCATTGGCGCTCTGGCTAAGTCCTCTCTGTCAGGTGTGTCAGGTGTGTGTCTGTTGTGTAAACTGGTAACTGACCCCATGTTGGCTCCAGTCTGAGTGGGTGGAGATGGAGCCAACATGGCCCCTCGTGGGTGCCCTTTTTCACTCCCTGTTTCCATTTTAAATACTCACCAATAGCATCTTACGCCATTGGTGGAATATCAAATATCCAAAGAGATCCCTACCGAGAAAGAAGTACACTGCCTACAATACATTTTTCATATTGCTTGTTTTGGGAGTGGTGATAGAGGGATTTGCAGCTGTTCCTGTGTGTTTAGTGCCTGTGGAGTGTAGCGTGAAGATCAGTCAGTGTTTTGTGCTGTATTAGTGTCTCTTTGTCTTTCAGAATATCATATCTGTGTCCTTGTAATGTGCAGTGAAGTGCAGTGTGAAGTCTTCCTCAAAGTTTTTTTTTTTTCAAGTAAAAGCTTTTTAAAGTGTAATTCACAATCATAATTTCATTTGACCTTATAGTGAGTGAGATCACAAGGTCTACTGACAGGATTTTGTATAGAACATTGTATTAAGAACATAAAAGATTTAATGAGACTCATGATCCCCTAAATGTCATGTAAAGGGGAACCTGCACAACGTTGATTAGTATGCCAGCAGTAAAATGTAACTATCACAAGATGTAGTAAGTGCGTTGAGAAAAGCTTACTGAAATAACAGGCTTATGACGGGAGGAGTGGTCTTAATGTGGCCCTAATGGCTGTGTGGACATTTGCGTCTGGACAGTGGCCATTCCAAAAAGCTGTAGTGTAATTCTTCAAACTGCATCCTCACCTTCTCCTACTTCACCTCATTTCACTTCCTCTGTCTCAGTCAGAGTCATAGCCATTTCTATACCCCCCCCCCCAAGTCGGTTTGTGTAAACTCTCATAAGATAACATCTCTACATTCAGCTATTCATATTTAAAACCCCCCTTCACTACGGACCATTTGCATACGTCACTTCTGTCTGGATCACGAGCGTGTTCTTTAAATCGTCAGAGGAAGCACCGTGGTGCAGCTCTTCTCCGTCGTGTCTCTATATCTCCACGTCCTGCTCCGAGCCCTTTTACACGTGGTTTCCCACATCACCACCTTCTTTTCCTTTTCCATCCACTCTTACTCTCCACCGATGTTCATTCTTCCTCTGTCACCGTTCTCCTCACCGCTGTTCCCCTCGTCTTCCTCCCTCTCCCCCGGGGCTCGTCCTCCTCTTACCCCCGTGTCCCCGTCTCTTACCCCCGTGTCCCCGTCTCTTACCCCCGTCTCTTACCCCCGTGTCTGTGTCCGTCCTCCCACTGCAGGAGTCACACGCTCCATGAAGGACAAGGTGACGAAGCCGACCGCCATGGCGCAGGGCCGCGTGGCCCACATGATCGAGTGGCAGAACTGGGGCGTGCAGACGGTGGGCGCTGGCGGATCAACTAGCGGAGGCCGACCCTCCACCCAACACCTTCAGCAGGAGCGCAAGCTGGAGAACGAGGCCTACAGCGACCTGAGCGATGGAGAGAAGGAGGCACGCTTTGCTGCAGGTAAACAGGACGAGAGAGAAAGGACAACAGTGCTGTGGTCACTCCAACCTCTGGCTCCACCGACTCTTGGGAAGGGTGGAGAATCTTCAGAAACCAGAACAAAGATGCAAAATACAAATACAGTCGGTCTGGATTAGTGGTTGAATAATATGGGTTTAATTGGCTGATGGCTGATATTTAGATTGCGTAGAGGCAGATATATGATGATAATGATGGCTGAAATATAATGCTTTTTTTAACAAACAAATTATTATTATTATTATTATTATTATTAATAATAATAATAATAATAATAATAATAATAATAATAAACGAGACACACAATTTATCAACTTAAGTGACCATTTCTTTAGTACTAAACAGTCAACATTGTTTTTGTTCTCACCCCAAAAACAAAGCTTTAGTGCACTTTATAAGCAGATTAATGAATGAATGAACGTTCAGTTTATAGAGCGCCTTTCAAGTACCCCAAGGTCGCTTTACAATTTTAACACAGGAACCCAGGTAACAAGTCTCACACACCAGCAAGAAGTGGCAGCCAATCACACTCAGCGTCCTCTGTACCGGAAACAGCCAATCACACAATGTACTCTCAACCGGAAACAGCCAATCACACACAGTGTCCTCTTTACCAGAAACAGCCAATCACACACAGCGTCCTCTCTACCGGAAACCACAGCCCCCTGGGGGACTGAATGGGGTGCAGGAAGGGGAGAGAGGACACACCCAGGACAGAGAGTAGCATCTCTTTGTTTCTGAGAGAGAAAGAAAATTCCTAAACAAACAAATAAAAATAAACAACATTAGTGAACACAGTAGCACCCAGCTGTGTCTTTATCTGTGGTCTCAGTGAATAGTGATTTAACACCAACTTAGGCATTTTTGGATTATCAGCATCATGAGCTCAGGAATATGCAGATTATCTCAAAATGGTATCAATCGGTATCAGCCTGATTAATCATCCAGCCAATAATTGGTCAACCACTAGTCTGAATCCTACTAAATCATTAACATTGGAGTAATATACGTAACATGAGACAATGTCAGTTTCATTCTCACTAAAATCCTCATTTAAAATCTTAATCTTGAATATGGTGCCTATGGCAGTGCACTACAGAGAAAACCACCACAATTAAACAAACACCACCGTGTTTCATACATTTGCTAAAGACTGAATGGATATTTCAAAACACCCTATGGACATTTTAGACACAAGTTGAATTTACACTCTATGTCCCGGTTCAGGGCCAAATTAGTTTCCGTTTGTGAACGGTGAAGGCAGAGTGAGCGTGTCTCTACACATATCAGCACTTGCAGTCGGCATCAGGTGTTACTAACAACACATTCTTAACACCCCTTGTTAAGTGAATGGTATAATTCAATCTGAATGGATCATAATGTGCTATTTATAGTAAAAGGGACAGTGTGAGTATGGCAGTGCCACACAGAGCTGTTTCTCATTTGTGATATTGTGTGGTAGCTGTTGGATCCTTCCCCTTATTAATCACCCTCAAGGTCCCTGAAGGAGCAGGATGAAATGTGTGTAAGATTACCAGCGTAATTCCCCTTTGAAAGGATGCAAGAATGAAGTGAAAAAACATATCGTTGGCTTTGATCTTATCAGAACATTTGGCAGTAAAGGAAAGAGGACACTGTTGACAATAGTACCAAATGAGAAGCAGCTCAGTGCAGCACCAGCACATATGGAAGTATTGAGTAGTAACACAAGCCATCGTGTTGAGCAGCATCTGGCAGTAAGAGCTATCGAGTGTTGACCTTGATACCCTCGCTACCCCTTTTTTTCCCTGTAAGGGGTTCTACAGCAGTTTGCCATCTCCGAGGCTACGCTGCTGGCCTGGACCTCCATGGATGGGGAGAGCATGAGTGCCGACTCCAACCAGGGGAGCGTGGCACACCTGAGTGAAGCCAACCAGGAGAGCATCACCAGCCGAGGTAGGAACACCACAGAGACGTTGGTGCCTCGTCGTGTTTGTGAATGAGACATGAAATCAGCCTCGAGTCCTTACTACAGGCCTTTTGGGAATTTGACTTTAGAAAAGACTGACAATGGAGACAATATAATACGCTCAATCTTTTCGCTTCTTTGAAAACAAGATATAAAAGAGCATGCTGGCAGTGTTATGGAAGATGATAAGTGTTTACTGCTGTGTAGTTACTGGAATACACCGTACACCAGGACCTGAAAAAATCAGCGTACAAAGGTCAAGCACCTGTGACTCTCTAGGGAACAAGAGCAAGTGTGTGATAAACAGCACAAACACATGGGACAGGAACGAGAGGCCAAACGCTAAACACACCTCTTAGCGTCTTACAAGCGTTCTCATATTCATACAATACGCATATCATAAATACCCAGCAAGCCTGCTGGGGTATTTCTGTATTATTTCCAAGTTTAACAACAGGACATAAGAGCCTTTAGCGAATTAGGTCTAAAACGTCAACTCGAGTTTGTAGTGCCACAGGAATATCTAGGGCCTTTATTCTAAACTCATATGCCTGTTCAGAGCTTAGAAAGAGAGAAAGAGAGCGAGAGAAAGATGAAGAGAAGGAGAAGGAGAGAGTGGAGAGCTCTCCTCAGTTGGTGGTGTCTGTTTCAGCTAGAATCACCACTGTTCTACAAGAGCCATTTTACTCCATAAGCAATGAATCTTATTTCCGACTCAGCTGAACACCCATTTCACATTCACAGTGATGACTGCAGCTGATGGAAGGAGAACTAGAGATCTGACCAGAAATAATGTGCTCCAGTACCATAACACGGGGTTATTGTTACTCTACAAGTCTTGATTCTCAGAGTAAGGGAGGCTGAAGGGGTTGTGAAGTTGGGCACTACTGTGTGCACTACTGTTCCAGTGTTAAACAAATGGAGCACTTCCAGCTTTTAGTCTCAGAAGGTTTCTGTGTTTTATTTCTCATTTTACAGTTACCTGCGGACGCCCAGGGTATAAAACAAACAATTACAAATATTGACAAACATAACTTACAAAAAAAACAAAACCAAAACATGCTGCCTTGCAGACAAAATATCCAACTGCCATTTTATAGACATTGGCCATTACACAGTATTACACAATATTAACCCTTTGTTCTCATGTTTGATGAGGTATATACAGATCTAGAACACACTATATTCTGTATATTTTTATAATTAAATGCTATTTTGGCAAGATCTATACTACTGTAATACTACTTTACTGTAAATACTCCCATTTGACTGAATGAAACAGTCCGGAACGGTGTCATGCTTTACTACCTCATGGGTTCATGGTCAGAAAAAAAAGTAAACGTGGTGGAACCAGCGAACCAGTGACCCGAGCGGCTGAAAGGCGGGTCCTTCATGACCTTGTACAACGGTTTACCTGCCATTTACAGCCATACGCACAAGACCCGTGGCAAATACAACAGTGATAAATCATCAGTGGTTTAATCATCAGTAATAAATCGTCAGTTGCAGTGCTTACAGTATGGCCATGTAGATTACACAAAGACTTCCAACTTCTGTTTCTGGATGACAGAAATGCAGGTGCGTTTTTAAAAGCTTTTGCTAGTTCACAGGAACTGGCACCAGCACTTTGATGGTGGAAAAGTGGTGTGCGTGACTGAAACACACAAGCAACATGGGCATGAGTTGATTTTTTAATATCTTACACCGCTGGAAGGGGAGAGCATCACTGAGGGTACTGGGGTTTAGTGATGTTTACATGAGGGTACTGGTACTGGGGTTTAGTGATGTTTACATGAGGGTACTGGTACTGGGGTTTAGTGATGTTTACATGAGGGTACTGGGGTTTAGTGATGTTTACATGAGGGTACTGGTACTGGGGTTTAGTGATGTTTACATGAGGGTACTGGTACTGGGGTTTAGTGATGTTTACATGAGGGTACTGGTACTGGGGTTTAGTGATGTTTACATGAGGGTACTGGTACTGGGGTTTAGTGATGTTTACATGAGGGTACTGGTACTGGGGTTTAGTGATGTTTACATGAGGGTACTGGTACTAGGGTTTAGTGATGTTTACATGAGGGTACTGGTACTGGGGTTTAGTGATGTTTACATGAGGGTACTGGTAATGGGGTTTAGTGATGTTTACATGAGGGTACTGGTAATGGGGTTTAGTGATGTTTACATGAGGGTACTGGTAATGGGGTTTAGTGATGTTTACATGAGGGTACTGGTACTAGGGTTTAGTGATGTTTACATGAGGGTACTGGTACTGGGGTTTAGTGATGTTTACATGAGGGTACTGGTAATGGGGTTTAGTGATGTTTACATGAGGGTACTGGTAATGGGGTTTAGTGATGTTTACATGAGGGTACTGGTAATGGGGTTTAGTGATGTTTACATGAGGGTACTGGTACTGGGGTTTAGTGATGTTTACATGAGGGTACTGGTACTGGGGTTTAGTGATGTTTACATGAGGGTACTGGTACTGGGGTTTAGTGATGTTTACATGAGGGTACTGGTACTGGGGTTTAGTGATGTTTACATGAGGGTACTGGTACTGGGGTTTAGTGATGTTTACATGAGGGTACTGGTACTGGGGTTTAGTGATGTTTACATGAGGGTACTGGTAATGGGGTTTAGTGATGTTTACATGAGGGTACTGGTAATGGGGTTTAGTGATGTTTACATGAGGGTAATGGTACTGGGGTTTAGTGATGTTTACATGAGGGTACTGGTACTGGGGTTTAGTGATGTTTACATGAGGGTACTGGTACTGGGGTTTAGTGATGTTTACATGAGGGTACTGGTAATGGGGTTTAGTGATGTTTACATGAGGGTACTGGTAATGGGGTTTAGTGATGTTTACATGAGGGTACTGGTACTGGGGTTTAGTGATGTTTACATGAGGGTACTGGTACTGGGGTTTAGTGATGTTTACATGAGGGTACTGGTAATGGGGTTTAGTGATGTTTACATGAGGGTACTGGTACTGGGGTTTAGTGATGTTTACATGAGGGTACTGGTACTGGGGTTTAGTGATGTTTACATGAGGGCTCCTTTTGGTTTTCCCCTTCAAAGCACTTCTGAGAGTGTAAAAACTGCAAACTCAATGTTTTTCCAGAGGACTGTTTGGAAATTATGAGACTGGGCGCTGGAACAGTTGGGGAACATAAGCCACAGAAGCACTTAACAAATCTCAGACAAATCACATTCATTTAGAAATCCAGCATACATGTTATGAATCCTTGAATTGTCCAGCCGTCTGACAATGGTCATGTCTATAGAGTTAAATTGGTCCAATTATTTCTTTCTCTCTCTCTCTCTCTCTCTCTCTCTCTCTCTCTCTCTCTCTCTCTCTCTCTCTCTCTCTCTCTCTCTCTCTCTCTCTCTCTCTCAGACCAGATATTGCACCACTCCTCGGCAGAGGTGTGGCCTCACACGTATGTCTCCCAGGGTCTCTACTGCCTCTCCTCCTCGGATGCCTGGGAGCCAATCAGCAACGAGCCATCAGGTGTGGCGTCCCCCGCCGCGGGCTCCTACGTCATGGCGGGCGGGACTTCCTGTGAAGGCAGCTACGAGGGAAATACGGCGGCTCCCTTCCTTATGCAACAACAGCAGCCTTTTAACATACAGCAGCACCAGAGCCATTTACAGCAGATACAGCAGCTGCAGCAGATACAGCAATACCACCAACATCAGATCATGCAGTACCAGCAACAACAACAGGTGAGTCCATCACTGGACCAAGCACCAGCAACAACAACAGGTGAGTCCATCACTGGACCAAGCACCAGGGCAGCAGGACTGAACACGTCCTGCATTAACCAGCTGCTACTGTGTCTCCAATTTAGCATGACGGCAGGATGTATCGTTCCTGTTAAAGACATAAGCCCTGAAAGTAGTGATGTTTAATAGTGATAGTTTGACATAAGTTCCTCTCTTCCCAGTTACTGGAACATAGACTGCAAAGCGCCACTCAATCTTTACAAGCCACGCCCAATAGCACCATCCACAGTTTACCTCCACTTACTCATCCGCCATTGGTGGACCTGTGGGGGGCGGCGCAGGCAGAGACCTATCAGGCTGAAGTGGGCGGATATGTAGGCGTGTCTGAGGGAAGTTTGATGGTTCCCTCAGACGAGGTGGGGACAGAACACTCGCCCTTACTGGAAGACCAGGAGGAAGAGGACATCAAGGTGAGATTTTGGAGGTCATGAGTTAAAGTGCTTAGTGTATTACTAATGTGTAATGTTAGTAATCACCCATTCAAGAAAGAGGCAGGAGTTCATATTGTGGTACCTAATTTAACTTCCAAATTAATTACAACACCCTTACCTTAGCTAAATGTATCCTTAATCCTTACACTACTACATGAAATACGAATGGAAGGATTTAAATGAGTAAAACCGGCAGTCACACTCACACTCTCTCTCACACACACACACACACACACACACACACACACACACACACACACACACACACGACTAATTGATTTTCTGTTTCTTGACTCAGGAAGAAGAGGTAACATTATGCAAGGAACCAGAACCAGTGACTTTAATTCCCTCTCCAGCTACACAGAGAGAGGAAATAACCTTAACGGGAGGAAGCAGTCCGGGACAGGCCCCTGGGGAACCAATCACAGAGTGGAAACCCCCTGATGTCACACCCTCTGTTAACGAAACGCTGGAGGAGAAAGGGGAGGAGTTAGAATCCTCATCAGTTGGTGTCACAGCAACCAAATGAGTGTTAGAAGCAAGACTGATTTTCATGGACATTTAAAGCTATATAATTAGCTCGTTTGAATTATTCTGTCACTTTTCAGGAATTAACACCTTCGTGACAGGATTTACGTGACTCTTAAAATACAAAAAAGGTAAAAAGAACTGAAATTTTTAGGAAGCCTTACACTTCTGAAGAGGAGGATGGCGTGACACAGAATGAGAGAGAACAAACATATACATACGGATTCAGAGAGAAAAGAAAATACAGAGACAACATGGTTAAATACGTGCATGCTATATACACGGATGGTACTCATCACTATGAACAAACAATAACCCATGACAAATACATCGGAACAAACATCTGATACATCTAGAACATAAAATGACTAAATATTTTGAATAAAGAAACAAAAAACATACATTTCAGATATCTGTATAGTCCCTTACAGCTATCACGCTTACAATTAAAACCCATACCACAGAAAACTAAAACTACTCAATTCAACATCACTAAACATCAGTTGAGAACATAGCTCCCCCTTTTCTTGTAAAAAAAAATCTAATTCCTACCTAAATTTATAATCGCACGTGCTTCTGAAGTACAGTATCATGGTCTGACCTAAGAGCATTAAATATATACTACTAGTACAATGTATACTACCATTATACACTACCAACAGACACGTGTGTGTATGCCTTTGACTCTTTTGATCCAGTTCAAATGCTGCTGTATCCTAGCAGAAATATACAAAACATACACCAGGTGAATGACTGAGGTTTATAAAGGAGCCTTGTGCAACATTCGGTTGTATCTCCACACAGCAGTCTGAGCTGATATGTACCTACATGCAGATGTATTTGCATATTTCCATGCTGTTCAAAGAACATCTATAGCAAGCAGGAGTAAATGTGATCGTGTCTT
Source organism: Brachyhypopomus gauderio (assembly GCF_052324685.1). Taxonomy (NCBI): domain Eukaryota; kingdom Metazoa; phylum Chordata; class Actinopteri; order Gymnotiformes; family Hypopomidae; genus Brachyhypopomus; species Brachyhypopomus gauderio. The sequence continues at coordinate 1,033,072 of NW_027506883.1, forward strand.
TTATATCTCAAAAATGCGATTAAGATGTTCTCATGCCACGCATGTGGAATGCAAGAAAAAAAAGCTGCTTAACAGACCTGTCAGTTGCGTTCATTTGTACCTTACAATACTGACTCCTGCCAAGGTTGGAGAATACAGTTATTTAATCTGCGTGTGTGGTTGTTGGATCTATATGGGAAGTGTTCATGAGTGCATGAGAATTACAATGTTGAATGAACTATTGGGGGAAAGTTGTTCACATATAGTGACCTACAGATCTGGCCCCATCAGTTCAGCACGAAATAGCTATAAGGTCTTGAGCAAACACACACACACACACACACACACACACACGCACACACACACACACATAAACACACAAATAATTCTGTGGTGTATTGGGTTGTATCATAGTATGCTTCTCTGTGCATACCCTTCAGTGTGCATGCTATTTGTCAGTGTGCTATGGAGTCCTATACAGCACTGTATAGATATTTGCACTGAGCTTTAAGCTGAGCTGGGCACTGATATGAATGAACTCTGAGTTCCATGGGTTTGACTGACTCGCTGATTAAGGGACGCAGAACTGCACAGTCTTGGCGCACTGTTTGCACTCTCACTGGCTGGCAGAGTAAAGAGCAGATGCCTTTTGGTCTTTGTTACCACCCTGAGAGGATAAAAGAAACTACATTCCCCAGAATGCACCTTTATGGGATGGACATCTAAACCTAGCAGGAAAACACAGACTGAATTTTCCTTTAGGGGTAAAATGTGTTTGTTGATTTGTACTTTGTTTCATTCATCACTATTCATGAGACATATTCAGAAGTGAAAGGGTGGAAGAAAGGAAAAAGAACAAAACCAGGACAGCCTGATAAGTCCAAATGGACCACATTACACCATAATGGAAAACGCTGCATTGCTAGCAAAAAGTGAACATCAAAATGGGGGAAAAGGGTTCTTTAAAGGCATTGTGTGGGGGTATATAAGAATACTAAATCAGTTTAAAGGCATGGTGTGGGGGTATATAAGAACACTAAATCAGTTTTAAAGGCATTGTGTGGGGGTATATAAGAACACTAAATCAGTTTTAAAGGCATGGTGTGGGGGTATATAAGAATACTAAATCAGTTTTAAAGGCATGGTGTGGGGGTATATAAGAACACTAAATCAGTTTTAAAGGCATGGTGTGGGGGTATATAAGAACACTAAATCAGTTTAAAGGCATGGTGTGGGGGTATATAAGAACACTAAATCAGTTTTAAAGGCATGGTGTGGGGGTATATAAGAACACTAAATCAGTTTAAAGGCATGGTGTGGGGGTATATAAGAACACTAAATCGGTTTTTAGTTAGGAACATAATAAAGGTAACTATGGCCCTGTCAGATACCATTTTATTCATCATTTTTAGAATCGTAACTTAGTTTCTTAGTTATTTTTATATTGTAACTATTGTAACATTTTCGGTTGTAACACTCTTAACTCTTTTATTCGATTGAGTTGGATGTTTCAAATTTGCATTGTACGCAATAGATGGAGGAAATCAGAACAGAGATCCACGTGTAAATAATGCAAAATGAAGAGGAATAACAGAACACGATGCAAAATGTTTGAGCAGAACAAGCAGTGGGAATGAGCAGGTGCTTACTAGTCTAGAGGAAGTGACCTCATGAAGAACTCAGGCCAATCAGAACCGAATAGGCGTCTTCCTGTTCACCATGGATACTGATTACCTATAGTTGCTTAGACCGGAAAAACTCTGTGTTGAGCGTATGATGTTACGTGTTCTTGTGGGCTGAGAAGAAATGCGATATATTCCAAAGCAGAGTTCACTTGTGTAGAGACAGAGAGGGTTTCTCCAGCTGTCACTGTTGGGATACTGAGCATGGTTCCCCGAGCAAAGACATGACAGCAGTAAGCAGGACACCTGAGCCTCCTGGGAGTGTCTCTGGGGAACACCTCTGCTCACCTGGTGCGAAGGCCGAATACAGAAGGATCAAAATGAGGTTTATTGACATGAATGACTTTATTTATTAATCGATTATTTATGCAATGTTGGGACAATGTTTATTTTTCTACAGAATTGTAAGCACTCCCACCAGTATGGGATGGGGCACATGTTACTGGTCTGGGCACAATGGAAGGTCAGAGGGAATACTAGTGTGTGACCATGAGGTTGTGTGCCTATATATCCCATTTAATCAAGCACCTAGTAACAAAGATTACATGGAGGCACTGTATAACACCACCTGTATCTCTTCGTGTATCTAATGCTTTGTGGAGGAGCTACAATGTCATTACACTGAGACAGCGCAAATGTTAAACACTTGGATGTGTACTCATTAAACATGCCTTTAATGTTGACAAAGCTTTCGTCATTGTCATAGCTGATCGTAAACTTCTGTGGACTTCAGTGATCTCTTGAACTTCCATTGATTTTGCCCAGCCCAGGTGATGGTAGCGCCCAGTAAATAATATGTGCTCTTTTATTTATTTAAGAATAATTTGGGGGAGAGGCTTAACTTTGCAACCTGTATAGTACGTACTATTTGGTTTAAATGACATCACTCTGTGTTGAGTACAATTGTGGTCATATTGGCCATGGATTACTGCATTTTGATTGGTTTGTGATTCACTGAAGAGACATCCTTTACTGAGTTTTCTCTACTTCACAGATATTTGTGAATAAATCATTTTTGTATTGCTAAGAGAAAGAGTGAAAAAGAGTGAGAAAACAGTGAGCACACTTAGTCAATGTTTAGGGTGAGAGCTTATTTTTAAACCCAGAGTGGCCGATTTTACTCAAGGTCAATTCAGTTTCCATTTGTTTGTTAATTTGAGTTGAACTAATATTGCATAGTCATCTACCCGTTCCACTCTTTGGTAAACAGTCTGAACATTGTAGTTTTTTGAGGCAAAACTTTTAAACATGGCATCAAGAGTGAAGAGTTATGTCATTCCATTTTAGGTATTTTATTGCTTTACATGTAAGATAAGATATGATAAGAGATTAATAAATTAATAATGAGAAGCCAAATGTATTTCTTTCAATATTACTCTTTGTGTTTACAGATTGTTGAATTGATTTTCACTGCCATCTTTCAATACAGTATGATGTTGGCATGACTGTCATTTTTTCTTCTTTAACCTCTTATGCTATTGCACCTCCCCCCTTCCTCTCTCTCTCTCGCTATCTATCTCTCTCTGTCTAATTCTCTCCTTGATGGAAGAATCACAGCAAAAAGTCATTAATATCCATACATCTGTTTCAAAATTGATGTAAGTTCAGACATTTGTAATAGGTGTGATACAAATATGTGCTCTACAGAAGGAAATTAATACATTTGAGAATGAACTGATTCTAATAACTGTAAGTGGGATTTTGATCTGTGATGCTTATATCTATGCATGCTTGTCTGAAGGGTCTAACACCAAGGTTCTTCAAATGTGCTTTCACACCTCACTATTCCTCTTTCTCCTCTGCACTCTCTCTCTCTCTCTCTCTTTTCTTCTTTTCCTGCACGAGAAAAAATCTCCTAAACCACAGGTGAAAATCCTCTCCTACTCCCTAAACCCCTCCTCAGACAATAAAGAAGAACCAACACAAATAAACAAAGAAAAATAATGCTGAATCGTGAATATTTTTTCTATAATGATGAAATGTTTATTTTGGTTTAAAGTGGTAGCGCTTCTGAAAAAAAAAAATCATTAAACCTTATAAGGATTCCAGTAATTACTCCAGAAAAATCTGTCTTAACTATAAATCAAATATTGTGTTATGACAGAAATATAAAGCTACAAATTGAAAAAGAAAAATTAGAAAAGGATCTAGTGAATCATTCTGGTAATGAAGGCAGTAGGTGGGCTGTAAGCTGTAAAGGCATATAGGTACTGCAGAGGAGCTACAGACACTCGTCAGGGAGCCAGACCGAGCCGGCAGGTGGGAGAGTCTTGGCTGCGAGAGAAAGGGCTCAGAGTGAAGGTTAGAAAGCCATCAAAACCCCACCCGCTGTCACCCTGGACAGATCTCTAGCACATCAACAGCTGAACAGCTCAGTCTGAGCCTGAGAATGTCCCAGAATGCACCGTTTTAGTCTCTTCCCTTGAAGGTTGTGGGAAAAAAAACCAACTTAAACAGGCTTGTCGTCGCTCTCTTTCTCCTCGCGTGTCTCGTTTGGGGAGGGGACGGAGGGATGAGCGATGGGTGGAGGAGGTGTAGAGGGGAAGGGTTCGTGCTCCTGGGATGGAGTGTCTGTATGGCTGCGGTTAGCGTCTATGGTGACCCAGCACCCTGACTCTGAGGCCTGGGTCATTATGGTTTGGTGGTCACTGTGCTCCTCTTGAGCTTCCTGTCCATTCCACAGGTCTCTGTCTCTGGTTGGGGACGGGGCAGGGTGGGGAGACAGTGAGGGCTTCTTGGCCTTGTGGTTGGCATCTCTGAAACTGGCTAGAGGGGGGCGTAGACGGACTCCGCTGCGGGTTGAACCCTCGATGGCTTTTTGAAGCTGAGACACACACACACACACACACACACACACACACACACACACAGACTGCAAATACTTGTATATGGAGCAAGGGATGAAACACATCCTCACACACAGTATCAGTTAAAGATCCTACTTCATCTTACAGAATTCTGAATGAGTGAAAATTCATGATAAGTGAGGGGGAAAGAGAGAGAGGAAAATAAACAACAGACACTCACCTCTTTAAGTGCAACAACCCCCACCAGCCTCCCTGCACTGGTGACATAGGCAAGACTAAAACCCAACAGAGAGAAGAGGGTGTGTGTCTGAGAGAGAGAGAGAAAGAGAGAGAGAGAGAGAGAGAGAGAGAGAGAGAGAGAGAGAAAGAGAGAGAGAGCAGAATAGAATGTGTAAAGCATATAACATATGGAACAGGGTATTATTTTTTAAAGTAGATAATTGTAAGAGGTAATATATGTAATGCAATGTATGACGATGACATGAAGTTATGTCCTATTTCATTATTTTGCTTACACAACAATAAACATTAAAACATTGTTTTTGGTTATATTAATGACTTTATTGTTTTATTAATGCTTGCATGAGAATAACAGTGTTCTGGTCTACAGAGCCGGGTGCGGGTACCTTATGCAGTGATGTTTTTTCCACCAGCTGAAAAGGGGCAGGATCAATGCGAATCTGATCAATGTCAACTGACTTATCCAATTCAGCTTCCTCCCAAGCTTTGATCTGCACGGGCCAATCAGAAGTGCTGTGAGTGATGATGTCACCATGTCACCACATATTTTTGATAAATGTTCTGATTCAGGAAATGTAATTTGACTGGAACTTAAATTATTTCTTTCTTTACCTCTTCTGGAGTCATGCTGTCTGCTGCACAAGATGGTAAAGACTCCTGTGGAATAAGAGAGAAAACATGTTTTGTTGTTTTAACATTTATAGAAAGACAGAGAGGCATTCGTAGTGTTTGTTTCCTTGGTCACACTAAAATAAGCTACTCAGTTTTTCCCTTTGTAACTATGCATTGTAACTATAAATATTCCATACAGAGTTCCTCATGTGCTCCACTGGTAAGAACTGCTTCCTTTCAGAAGCTGTGCTCCGATTGCCTAGAAAGCAGTTAATGCCAAAATATAGCGTCATATCAGCGAAAAGTCCCAGCATAAGAAAACGAGGAGCTTTGTCTCCCCCTAGTGTTGCGCAGACACACAGTAATGACAGTGGACCAGGACCAGTGTGGGAGCAGCAAGCCGTCTGGGACAAAGTTTAGTTTCTACAAGAGATTGGACTAGTTAGACAGTGTTGCCAGCTGAGACTGTATGAGCACACGTCTGCCATCACAAATCCCAGCACCCTGAGAAGCTGTGAGTCAGAGCTGTAAGCAAACCAGCACAGCGACGTTCTTGCTGGCGTGCTCACTCCCCCGTCCCCAGTATGTGTGAGACGCACCTGCGGTTCGGCCTGCTCTGATGAGGATGAGGTGGCGAAGAGGCGATGAAGAGCGCTCCTCACGGATTTCAAAGCACCTGCGATCATTGAGAAGATACGACACTGCTGTCAGCCCCGTTCTGCTCATGTGAGAGAATCGTCACTATGTGTTCAGCCCCCTTTACACTCAGGGCAAATAAATTTTCTGTTATGATGCTAATCTTTAGTCTGGGTTCCTGATTACTCTAGGCCACCTAGCCAGAAACCCTCACCTCCTCTGTAGTTCAGTGTGTCTAAAAGGTACTTCCAAGAAACTGGGGAAAATACCATCTTAGAAAACATCAAATATAAAAGCAATCCAGAGGAAAGAGGCCCAATCCGGGATTCACTATACCACCATCCACCATACCAAAAATCCCTTGACATCTTTTCTACTCTAAAAATAATAATGTCAGGTCCATGTAGGCATACGAGTCCTCCTCAGTGGACAGGATGGTTGTGATGGTTGGATGCTGGTATAGTGCAACATCTATATAAATATTCTTTTATTACCATAATATTTCTTCTAAAAAGGAACATCTGCACACCATATGTTTTATCTCTCTGTTGATTGAGTATTTTTTTCTTATCAATAAAGTACAACTACATTAAACGTGCATTCATCTGTTTGTCCCCATACAATAAGTATATAACTTAAGCACTGAGGGCTATGCAAAGCTGCATGGCTGTAGTATGCACCTAACACTACATACTCATTGGTTTGATATTGTGTATTTATCTAGAAAGGTCAGTGGATTATGATCTGTATATACAATGATCTCACCACCTCCACTATCCAAAGAAACCTCAAAATGCTATACAGCCATGATTAGAGACAGGCCTGGCCCAACCAGTCTCACTCTTTACCAACACATTCTCTGTCTCTAGACACTCGGACAGCTGCTACATATGTTCAAGATGCTGACTCTAAGATGCATTACAACCCACAACATCATTTTCCATCTGCATGGTTTCCATGTTCAACAACTTCTAAGCTATAGCTGTGTGAGAACACAGCAACAACGGAGACCTTGAGGAGTACAAACAGCAGTCACATCTTTAGCCCTGTTACAGGAATTTGCCAACAGCATCTGAGAAGACCAAACTTGGACATAGCAAATTTGGCATGACCAATTTTGTTAATACAATCTTCTAATCTTGAAATAGGGAATGGATCAGTTTTCATGACCCCATTTACTTTCCACAAATAAATTCAGAGACACAAAGACCCGTCTGACTTTTACCACAGTTATTCCATTTGCTCAACCCTTATTCCACAGTTCCTCCCTACCATGTAGAATGTGTATTTGAGTCACTGAAAGAAATACCCAGCTTACCTTCAGAACTCGGGGTGACCACAACAACGTCTCACGAGAATGACAATCATGTCACCGATCAACATTTTATAAAGTCATAGGACAACAACAGATATACAGGCGATTCAGAAGAAGTGGGCACAATTCAAGGTGAAGATTTGTGTCATCCACCATCTCAAACACCCCCTCAACATCTTTTCTTTACATAATTATAGCAAATTACTTGAGGCAAGCTAGTGCCCCACAGTGATCGGTTGTAATATTGTAGTATCTATATAAATGTACATTATCTGTCCTATCAACGTAGCACTTTGTTATAAGAGTAGTATTAGAAACCATGATCTTGGGACAGAATTACCTGAGCTTGTGTTTCTGCTGGGGTCCCCTGATGGTTTTTCCAATGTCAGTGGGCCATTCAGAGTCTCTGAAACAGTGCTTCTCTACCAGAAATGTTAAAATCAGAGTGGAAAAAAATGTCATATTAGCGACAAAGTGCAAAAAACCTGCAAATGTGTATCATCTTGTAACAACATGGCTGCCCGTGAGGACATTTCACCTCCTGCTCTCACCTTCTCTCTAATCTCCTCTTCTGTCACTTCTCCATCTTCATCTATAAATTTTAAGGACTCCCACCTGACCTTTGACCCCTGATGGGGCACAACCCGATGCTGGTTATAAATCCGCCTCTCTGCTGATAACCACCAGTCACAGGCAGCTTGGATTTCACATCTCTCAACAGAGCCCAATAAGATCATTGACTCTAGAGAAAGAAATTGTTAATATGTACGATACATACATGAAGTCAGGCATAAATATATGTGTAATACTCTAGATATACTGTATAGAAAGAAATTAGTTATAATGAGCACGGAGTGTCATCCTCAGAGCACTGGCCTAGAAAGAAGATCAGCCCTCTCTCTTTACACTGTTCCTAGACAGGTCGTTCTTTTATAGAAACCAAATGTAGCCTGCAAACTCCGAGCACATGCCCTGAACCATTCTACATACTGGTTCAGTTCTTCTTTAAGAGTGGCCTGATTTCCCAATAGACACAGTTCAAAGCTTGTAGAATTTCAAGGACTGAAGAAACCCTTCAATGTTTCCAATTCTCTGATCTTTTTGCTCACAAATACAAACACAGAGAGAGAGAGAGAGAGAGAGAGAGAGAGAGGGAGAGAGAGAGGGAGGAAGAGATGCAAACACACCTTTAGAATCAACAAATGGGATTGTTTTGAAGGTGGTGGTCTGCAGAAGATGAAGCAGCTCACTGTAGGTGGACTGAGGAGACATGAACTTCACCTTCTTCACCATGATGTCCTCCACAAAAATATTGTGCTTACTGAGAAAGATCAGAGGTCAGACATAGAGGAAGCAATTACTGCAGGAAACACGGACAGCCCGAGTGGGATGAATGAGGTGGAGAAACTGTCAGGTGTGGCCTGTGGTCTTCGGTACCTGATGTGTTCGAAGCCAAGCTCAGGCAGGTAAGGGAGCTTTTTGACCTGGATGATGGAGTCGTACAGTGAGGGCTGAAGGCCCTGTGCCACCATGTTGGCCAGGATCACAGCCACCATCATGGGCAGGATGTGAGAGATTTGCCCGGTCAGTTCGAAGCAGATGACAGCCGTGGACACTGTGTGTGTGACCGCACCGGTCATGGCCGCCGCACCTGCTTGGACATGTGTCGCATAAAAACACAATCGCGCAAAAAAAAAAAAAAAACGTTGAGATGAGATAAATAAAACAGACCTCTGAAAGGATGCAGCACACGAGGAGATATTGGGCGTGGCAGAAAATAATGACTGACCAATCACAGCGTAGCCTCCGGGTAGGATTTTGTAAATAATGTCATCAAACAGAATTCCAGATGGGAACAGCATGGCCATGATCTCGCCCACCAAACGCCCAAACGCCGCTCCTGAGTGTGCAGTGATGGTTAATCTGGTCAAACATGAGGCTCTTGCACTTCCAAATAATGATTATACTACAAGCTGGAACTGTTAATCACGTTAACCCACAGACCAAGAACGAAGACAGGCATGAAGGCGCCAGACGGGATGGGCATTGTTGTAGATACCGCAGACATCCAAAACTGAGTCACAGAAAGAGAGACGGCAAGGCAGAGTGCACTAAACAACAGGTCACGTTGTACCGTAGCATTAGAATACAGTCTTTAGGAAAGATTTAAAATGAAGGACCACGCAAGGCCACTGGTTTGTGTTTACAGATTTACAGATTTTACAGCACAAATCCCATCTCCAAATGAACTGTAGGGCACAATTTAACAAGAGAATATAGTTACTTTATTAATCTTGTGATAATTCATCACTAGTTATAAAAAAAACTTACATAGGCTTTAAACATTCATGTTTAATAAATCTGAATTTGAGAAGCACCTCTTGAATTGCTTTGTCTATGTATTTTGCTGTATAAATAAACTCAAATAATACACTTTGTTGGTTGAATGGTAAATGAGAATGTACCTTCATGATAAAAAAAAGGATGAGGATGATGAAGACGTTGACCTGTGGATGGAGCCAAGCGCTGGAGTGACCAAGGCCTGCGGGTGGAGTGCTGATCTTTGTCCAGGTGAAGTTATCAAACAGGGAGTTGATGCATTCTCTCGGCATCAGCTTTACACACCAGAACAGACGAGACAAGACAACCGTTTAGCTCCTACAGTGTGTGTCCGACCCTGCATAGCACAATTATTTGTAGTTACTGGCAGCACTGGTGTAATTATGAGGTGGGCTTTTAAATTAAAACTTCAAAATGTTTAATAATTGGGGGATTTACAAAACATACATTCGGTACAGTTGACACATGTAAATTGATTTTCTGGTTGACAGCTATAGCTAACTAACTGTACTAGCTTATTCACATAAAATTTACTCATATGACAACAGGGAAGAATTAAAAGGCCCAGCTTGAATTTTGAAATCACTCTTCATAGACCAGTTAATCAAGACAGACATTTTCAAAGCCAAATACCCAGAGAAAGCACAGACATGGGCACCATCATACCTCACCCGCCATGAACTGCCCAAAGCCCGGAGGGAATGTAAAAGTGGCAATAACCAGTGTCACCACGGCAGGGTAAATCAACCGACTAAAATAAACAAACAGACGATTGCCTATAAGGGTGAAGCATCAGGGTGAAGTTTTAAAAGGTTGCAGACCACATGTGGTTTTATATCTGGTGGGAACACAATGCGTAAGCGAGAGGTGCATTCTCACTGTTTAGTGAGGAAACGGGTGAAGGCTGACGGTCGTCTCATCAACAGCACAACCTGTCGGTTGAGATAGACAAAAAAAGCTCCCAGAAATCCACAGGAGATCCTATGACAGAAGAAGACATCATTATTAGAGCCTCCACACACCCACACAAACTGAACTGAACCGTTCGGCTCTGAAGTCCAGTGCGTGCAAAAACGCACCCAATTATAGCAAACGCAGGCAGCTCCTGCAGGTCGAAGGGGAAATCCATCCGAAAGTTTGTGCGGAACAGCGCTGTAATTGTGACTGTGGAGAGGACACAAAAGTGAGAACTTTTGAATCTCACCAGCCTCAACAATACGTTTTATCACTTGACCGAACTGTTGATGATGTACAGTAAGATGAATATGTGCACGAGGACGAGCATTTAAATGAGACTGTTGATGCAGGTTTGTGTGTTTGGCCAACCGGCATCCTTGTTCCACACAGAGAGCACTCGGAATATGAAGGCGCTGAAGGTGGCGGCGAAGTACCCTCTCCAATAGTTCCTCACCGCAAAATACGTGGAGGTGACCTCAATACTGAACAACACCCCTGCAGGAGAGAGGGAGAGAGGGGGAGGGAGAGGGAGGGAGAGAGAGGGAGAGAGGGGGAGGGAGAGAGGGGGAGGGAGAGGGAGGGAGAGAGAGGGAGAGAGAGGGAGAGAGGGGGAGGGAGAGAGGGGGAGGGAGAGGGAGGGAGAGAGAGGGAGAGAGGGGGAGGGAGAGAGGGGGAGGGAGAGGGAGGGAGAGAGAGGGAGGGAGAGGGAGGGAGAGAGAGGGAGAGAGGGGGAGGGAGAGAGGGGGAGGGAGAGAGGGGGAGGGAGAGGGAGGGAGAGAGAGGGGGAGAGGGAGGGAGAGGGAAGGAGAGGGAGGGAGAGAGAGGGAGGGAAGGAAGGAGAGGGAGGGAGAGAGGGGGAGGGAGGGAGGGAGGGAGGGAGAGGGAGAGGGGGAGAGGGGGAGGGAGAGAGAGGGAGGGAGAGAAGGAAGGAGAGGGAGGGAGAGAAGGAAGGAGAGGGAGGGAGAGAGAGGGAGGGAGGGAGAGGGAGGGAGAGAAGGAAGGAGAGGGAGGGAGAGAAGGAAGGAGAGGGAGGGAGAGAGAGGGAGGGAGAGGGGGAGAGGGGGAGGGAGAGGGAGGGAGAGAGAGGGAGGGAGAGAAGGAAGGAGAGGGAGGGAGAGAGGGGGAGGGAGGGAGGGAGAGAGGGGGAGGGAGAGGGGGAGAGGGGGAGGGAGAGAGAGGGAGGGAGAGAAGGAAGGAGAGGGAGGGAGAGAAGGAAGGAGAGGGAGGGAGAGAGAGGGAGGGAGAGAAGGAAGGAGAGGGAGGGAGAGAGATTCAGTAGAGAGAAAGGGAGAGAGATTCAGTAGAAAGAGAGGGAGAGAGAGAGGAAGAGAGAGAGAGGGAGAGAGAGAGATGAAGGGTCACAGAGAGGTTGAGGTGTGGATAATATGGGAAATGCAGTGAGTGAGAAACATCCAGGGGTAAAAAGGGATACAAATGGAATAAGGTTGAACAAACAGAGAGGACAGAAGGATAGAAGGAGAATATGAGAGATGGAAAAAACAAAGATAGAGATGCAGAAACATGAGCAGAAAAGAGGGAACGAGATCAAAGTTATGGTTACAAACATCTGTGATTCGATATCAATGTATTTTAGCTTGTGCCTTTTGATTACAGAACCACTGAAAAGTGAAATAACTTTTGTGGGGGGAAAAAAAACTGCTGCATTAATGCACCGTGACAGGAGAGAGCAGGTAATAAGGACGGAACTGATAAGGGGGGAAGAGCCGATTTACCTCCAAGTGGAGTCCCGAAACAGCAGCCAACCCCGACGGCACACCCCACTGTCAGAATATCAGTGTAACCGTAGGGGTTCTACTGAGAGACAGAGGTGAAGACGGAAGGGGGAGAAAGTAGGAGGGTTATGGAGGAGAGAGAGAGAGGAGGAGGAGGAGGAGGAGGAGGGTTATAGTGGGAGTGAGGGAGCACACACAGAGATGAAGGGATGGACAAGGACGAGTGTCGATGGGGAATGACAGAAAGAGGCAGTTGTGGGTGGAAGAATAGCGAGACGAAAGAGGGAAACGAAGGAGGAAGAGAGAGGAGAGAGAGAGAGAGAGAGAGAGAGAGAGAGAGAGAGAGAGAGTTGGCATGACAGGAGAGAATAAAGGGGATGAGAAACGAGGGCAACAGTGGAAAGGTAAACGGATGAAGGGAAGAGATCATGCTGTGGAGGCCAGCGAGCCGGTTCAGCAGGTTAGCAGCACGGAACCAAAGCCAAGCCCAAGTCCTCCAGAGCACTGCACACACCATGACAAAAGCAGCCAAACTCCCACCAGCTGTATCTGTGCTTAATGAGCATGGGTGTGTGACTGGACTTTACATACTCAAGAGCAAAGCAATCAGTGCTGTTACAGTGCAGTTTGTTCACACGTTTTGTAAATACAAAGAAAGGTACAGTATTACAGCTTGCTTAGAGAGTATACTGTGGTGATGGAATTACTACACATATTACTTATTATTACTTAGAGCACCTAACGGTAAATTTTACTCAGGAATAATTTCCAGAAGCAATACATGAAATCTTGACTGTTCTCTTTTAGTGGAGAGAGAGAGTTCATACTGTGCACACAATGCAGCGTGCTCTGACCAAAATAGGGATAACTTGCCTCCCACAGGGGCAGCGAAACAGGTGGCCACTCCCACAGCACACGCACACACCAGCAGGTCCTGAACACGGGCGCTATTCTGGCCAGGGTTAAGAAAACAGTGCAAGGACATACACAACACACACACGGTCTGATGAAGGCAGACTGTACTCATACCAGACAAGACTATTACTACAGGGAGAGAAACACAGATGAACAGGGGGAGATAATACCGTACGGCAGAGTCAAAGGAGAGAGGTGAAAACAGAGGAACAGAGGAACGAGAGACAGACAGACAGAGAGAGAGAGAGAGAGAGAGAGAGAGAGAGAGAGAGAGAGAGAGAGAGAGAGACTGATTCAATAAGGAATAACTGATAGCTGATAACTGATTAAAGGTGCCATAGAATGGAAAACAGTATTTACTTTAGCCTGGCTGATCAAGGACAGGGTGGTTATGGAGGTGTCATACTGTAACAGACATGACTGACACCAACAATTATTTACACCAGTAACATTTGCATAGACCAGCCCACATTCTATCAAAGGAAATATATGGTTCTGCAAAACAGACCATGGCTAGTTGAGGGTTATTTAGCTGTGAGGGTAGTTATAGTTGAGGGTTATTTAGCTGTGAGGGTAGTTGTAGTTGAGGGTTATTTAGCTGTGAGGATAGTTGTAGATGAGGGTTATTTAGCTGTGAGGATAGTTGTAGTTGAGGGTTATTTAGCTGTGAGGATAGTTGTAGTTGAGGGTTATTTAGCTGTGAGTGTAGTTGTTGAGGGTTATTTAGCTGTGAGGGTAGTTGTTGAGGGTTATTTAGTTGTGAGGGCAGTTGTAATTGAGGGTTATTTAGCTGTGAGGGTAGTTGTTGAGGGTTATTTAGTTATGAGGGCAGTTGCAGTTGAGGGTTATTTAGCTGTGAGGGTAGTTGTAGTTGAGGGTTATTTAGCTGTGAGGGTAGTTGTAGTTGAGGATTATTTAGCTGAGTGTAGCTGTAGTTGAAGGTTATTTAGCTGTGAGGGTAGTTGTTGAGGGTTATTTAGTTGTGAGGGCAGTTGTAATTGAGGGTTATTTAGCTGTGAGGGTAGTTGTTGAGGGTTATTTAGTTATGAGGGCAGTTGTAGTTGAGGGTTATTTAGCTGTGAGGATAGTTGTAGTTGAGGGTTGTTTAGCTGTGAGAGCAGTTGTAGTTGAGGGTTATTTAGCTGTGAGGATAGTTGTAGTTGAGGGTTATTTAGCTATGTGGGTAGTTGTAGTTGAGGGTTATTTTGAGGTGGGGTAGTTGTAGTTGAGGGTTATTTTGAGGCAGGGGTAGTTGTTCTTTTTGACTTTCTTAGTATCCTTTCATCAATTTCAAACAAAAACAGGAATCACATGGTGGGAGGCAGATAATGTGTATTCAGTAGATTCAGGAAATGTTTGAACCATATTTCTGTAGCTACTGTAAGGAACAATATTGGGAGAAATATTAATGCGAGGGGACCTTAAGGAACTGACAGAACACAATTGTCAAAACAATCATCAGATGCACAATAAAAAAATTAATGATTCATTACCCCACAACAAAGGGCTGTATGAAAAATGTGTCATTCTAGGGCCAAATCAGAGGGTTGTAATCAAACCAAATCATAGGTGTGTATAATCACTTCTGTGAATGTTTGCCTCTGACTAAAGTCAAATACCATCTATAAAGACATCAGATAATTCAATAAATTATTCTATGGCACCTTTAAAAGACAGACAGACAGATATGACTGATACGCAGTATTATATCACTTAGTTCAATAGTAACATTGCCTTTAACTAATGATCGTGGCTAGAGGTGACTGCACCACTAGTGGAGCTGAGATGAATGTAGTGAAAGCAGAGAGCTGATCCTTCAGTGAGGGCTTCTACTGGTCTGGGAGGTAGCATGAACATGCTCGTGAGGTCATGCCAGGACAGCCCCCACTGGCAGCCATGAACACACACGCAGCAGAGTGCTGGTGGAAGTTTTACCTCGTACACCCCCGTGAAGATAGACATGACCTTGCTCAGCACAACAGCACAGATGCTGGCGATGTGGACGAAGGGACCCTAGAAGTCATAAAATGGCACAGGTGGAATTGACATTGTTTATTATGGTTCACTTGGTAAACAGAATGTAAGAGCAGCTCACACAGCACAACTAAGGTTGTTTTTAATTACGCTATTAGAACACAACATGACATGAGACAGAGAGAGAGGGGGAAGAGAGACAGAGAAAGATTAAGATAGAGAGAGTAATAGAGAGAGGGAGAGAAAGGGAGATATTGAAATTGAGTGTGTGTGTGTGTATGTGTGTGTGTGTGTGTGTGAGAGAGAGAGAGAGAGAGAGAGAGAGAGAGAGAGATGTGAAATTAGAGGAGAAGATATGCTCAACCTCCTTCCCCAAAGGCAAACCACTGCCCAGACTGGCAGTCAGGCCGATGACTTTAGCCAGAAAGGCCTTCAAAGTCAAGTACTCCTTCAAGACCACGCCCCGCAAGATGGTCTTCATCTCTGGGATACCGGAGCCTGCGCACAACACACGTGAAACACATGACCTTCAAATGCAAAGACAAATACGGATTCAGATTCAACCAGCAGAAGAAGGTTTTGTGGAATGAGCACTACAGGAGGATGGATGTCAGTGAAGGAAAGTTGTAAGAATAAATGGTGACAGGAACACCACTGAAGCCAACAGAAAGAGAGAAAAAGTGAGAGAGGAAAAACAGAACCCGATGGAAGGAGAGCAGTCTCAGGAAGAGAGGAGAAGAGATGAAGGGATGTGTGGGACATGCAGTACACACCTACAGCTTGTGGAGCAACCAGGTGGCAGAAGACAGATGAGAATATGATGAGAATTAATGGATATGTGATCCAGGCCAGATACTGAAGGGCCACGTTCTCTTTCAGCTCTGCATACATCCATTTATATGCTGAGAAAAGAGGAGAGAGCGGTTGTTTTTTTTTTAATACAGCTCAGCTGTCTTACGGGAGACGGGATTAGGGACGCTACCTTGCAGACTCTTGGCACTAGCGTAATCCATACTCCAGCTGACCAAAGCCATCGTGAAGCCCAGCAGCACGAGGAAGATCCAGTCCTCCCCTAACTTTGTGATTATGTACCTCTGGGTGCGCCCAAAGCAGTCTGCACAGAACCCCGCCCCCAGCAAGGAGGAAGAAAAGAGGCAACTTTCTACTTTTTATATAGTTGCATCAGCATGCATCAGTTTTACTGTTTCTTCTGCAGGAGGCGAGGAGGTGACCCTATACTAAAAGCAACTTGTCTCACCTTGACATTTAGAAAAGGGGTGTGATGTCATTAATGATGAGGTCCGGCGGAACCGGGTCACATGACCTGATTCTATTGTGTCACAGTGATTTCGTCTGTAGCCTCTTCTGGGGCCTCTGGTGTTATCGGCATGTTTCTTCGCCAGGCTCTCGGCGAGTAGACGTGTGGCCTCCCTCCTGGCTAAATCACCCACCTGCTCTTTGTACTGCCCATACAGCTAGAGGAAAGAGAGAGAGAGAACGAATGAGCAAGACAGAAAAATAGAGACAAAGTCCATGCAAAAAGAAAAGAGGAGGTTGATATTAAGAGCAGACCCAGAATGCATTTATCATTTCAGAACAGTTCAGATAATGATGCATTGAGTTTTAGTAGATCGGGAAACTTTTGCATCCTCTGATCTACATCTCAATTCCTTCTACAACCCAAAACATTTCAATTTCCCCAAACTACACAGTAGGAAGTCAAAAGTAAAAGTCAGGATAAGGTTTTCAGGCCTTGTCAGTGTCAACATGGGAGACCAAGTTTCAATCCCACTGTATCAGCCATTCATAGCAGCATCCTGAGAGAGCAGATGGTCCCGCGGACTCAGTGGGAGGCTGAACACGCAGACAGCACTGAGAAGTCAGCACTCTCCTCAAAGCATGCTCAGATGTTCTGCACTGGACAGAGGCCGTGTGTTCTCTTCCCTTGACTCTCCGAGACTGGGCTACACTGTTGCCAGTTTTCAAAGCTCCAGTTCTTACCAAGGAAACGTGTTTTGGATATAATACTTCAACAGCATCATTGCGCCTTCACATCAACTTTTTAAAGTAAATACACTTCTTGGTCTCGCTGTAAGGAAAGGAAATGTTAGCAAACTTCTGAAACATTCTTTAGAAAAATATGAATGTTTTAGGGAAAATCTTGGATACTTAAGGAAAAGTACTGATACTACTGAGGGTATACTGAGGGTACAGTACTGATGCTACTGAGGATACACTACAGATACTACTGATACTACTGAGGGTATACTGAGTCTACAAAGTGATACTACTAAGCAGTGGCGCAAAAAGGGGGTATGCAGCGTATGCGACGCATAGGGGCGCTGCACTAGAGGGGGCGCTAAATCGATGCTAGAAAATTATTTGCTGAGTTGGTGGGGGTGGGGTGGAGTGCGGGGGGCGCTAATAGTATGTTTGCATACACCTCAGAAAGTATGTAGTTGCAACCCTGCTACTAAGGGTACACTACTGATACTACTGAGGGTACAGTACTGATACTAAAGAGGGTACACTACTGAGGGTACACTACAGATACTACTGAGGATACACTACAGATACTACTGATACTACTGAGGATACACTACTGAAACAACTGAGGATACACTACTGATACAACTGAGGATACACTACTGATACTATTGAGGGTACACTACTGATACTACTGAGGATACACTACTGATACTATTGAAGGTACACTACTGATACTACTGAGGGTACACTACTGAGCCTTTTTGGCAAGAAAATGTTAATCAAAATTCTAACTTTATTAGTGTGACATAGTTATTTAATAGATTAACAGATGGTTCAAGAAGTTATATATCTTGAAACTGCCCATTGTCTATTACTTAAGTACAAAATATATATATATTTTTATCATTGGTATATAGAACTGGATTTGAATAAATCCTGAATTTAACTTTTAAGTAATTTAACAGAATATTTGCTTTGAATTTAACAGTACTGAGTTTTACAACCCACCTCATCTGTAGCAGTTTTCTTGGGCATTCTGTATTTAGACTGTATTTAATCCAAACCTTCAGCTAGAGAAAAAACACCCATAATATTTAGTGTAACTGCTCACTCACTCTCTCTCCCTCCTTCCATCACACACACAAAACTCACTGGTATTCACAAACTAAAAGAGACAGACGTAGACTGAAAAGAGACAGTTTTAGACTGAAAAACTGGACACCAAAATGTAATTGTCCTTTCATATTCACTTCACATTTGTCCAATATAAAGACAGTTGGACATGAAGACAGTGAGTATAAGAGACCATAGGGAGTAATTCCTATGAGATTGGGAGGTTTCGTTCCCACTGTGGCCAAGGCTGAATGTATTATTCTCTCTTTAATTTGGCCTGTTGGTCTTCTTGTACAGTTGAGGTCAGAACAAACATGCATTGACCTTCAAACAGTGTGAGAAACATTCTGAGAACAGAATGACGTTTAACAGAATATACTAAAAACAATAACCACATCCCAAGATGTATATTGTCACAATTTATCATTCTAGTTATGTGCTAATGTGATATATAAATTTTAACCTCCTACCCCAAAATTAACATCAGCAGCTACATTTTGCACCCAACGCTTTTGCAACGATACAGAACAGTATTTCTCACCACAGCTTTGGACTTTTCATAGGTCCCTAAACCTAGTACTGTGAATAATAAGTACATACTATTCACAGACATGGGTGTGAATAATGAGTATACACTATTCACAGACATGGGTGTGAATAATGAGTATACACTATTCACAGACATGGGTGTGAATAACGAGTATACACTACTCACAGACATGGGTGTGAATAATGAGTATACACTACTCACAGACATGGGTGTGAATAATGAGTAGGCCTATACACTATTCACAGACATGGGTGTGAATAACGAGTATACACTACTCACAGACATGGGTGTGAATAATGAGTAGGCCTATACACTATTCACAGACATGGGTGTGAATAATGAGCATACACTACTCACAGACATGGGTGTGAATAATGAGTATACACTACTCACAGACATGTGGATGAATAAAAGGACCCTGTTGTCAGTGTTAGTATCTCCAAACCTCCAGCGATGCTGTAACAGGAGAACACTTCACGGGCACATCAACACAGGTACACACTTACAAAGAATGCTACAGACATGGTTTACATTTGAAGTAATGTAATGTAAGTTTCAAGTAACGTTTAGTTCTTGCACAGCTGATAAATGTTCCAAGGGGTGTTTGTTTTCCCTGGATTTGTTCTTTCAGAAACATAGGAGCCGGATCCATTGTGAATCCTTGTTGTTACACCCTGACAGCAGCAGCAAGTGTTTAAGAGTAAGTCTGAGTTCATAGGTTGTCTGTGTCACAGTGAGGGCGTGTGACCTGGGAGGCACCAAGGTCAAAGGGCAGGCATTCGTTAGTAGCCACATGATCTCAGTCAGCAGTGTTAACGACACCATTAGTTACGGCTTTGATGCCCGGCATCATGACAGCTGGTACAGTTTGGTGCTCTAGATGGGTACATTTGAATTGGTCTAGCCCCAGTTAAACCAATGAACTAATATAACACCATGATGGGTCTGATTTATGCAACCTAGAATTGATGTACATTATCAAACATCTTAAATCACGTGAATAAGTTAAGTGTCCATTATATCTCATTACAGAGGTTAAGGAAAGTTTCATTGTGCTAACAATCACGTTCATTTTACATCTATTAATGATGAATAAAATCATGTTTAAAGCATTCTAAACTGTCTTCATGACAAGAAGCGACATTACATTACAGACATGAAAATATTCTATGCATCACAAAATCACAAAAACTCCAACACATTTCCGTAAATTCATAAAGATGGAAAACGTAAATACAGTTGAGATCATCATGATAGAACTATTAAGAATTCTATTAAGAATTAAAATGTTTAATTTCAAAATTAAATTTAGTGAAAAGGAAATACAGTGAAGCATGTTACACAAGTGGAGCTGAAGAGATATAGTGTATACTATTAGCATTCAGGACACAGTCAGAGGTTATAGGAGGGCTGATCATCAACAAAGACCTCGCTTGTTCTGTGTGAAAAGGTGTAGAACAGACAGAGGAAGAGAATGGAGAGAAAGACCACAAAAGTGAGAGTCGCTAACAGACACAAGAACTGAAGGACACGTTGACTTTGGGAGTTAATTAAAAACATAATAATGATGGATTCCTCTCTGTGATTCCTGTGTGTGTGTGTGTGTGTATGTGGGGATAGGGTTTGTGTGGGAGAGAGTTATAATGATAAAATCTGACCCTGCCACTGACAGATAGATGTGAAGATCAGGACATGTGTACCCATATAAAGTCAATGGCATGTTTTAACAGAGCACGATGACGTAAGTACGACCTCAACTTCAACGGCTTCATAGCAACCTGCAGATCAATCCACGTCTCCCTGTCAACATGCACCATGATTGGTATGAAGAAACAATCAATGCAGGATGTAATTATGCGTTATGTAAATAAATGATTATCACTAAAGTGTCGGATTCTCAAGCGGAGTCTCTCCCAGAGATTTTAAACGCGATCTTGCTGCCCTTGGTTTTGGTAAAAATAAAGAGGATTTCAAACCATTACATAACTGATGCAGTAAAAAGACTCTGTAAAATAACATTATCCATTTTATAAAATTAACCTTCAGGCGAACAAAAAGAAAAATGATTTCTTACGTTACATTCTGCTGACCTTTGAAAACAGATGAGTTTTTAAAAATACATGCATTATTAAATTTTAGTGGAAAAGTGCAAAAGTTTAAGATTTATAGATATAAAGTGTTATGTAATTAAATACATAATTTTTATTAAGGCAATATGACAACACTGACATAAATAATAACATTATTTAATACATCAGTAAAAGCCGAGTCCTGAATAATTTCGCTCTGAAACTACAAAAAGTTATAATCTTTGATTCTTACCAGAATTTCATCAAAATTCATGACTGTCTCAGAGGTTTTAATGTGTTCCTTCATCCTTCATGTCTGTCTTCCTCCCTTGTAGTTGTGTACCTTCGTCTTCCTCTTCTTACCTCCTTATGTGTGTCCCTTTCACCTTCAGAAAGCATTCAGGTAATGATAACTGTACCTGCCTTCTATGTGATGGGACGGAAACACTGTATATACTGGTAGGAAACTACAGTGCCCACAATGCAGTAGTGATTAGCTAAGAGTCTGTGTGGTTAGTAATGTGCTGTCAGCAGCCCTTAATACACTTAGTTGTAGTCGTACAAGGCCAGTTCCTCATTCAAATAAGAAAATACTCAAACTTGTTGTGTGCTGGGGCTGGTCAGAGGTCTTGGCTCTGAACTGTATTTTGTTAATACAGTATTCAATAAGACTATCAATTTTAGTTGTCAGTGTTTAGGAGCCTCTAAGAACAGTTCCTTCTATAAAACACCACAGCTGTAAATCACACATTAATTAGTAAAGGGAAAGAGCAAAAAGAAAGAAAAGAAGAGAAAATCTATGTCAGGATAGTGAGAAAGATTCATAAGCTCTAGTCTACGGCTCTGAATGTAGCTCAGTGTGGTCCATCTAAACTGAGCTACAGTATTATTTGTTATCTAAAGGAGAAACCAGTGATATCTGTGTAAGTGGTGTATGTCGCTCAAATCACATTAATGTTGCATTGCCTCCTGCCACTGATGATCAAGAACAAGTTTTGTTTCATCTGTCTTTTACAAATTACTTAGTTTGAACTACTTACTAAAAAATGAATTCATGTCAGAAATATGATTCACTTTGTAGTGTGATCAATCATATGTCTCAATTAAATACAATCAATACTGTAAACAAACTTTTAAACAGTGACAAATAGAAATGTGGCAACATGAAATTGAGGACTCATTGCATTGATTTCATTTGATTGTTTTGATTTAATCTTTTAATTGAAATGAAAGCAAATGTGAATGTGTTCAATGAACGAAATAGTGAATAACAGCACTGAATGCAAATCACTTTGCAATTCAATGAACTCAAATCTGGCACTACAAACATGCCAATATAAAACACAAATAGATATTACAGCATTTCAAGAACAATGAGGCATTCATGTCACAATGAAATGTCGTGACTGTCCAATCTTAACCTGCGGCTGAGTTTGGGCGCTAGTCCATGATATGCATACATGTACATTATTACCTTCACCGTTTAGTAGCAGTGGTCTGAACTTTCTTGTCCAATCTAATGCCAAATCTAAATATACAGACTGTGGACCCATGGACGCCAGTCTCATGGACTTTGGACTAATGTTCTGTGACATTTGCTGAAATGGTTTACATCACCATGACTGAAAGCTTAGAGAAGTGTGAGCTTGTTATGACAGGCCAATGGTGCCGTGTCCTCCTCATGAAGACATTAAGGGCCTTTTGCAACAAATATGTCCTTCATTCTCTTTTATGAGTGCAATCTTATGTTTTTCACACTATTTAAACATGTCATGCATGCATTGGATTTCACTGTGTTGACTGTAATGATGGTCGCACCAGGACAAAATAAATAAATAGGCTAAAACACACATGCAAAAAAATTATAAAAATTAGATGAATATAAAATTTGTTTTGGAGAAAAACAACATCTAGACAACTTCAGAACAGTAGACTAAGATCCAGTCCACACTAACACAATGTAAACAGCAAATGCTTCACTTTCAAACGTTTTGCCTTTTCATCAACAGATGTATTTCACTACTGAAAGAGGATCTTTCTAATTCACTCTCCAGAGTTAATTCTGGAAATGTAGCCGTGCTGTTGTAGAATGTAGCTTTTAGAAATACAAACGGATGTGATGGTGTCATGTGACCTCCACGGTTCCACTGCTGTAGGTATTTTAATTTCATGCTTATCTTATTTGTAATCTATCCAAAGAAGCTGTCTGTCATTTTTCTCACCAGTTGCTGTATGTGTTGGCTGTTACATTGCATGCAATGTCAGCATACTGCAAAACATAGTGCGGTAAATTCTTTGCACAGGGTAGACTGCTAACAAGCTTTTGTTGCTAAGCAACACAACTGCAAAGATTAGTCTGAAAACAGTGAATAATCCACATCATGTTTTTTCTCTCCATTCTTCATTTTTGAATTTTTATAATGATTCTATCTCCCTGATGTTAATTTTAGGATATTCGATTTTTATTTTTCCTTCTCGTCAAATCTATGTCTCCACACCATTCGTTGACTTATCCCTCTGAATACATCAAAACAAACATTGAAAACATGTTTGTGCTGCAAAAAAGTAAGTAATCATATAATAGATTAATTTGTTTAAAACAATGTTCAGAGCACAAAGCGTGGAGGAGAAGGAACGCTAAAGCCAGCTAGCTTCAATTGCAGCATAGAAGATTTATAAGCTATTCGGAATTTTAGATTTTAAGAGCTACTGAGCTTAAGATGACAAAACCTTGTCATTATAACATTTACTGCAGTTTTTATTTCTTTGGGACTTCATACCACTATAAGTGACTGACTGACAAATACCTCTATAAGGACAAACTCACTTAGCTTAAATGTTTAATTTGGCTACTTAAAAAAAGCAACAACACTCTGATATGTTTAAACTTAAAGAAATTAGATTTTTGTTTGTAATATGTGTATATTGTAAATAAATGGCACATGGCCTATAGCTGTAGCCAACATGCATAGCTCTCAAGTTACACACGCTACAATCTCCATGGGAGTCAGGTGGACTTCCACACCAAGCAATCATCCAGTCAGGTGGTGTTATCAAGTTCACCTTTCCCGGAGTTTTGATTGGGTCCACCTGGTTCTCGATTGGCCTGTTATTTGTGTTTTTGGATTTTCTACCAGTTAATGAAAATGCAACCACTATTATCCATATGTCTGGCTGATCCTGCCTCATTACAGCAAGATGTCTTTAATTAATTACTGTTCATGTTACCTAGAAGGGTGTCATGGAAAGTGATTAAAAAAAAGAATGTTAAACAAATTTGTACTGAATTGTCCCTGTAAAATATTAGTCTAAAACTGCACTTTTGTTCTACCCCCAGACATTAATACTTCAGAAGACATAGTGTCCTTTTAGTCAAGCAAATACAATACAAATTCTGAAAGTCACAGAGGCTGAATTGGAAGTACACAATACAATACAAACACCTGCAAACATGATGTGAGACTACCTCAGAAAAACAGGCCGTGTGAATTCCAAGGTGTTGCTAAAGTATTCCAAGTTTAAACAGTCCAGCTAACTTTGAGACACAAATAGTCATGATGGTTCAAAGTAGTGTACCAACACTGCTCCAATACTGTAGCATCCACCTGTATTTTAATAAGACCTCAATGATATTTTAGGAGGACACAAGACCTTCTGTAATTGACCAAATAAAAGTATATGTGGTCTTTATGCGTGGAGGAAAACTCCCATTCATGAATGTGTCTGCTGTATTTCAACAAAGTCTGGAGGAGACTCCTGCTCTGCTATTGGATAAACGCTGATTTTCTTGTGCCATGGAAAAAACGTTTGTAGAGCATGCACAAGGGGTCCATCCTGGGTTAAGGGCACTCAAGGGTTACGCTGCGTCCAACAAAATGTGAACAAAATGTGACTTGAAGACACCTGACAACTGAAGAGAAACAAGAGCATAACTTCTCCAATGTTTAATATGATATGATACGATATACGGTATGACGGGTCTACCAACTCGGGTGATGATTCCAACATACATTCGTGCCTCAGAATACCAAATTACAAAGTTGCACAGAGAGAAGTGTACTAACAGCACTTGTCAAATATGTCTAATTAATGTGAAGTACCGACAACATGTATCTATAAGGGAAAGAAGTGTAAGACTGAGCTGCCAATTAACCAATGACTGTGTACCAGGATAAGTGTATTCAACAAGTAGCTCAAAACACCCCCCTGTAAGACGAGAAACAACATGATGAATACCTACCCGGAGAAGTTCAGCCTGAAAGACAAAGAATCAAGAGAGTCAACCATGAAGAGAATCATACTCACCTGATACGCCCAACCTGAGAGACAAGGATATACAACAAGAGAAAGAACAGGGCTAGAAAATCTGCAGTTAGGAGATGAGAATTCACCGATTCACTGAAAGAGTTCAGAGAACCAATAACAGAGAACATACAGAAGACGTTCCAGGGCTGAGAGTGCCATATATTTCATGACTCACATAACAAATTGTTCATAGACAAGACCTAGACACGTATTCACATACCAGTTTCTAGGGCAGCTTTCTTTTCAGCCCTGTGTTAACACATTAGATGTTTTCAGAACACCTTACATTCCACTATGGGGTTCTGTTGGTAATATTCCTACATCATATATTTTCACACATCTCCTGTCCTGTCCACAGATCCATCATATACACATGTCTACGCCTACTAAAATTTATGTTGGTAAAAAGCCTAGAATGCTATTGAACATAATAGCAGGAGGACATGTCTTTTTTTGACAGGGAGCGTGTGATACACACAAATGTGTGAGACAACAATCGTGTGTGTTAGCGTAGGGGTGGAGGGGAAGCCGAGAGACTGATGCAGACACATTTGTTTAATTAGACCGACAACAGAGGGTAAAACACGGAGGTTTAAATACACACATAAATGAGGAAAAGAAGAGAAAAGGTGGGGGGGTGCCCCATAATATTGGTTAACATAATGTAACATCTACCAACATATTGCGAAACGCTATTTAAAAAAAAAATTCCGTCTAGTGGCACTATGGAATCAGAAAAGGTCCCTACTAGTACGACTGAAACAACTCTACAGGTGCTTCAATCTCAGCTGAGACAAATTCTTGGAACAGACACTGCAATTTTGACTGCTTGACAGCCATGAAGATAAAGAGGATGACCTTTACTTCACCTTACATCAGTGTCTCGTGAGGGAAAAACCATTGACTTATTGTCCAAGTTACACTGAACATAGAAATACTGAAGTTAAAAGCTTAATCATTTACAAAATGCATTATATTTTCAAACATTTTTGTCTGCACAGTGACATTTGTATTAAATGTTAAACTTTTTCAGAAAAGGGCCCTAGTAGGATTTAGTTGTGACGGGCAGGGTGAGCGAAAATAAATGGAAGCGATCACGCCAAGTCTCGGGATGTTTTAATAGGATGGTTTAATATGTAAAGTGCGCAAACCAAAACCCGTGAACTGATCCGAATTAAGGATATAATAACCAGCGGTCAACTGGTACAAAGACAAGACATATATAGACGAACAAACGACCCTCAGGTGAGACGGATCGCGGGCTCCGCCCACTTGAGGGACGAACACAACACCACACCCACAGGACAAGCTGCTGCTGTAGACGGGGGCGACCAGTAGGGGGCTGCCGTACCGTGACATTAGTGAGTTTCTTCTCTTTCTTACATTGGATCTTAATTACATTGTTATTGATAGAGCCGTACACTAGATAACAATATCCCCTCTGGAAAACTTAAAACAAGTGTTATCTTAACGAATGTCTACAAACGCGTTAACAGTAATATTGAATTAATTTGTTTGTTCTATTTTTGTATAAATACTCTCTACAGCGAGAGGCATGTGGATCTACAATGTGAAATGTTGAGTGTCTTTATCCAATAGACTTTCAAATAGTCAAATAATCAGATTTAAAATGCTTTCACCTGTAAAGGTTTTAATTTTTTTCAGTGAGAACACTTCTGTTGCATGTTTTTGCTGACTACATGTGCACTAAAACTATTAGAAGAATCGGGGCCGGAGTGGGACACTTTTTCAGCCCGGGAGTTTTATGACCAAATCCGGCCCAAAATTATTTTTCCCTCCCAATCGGCCCAAACTAGAGATTAACATGAACCGGCCCATCGGGAATCCTCCCGAATCTCCCGATTAGCCACTCCGGCTTTGAGAAGAATGATTTAGTGCAGTAAGTGTACATCCATGTCAGACTGACATTTTTATTCATTGTCTAATTCAAGATACCCTTCCCACTGTCTTCACTTCATACCACTGTCTTAAGAGACTACTCTGGGTCTAGTTATGTGAGTTTCACTTCATTTCTAGATAATTTTCATTAATTTGTACATATAACAACACCTGCAGCCATTTTGTTTGTTTTAAGAACTGTTTCTGGTCCTTAAGATGCTCTCCTTGAGTGCTTGAAGAACCAATCCAAAAAGGAAAGATGCCCTCTGATTCACAGCACATTGGTGAGGATGAAGGTTTGGGGCTCCAGACTCTGGCAGGAAGCCTGTGTCTGAGATTGGGAAGGTGAAAGGACTGAGAGTGTCAGGGCTGGCTCGGATGCCACTCCCTCCACCACCAGGAGGGGCACCCGAGTCAGTCCTAGACTTGCGGGGCGTAATCAGCAATGATCTGTTTCAGCTGTCTGAAGCCTTCTTAAGGAAGCTGTGGGAAACGGATCATTGCTGATTCGTTCGGTTTTGCCCTCGCGCTATCAGCCTGCTCCTTCATTCCCCGAAGTTGCACTCTCCAAGTTACAAGGTGTCTCGTCGCCGCTCTCTCTCTGTCTCTCCTTCTCTTCTTCGAGATTCTATCTCCTGCGTCGCTCTGACCTACCTCAAGTTTTCCCAAGTCTGTTTTTTCTTCCTGTCTTTATTCTGACTTTATATTTTAGGAAGGGGTTTTGTTTTGCTGCGGCGTTTTTCTGCCTGCTGGCCAGCCACCTTCTCTGGCATCTTTAGTTTCGTTTTCACGTTGCCTGTGTCTGCGCTGTTTAAGTTACGTTTGTTGTTTTGTTTGTTTCTCCCGTCTCCTTACGGTTGAGCTTTATTTTTCACGCGTTGAGTTTTCCGCGTTGGGTTTTGTTTATCGTTTTACCGTGCTTCCACGACTTTCCTTTTATTTTCTCGCGTTGACTTTTCCGCGTTGCTTTCGTTTATTCATTTGGGTTGTGTTTCGTGTTTTTAACTCTCGCACTCGCGTTCTGTTCTGACAAACGCTGTTGTGCTGTTAAACGGCACTTGGATCCACCTTTCTTCTATCACTATACGCGGTGAGTACCTCCCAGTACTCCCGCGTTACAGAACGAATCAGCCTGAACATGGATCCAGCCGCTAAGCACGAAACAGCGGAGTTAAGAGCTGCCCTCACTAACCAAGGGCAGTTGCTTGGCAGCCACGAACAGGTATTGCGACAGATTACGGCGCAACTTAATGACGTTACAGTCGCCATACAGACCCTAGCAGGTTCTGCTGCAGTTTCACCTACACCTCCCGCTAGACCTGTTGAACTCCCTGTTTTAGCTCCACACCTTGAACCTGTTCTTCCGTGTCCACCCCGCTACTCAGGGGATCCTGAGGGGTGCAGAGGATTTTTGCTGCAGTGTTCATTAATATTTGAGCAGCAGCCCTCCAGGTTTCCCTCTGAGCGTGCTAAAGTGGCTTATGTGGTAGCACTGTTGACAGAAAGAGCTCTGGCTTGGGCTACCCCTCTATGGGAAGCACAAGCAGAAGTATGCACTACACACGAGCGTTTTGCCGCAGCTATGAGGAGCGCATTTTACCATCCATCCTCAGGGGGTGTACTCGGGTCTCGTCTCTTGCGCCTAAGACAAGGTAAAATGTCTGTTGCTGATTATTCCCTGGCGTTCAGAACACTAGCCTCAGAAAGCGGATGGGAAGTTGACGCACTCACAGCAATTTATCAGGAAGGGTTAACTGATGAGCTCAAAGATGAGCTGGCACTTCGGGATCCTCCCTCTGATCTCGACGCATTGATCGCTTTCACTGTGCGTCTTGATAATCGTTACCGCGAACGTAGACATGCTAGACGGTTGCAACATCAGGCAGTTACACCTAAGCCTGACACCACACGCGTTGTAGAGCCACATGAGGCTGTTAACGAGCCGCAGCCTATGCAGCTAGCTCACACACGTCTTTCTAGGCAAGAAAGACAAGCGCGCCTTCAGGAGGGTAGATGCTTGTACTGCGGTAGCGAAGGGCATAAACTCCAAAAATGCCCCGAGCTACAGGGAAAAGGAGCGGTCCGCCAGTAACTGAGGAGGTCCTGGCGGGCCCGGTCTCAAACCCTCCTAGCAATGGTTTATTCATACACGTTTCGCTTACCTGGCGAGGGACAGAAGGGAAACACCTCTTGGCATTTATTGATTCAGGTGCTGCTGCCAATTTTATAGACGTCGCTTTGGCAAAAGAACTGGGGGTTCCGCTTGTTGACCTAGACAAGCCTTTGTCTGTAGCGGCCGTTGATGGACGTGCCTTGACTTCAGGCGAAGTCAATAAGCAGACTATCCCGCTTGACATGAGTATTGGGGGTCACAAAGAACAGCTCGCCCTTTATGTCATTAGCGCGCCCCAGATGCGTCTTATTCTGGGTTTTCCTTGGCTCCAACGCCACAACCCAGAAGTAGATTGGCTTTCCCGTTCAGTCCGTAGTTGGGGAGCCATCTGCAAGGAAACATGCCTAAAGAGCAACCCCAAAACCACTACCAGTCACTCTCCGGACCCTGTTGACCTAACTCAGGTTCCTGCTGTTTACCACGACCTCAGAGAGGTATTCAGCAAGAAAAAGGCTGGCTTCCTTCCTCCTCATAGGGCTCATGACATAGCCATTGAGCTACTGCCAGGCACTAGTCCCCCTAGAGGCCGTCTTTTCTCCCTGGCCGTACCTGAACGTAGAGCCATGGAGACTTATATACAGGAGGCCCTGGCAGCCGGATTCATCCGGCCATCAACCTCTCCCGCTGGAGCAGGGTTTTTCTTTGTGGGGAAAAAAGACGGGGGACTCAGACCTTGTATCGATTACCGGGGGCTTAATAAGATCACGGTCAAGGATCGTCACCCTCTACCCCTCATGGCTACTGCCTTTGAGGCCCTCCAACAGGCAACAATCTTCACTAAGCTTGATCTGAGAAGTGCCTACAACTTAGTCAGGGTAAGAGAGGGTGACGAGTGGAAGACCGCGTTTATCACACCCTCAGGTCATTATGAGTATCTTGTCATGCCCTTCGGTTTAATGAATGCCCCGGCCGTGTTCCAGCGCTTCATTAACGAAGTACTAAGGGAGGCTCTGGACAGATACGTCTTTGTTTATCTGGATGACATCCTCATCTACAGTAAATCCGAGACTGAACATAGAAAACACGTCCGGCGGGTGCTCCAACTACTCCTCGAAAACCACTTGTTTATTAAACTAGAAAAATCTCTGTTTCATGTCCAGGAAATAGGTTTTCTAGGTTACCGTATCGCCCAGAACACTCTGGCCATGGACCCCTCCAAGGTCCGGGCCGTTGCTCATTGGCCCACTCCTACCTCACTCCGTCTGGTACAGCGTTTTTTAGGGTTCGCCAATTTCTACCGCCGCTTCATTAAGGGTTTCAGTACCCTTGCGGCTCCCCTGATTACTCTCACCAAAAAGAGCCCCGGTCCCTTCGTCTGGACTCCCGAAGCCCAGCGAGCATTCGAAGACCTGAAAATTCAGTTCACTTCTGAACCAGTGTTATGCATGCCGGATCCCGACCTACCATTCATAGTTGAGGTCGATGCGTCTGACTACGGGGTAGGTGCTGTTCTCTCCCAGAGAACCGGGTCCCCTCCTAAGCTCCATCCGTGTGCGTATTACTCCCATCGCATGTCCCCAGCTGAGCGCAATTATGACGTGGGGGACAAGGAACTCTTGGCCGTCAAATTGGCCCTCGAAGAGTGGAGACACTGGCTGGAGGGGGCTAAGCACCCTTTCCTGGTCTGGACTGACCATAAGAACCTGGCCTACCTCCAGCAGGCCAAGCGTCTGAACCCCAGACAAGCCAGGTGGTCCTTGTTTTTCGGACGCTTTGACTTCACGCTCTCCTACCGTCCGGGCACAAAAAATGCCAAACCTGATGCTCTGTCCCGCCAGTGGGAGTCGCCTCCTGACACCTCTGGGCCTAGCACCGTGCTGCCAGCTTCCAAAATCGTGGCACCCCTGCAGTGGGCCATAGAGACAGAAGTCAAACAAGCGCTCACCAGTGACCCGGGGCCTGGTGGTGGCCCATCCGGTCGTCTCTACGTCCACCCTAGGTTGCGTAAGAAGGTCATGGAGTGGGGTCACACTTCACCTTTTGCTGCTCATCCCGGGTCACGACGTACATTGAAACTCCTCCAGGGTAGATTCTGGTGGCCCGGGATGGATCAAGAGGTGACTCGTTTCGTCACCGCCTGCGAGACGTGTACCAGAAACAAGGTGACCCATACCAAACCGGCCGGTTTGTTACGTCCACTGCCTATTCCGTTGAGACCTTGGACGCACGTCGCCTTAGATTTCGTGACCGGGTTGCCTCCCTCTCGAGGTAACACCGCCATTCTGGTCATCGTAGACAGGTTTTCCAAAACCGCAAGGTTTCTGGCCTTGCCTCAGCTCCCCTCGGCCCGGGAGACCGCTTCTCTCTTCCTACACCACATAGTCCGGCACCACGGTTTTCCTACCGACGTGGTGTCCGACAGGGGACCCCAATTCACCAGTCGCTTTTGGGGTTCTTTCCTGAGGCTCTTGGGGGCCAGGGCTAGTTTGTCCTCTGGGTTTCACCCCCAGACTAATGGGCAGACTGAGCGCACCAACCAGGACCTCGAGCAGACGCTTCGGTGTCTGGCTTCCTCCAACCCCTCCTCCTGGTCTGACCAGCTTCTGTGGGCCGAGTATGCCCATAACACCTTGTGGCACTCGGCCCTCGGGATGTCCCCCTTCGAATGCCTCTACGGGTATGCCCCTCCTATGTTCGCTAACCAGGAGGAGGAGGCAGCCGTTCCGGGTGCCCGGGCTTTGGTGCGGCGATGTAGGGTGGCTTGGCGTAAGGCCCGTAAGGCCTTGGTGTCTGCCTCCTCCGGCTACTGTCGGAGTGCCGATAAGCACCGCCTTCCTGCCTTGTCGTTTCACCCGGGTCAGCGCGTCTGGTTGTCCGCCAAGGACCTGCCTGTCCGCGGCGGAACCAAGAAGCTGGCTCCTCGCTACCTGGGCCCCTTCAAGGTGGACAGGCGCATCAACCCGGTCGCTTACCGGTTGGTGCTCCCGCCGTCTATGAAGGTCCACCCGGTTTTTCACGCTTCTCGTCTCCATCCTGTCTTGTGTAACATGCCCCGTGCTCCTGCCCCGCCGGCTCCCCGCATGGTTGATGGTGGTCCTGTGTACACGGTCAACCGGTTGTTGGACCACCGCCGTGTTCGGGGTCGGGACCAATACCTGGTTGACTGGACGGGTTATGGCCCCGAGGAACGCTCCTGGGTCCCCGCCTCCCGCATCGTTGATGGGTCCCTTATCCGGGATTTCCGCCGTGACAGGGCCGTCGCGTTGGGCCCGCGTGGTCTCGGGCCTAGAGGGGGGGGCTCTGTCAGGGCTGGCTCGGATGCCACTCCCTCCACCACCAGGAGGGGCACCCGAGTCAGTCCTAGACTTGCGGGGCGTAATCAGCAATGATCTGTTTCAGCTGTCTGAAGCCTTCTTAAGGAAGCTGTGGGAAACGGATCATTGCTGATTCGTTCGGTTTTGCCCTCGCGCTATCAGCCTGCTCCTTCATTCCCCGAAGTTGCACTCTCCAAGTTACAAGGTGTCTCGTCGCCGCTCTCTCTCTGTCTCTCCTTCTCTTCTTCGAGATTCTATCTCCTGCGTCGCTCTGACCTACCTCAAGTTTTCCCAAGTCTGTTTTTTCTTCCTGTCTTTATTCTGACTTTATATTTTAGGAAGGGGTTTTGTTTTGCTGCGGCGTTTTTCTGCCTGCTGGCCAGCCACCTTCTCTGGCATCTTTAGTTTCGTTTTCACGTTGCCTGTGTCTGCGCTGTTTAAGTTACGTTTGTTGTTTTGTTTGTTTCTCCCGTCTCCTTACGGTTGAGCTTTATTTTTCACGCGTTGAGTTTTCCGCGTTGGGTTTTGTTTATCGTTTTACCGTGCTTCCACGACTTTCCTTTTATTTTCTCGCGTTGACTTTTCCGCGTTGCTTTCGTTTATTCATTTGGGTTGTGTTTCGTGTTTTTAACTCTCGCACTCGCGTTCTGTTCTGACAAACGCTGTTGTGCTGTTAAACGGCACTTGGATCCACCTTTCTTCTATCACTATACGCGGTGAGTACCTCCCAGTACTCCCGCGTTACAGAGAGGGTCTGCTGCACGCATCAGAGACACAGTGGGACGTGTTGTAGTACTTGGTTATAGCCACTTGGTTCAATTAGGAAGAGAGGGAGGGTTCAGCAACACACCATAAAGTATGTCAAGGCTAATGAGATGAAAGTTTGGCCACATAATATGCTTCTTCTGGACTCAATGAAAACAACTTATTGAACAAAAGCAGCTTATTTTAGGAGATTTACAACAGATTGACATAGACAGTCAAGTCACTAGTGTAGTAAATAAAATTGCTCCCAAGGTTTATACAATGAGCATATCTCATTTTGGTTGGGTTTCAGTGGTGCTCAGGCATCAACATGGGCATTTTGATTAATCTGTGGCTACCTCTCCGTAGTTTTAACTTTGTGGCTGTTCAGAACAACCTCTGTCCTATAATTAATTAATTTGAGTCCCACATATGTTGTTTTAGACTGACTATACCGCCATGGGTTTGATGTTGGGTGGGTGTGGGTGCCAGAATCTGTGGTTATAGGCGCCCTAAAATGGCTACTCTGGACATGACTGTTGAAAGACCAACCATGTTAACTCATGACCAAATATTTCACAGCCATTGTCTTATGCAACAGCAGAATCATCAAATTTGATTTTTTAATGACTCGGTTTAACATGTGCCCAGCAAAGCAAATATGAACATAATGTATTCAGACCTGTGCGTTTGTGCAAATATGAACATAATGTATTCAGACCTGTGCGTTTGTGTATACATATACCCAATTACACACAACTAATTAGCTGCTTCAAACCTGCCTGGGATTGACTATCCTCCAAAAAAGGAAGTGAATCAGCTTCACTGATATTTAAGAGACCAACACACTCACTCCCAAAGCCTATAAATAGGACTGATGATCAAGACATCGGAGCCAGTATGTGTGTGTGTGCATGTGTGTGTGCGTGCATGTGTGTGTGCGGGCTGTTTCACTGGTAGTTGCTTGTAGGATATAACACTGTCAGCCCACACAGGTCCACAGTAGGACTCAGTTAAGACATAATCAGGGTGGTGTTTCACCAGAGGAAGAGCACACAGGTGGAAACACTGCATTCAAGATAATGTAATAAATAAGGGAGATTTAAGTATGGTGAGCAAACATTTATTATATTATTTATCAGCATTCCATTTGTTCAAACTAAAGGGCTTGATAATGGGTTTGTGTAGGCCTCTTCAATCCTTAAGAGTGTTTAGGTCTTGTAAGATGTGTTTCTATAAAACAGGTTAAGACAAGTAAAGCAAACCTGTGTGATACAGATATTTCACTAATGAAATTCAGTATAATATAGATACGCAGACTGATTTGACTAACTACAAAAATATACTATACAAGTGCTTACCTAATACCTCCTTCTGATGTTTGGGTTTTTGATGATTGGTGATGGCTATTTTGACCATCAGACCAGGTTTAAACCCCTACAAAAACAAATGACAGCAGATACCAAACAAATCTAAAAACCATCAACCTCCAAAAAGCCCTGACAATGTGAAGTTCATGTTATAAGTAACTTACCATAGTTCTGGGGCTATTCCAGTGCTGCTTAGTGTCTGTGCAGCTCTGGACAGGGGGGAAACACAGTCACCTGTCTCAAAGTAGTGCGCTGACTGAAACAGTGACGATGAGTCATGCAGTGATGTGATTGTACAGTGCAGGGCCCTAAATGTAAATGTACTCTGAACCTGCAGACTGCAGAGACTTTTACATTGTTCAGCCAGCAGGGGGCGTTCATACAACTTAAGCTGCTAGAGATCGGACTGTGAGGTTCTTCTACAGTGAAGGTAGAAAAACCAAGCACATCAAAACAATAAGAAAGAGACAGCTGATATATATGAGCACCAGTAACATCTCCTGTAATGGCAGCCGTGCTCTGGCAGGAGATAACCAAGAAGAAGATTGCTTTACTAGACCAAGATGTGTGAATTATTGCACATTCTGCAAAAGTAAAGAAATCTTCTGGAAATAAATACAGTTTGCACAAAAACTCTATGGAACTAGATGATGAAATTTTGTGTAAAATCTGAGATGATTTTTGATATGGAGGCCCAGATCCATGGCTGCTGTTGCAGGCAGTACACAGTAAATCAAGTGTTTCATCCTGAAGATTCAACAGATGAATAATTTATGAAAAAGGCAATGAGAAAAAAAGTCTTCACTTGTGTTTATTATTTTATAAAAAGTGAAGTTATTCAAAATGTCACGTTGTCAAACTTGCTTATCTTGGCAATTAAGAAAATTTAGTTTTTAGAATTTGGTATTTAGAATTTAGCACACGCTGTTGAGATAACAATCCATAATCTCAGAGGGAAAATTGAACATTGTTCTGATCTTAATGACAGTATTGAACTTTTATCTTACTCATTTAAGGACACACGAGTAAATCCCTAGAAACGTTGAAGACAACAGTGCAGCCTGATTATGAGCTGGGTACCAGTGACTGGAGTAAAGAAATCAGCGTTGAACTTCACAAGAAAATCCTAAAAGCCTTCATAAGCTCTCAACCATTCCCTTAGTCCCTCTGCACTCCTGATTTCCCTCATCCAAATGAGGAGATTCCTTCTGAGGTTTGACAGCTTGTTTCAAACATAATCTGTGGTGAGAGGAATAAAAAAAAATGTGGAAAATGAAAAAAGAAAAACTTCCTTTTCTCAAGATATCTACAGAGCAGTTACTCTGAGCCAAACAGAAGATGAAAAAATGCAGCCTGTTTTAAATGTGACATTACGCCATGTCTTCAGATCCAAGAGCCTAAGCACTGATGATTATGCATGTCCACCATGAGTAATAAACATACTTAATTGTGGATGAATCAGATCTCGTTGGTTAGATGTTTCTGGGACAGGGTCTGTTCATACTGCAGTAAGAATCCATCTGCAAGATATAGGATTCTGTGCAGACACAGATGTTCTCATTTAAAATCACTGAAATGTCCTGCTCAGGGGTTGACATCTTACTACAAGCAGAAAGCATGACAGAAAAGAACTAATCAGTTTGTGTGGCATCATCTCACCTAAATAAATCATCACATGCAAACAGCCGATGATGGATCTCATTAGACTCATTGCTCATCTAATCTACTGTGGGGATCCCTGGTTTGTCAATCTGGCTGTGTCCTACTGACCATACTTCAAAATGCTTCACTACAGTTGGGTAGCATCCCATGATTAAAGGTCTTTAAAATTATTCAAGAATGATTAACATGCAGCCAAGGTGCATCTTTTGAAGATGGACAGTAGTATGCCATCAATGAGGAAGAGCTTTCACATTAGGTGACAGCCTAAAATATATATTTTAAAACTTGATTTAATCTATTCAGATTTTTTTTTTGTTTGTTTTGGTGATAATTCTCACCCTGTCCATGCAGTTTGTTACTTTCTTTGATAAGGCTGAAGCAGCATCTTATTTTTGAGATCTGGAATATCACAGGTAAATGTGTAGTGCACTACTTCAGGAGAGGACACAGGGTAGCAGGGTTTTTTCCAGACAAGTGAAAGCGAGTCAGAGGAACAAGGCTTCAGAGTCACAGTTCACTCCTGTTATAGATACATTTAAAAATCTACCCTCTGACTTGGACTGAACATTGGGACATTACATTGCTCTGAATTACACCTGAAAGGAACTGTCAGAAGATGGACAGTGGATGAAGGGCAGTGGCCTTGGGAGCAGAACGTACGACCACAGGCTCGGTTGCTTGGGTCAGAGATGGGAAGTTGTGTCAGGGCTGTAAATCCTCACACGTCAATGCTGGAAGCTCTTGAGGAAGTTCTTTATGACAAGTAGCTACAATCTCATGAGCTGGGTTCTGCTTCTCTGGAAAAAAAAAACTAAGCTTATATTAATCTTCTCTCATTGAAGGTCTGTCATCAACTGACATCTCTCTCCACATAACTGAATATGAAGCATTCAGAGAAACGGTTAGAAAGAAGGAATGTGTAGAAACTGCAGAATTTCATGATAGAATATATGGATTCCACCTGGCTTGTTACTGACCAGAGCAACTAGAATGAAATGGATATAAATCTGCCGTTAACATCACGACAGACCTGTTTTTTGCTGAGATCAATAGAATTGTACTATATTTCTTGCACATTTTGAATATTTTCTTGGAAACGTGAAACCTACCCTAGTTCGGAGACATTTCTTCATGCTGGAGCCATCATTGCCACATTTACAAAAAAAGAGACGTCTATTAAACGGCTGAATTCTTTATCAGGTTCTGTAGTATATTCTACTGGAATCAGTGCAATCACCAGTAATTATGAGGCTAGTCAGTTACTGCCCATGCTAAAGGAGTAATAGCAGAGGCCAGGTGGAGTATTAATAGTGGCCCACCACTGGGGTATCAGTGCACACAATAAATTCAAGTGAACATCCAGAGAAGAAGCAAAGGTTCACAAGTCATATTGAAATGATTGGATCTGAGCTGCAAGTGCAGTGAACAATAGAAGCTTTTCAGCATTTCATGAAGCCCTTTCAGCCAAGCTAGTGTGCAGGAGCAGCTATACTAGAACAGGCGTGCACTGGGGTGGGATAATAATAATAATAGATTTTATTTGTAATGCACTTTTCATTTTATAAAATCTCAAAGTGCCACAACAAGGGCAAACCTCAAACACAAAAAATAAAACCCAAGGGATGAGCACCAAATAACATTCTGGGTCTGTGACAGGCAGGGTGAGCGAAAATAAATGGAAGCAATCACGCCAAGTCTCAGGGAAATAGGATGGTTTAATATGTAAAGTGCGCAAACCAAAACCCGTGAACTGATCCGAATTAAGGATATAATAACCAGCAGTCAACTGGTACAAAGACAAGATATATATAGACGAACAAACGACCCTCAGGTGAGACGGATCGCGGGCTCCGCCCACCTGAGGGACGAACACAACACCACACCCACAGGACAAGCTGCTGCTGTAGACGGGGGCAACCAGTAGGGGGCCGCCGTACCGTGACAGATCCCCCCTCCAAGCCGCACTCCCCTCCACCGGCTGTGCGGCCTACAGCAGCAGCACACAAAACAAAGGGGCAGGCAGGCATGGACAAGGGACACACCCCCTGTAGTCCCGGAGCTGAAACACAAAACACAAACACAGGTTAGCTCGCCTACCTGGGCGGGACCCTGGACCGACTGGGCCGTCAACAAGACAAAACCACGCCCCGGTCGGTCACAGGGCCCTCACGCCCTAACCGGCATTAAGCCGCATAGCCCCACAGGTGCGAGGACGACGAGCCACGGCTCCTTGTCCGTCCGGGGTGTATGTGTGTGCAGGTTACCTCCCTGGGGCGTGGCTACGTCACCTCCAGGACCCTGTGGAAGGGTCTCCGTCTTGTGCAGGAGCTCTTCAGACCGGAGCCCCATGGTCCCCAAACATCCGGGGGCCCCAACCCTCTAGGGAGGGGCTCTTTAAGACCGGGCTCCGGTCACCCCACAACATAAGGGGGCTCCTGCCAGGTGGAGACCTCCACAAGGCCCAGGAACGCCACGATCCACCGCCAGGGAGAAGCACCTGCACATAAAACACAAAATGCACACACCCACACACACCAACACAAAACATAGACGCGCACTGCCCTGATCCCCCTTACAATGGGGGAGGGGTCTCCGTCTTAGCAGGGGACCTCCACCTGCTCAGGAGAACCCCCCACGTTCCTGGTCAGGGCCTCCCTCAGGAGCGACGCCCTCCGTGCCACTCCCCGTGGCACGGGACCATCACTGGTCCACCCCCAACACACACTCAAGGGGGAGGAGCATGTGTGGAATTACATTCAACATAATCACGGGCACGCAAGAACACCACACACGCAAAGACTAGACAAAAACGGTGTACAGACGACGAACGGACGAGACCCACACATGCGCGCTCGGTTTAAACACATAACAGCGACGCGCCGCTCGTGTTCGCAGTCACTCCCCACATGAAACACAACACAACGGGGAGCGAGGCGACAGTGAGGAGCGGCTTCCGCGCTTTACACAAAACATTGAACATTCAACACCACGAGCACGCACCCTGATCCAGACGCCCGTTCACACGTACACACTTTACACTCACACAACATGAAGAGTTTCCCGGGGAAGACGCCCCGGTCTTCGCCGTGCCACTCACAACACTAATGCACGGCGAAACTCTTCAGACAGACAAACAATGTACAGGAAGAGCTTTCCCAGGGCAGACTGCCCTGGTCCTCGCCGTGCTACACACATACACAAAACACATAAGCACGGCGAAGCTCTTCACACAAAACACCACGCAGACAAACACTTACCACGAGACATGACCACGAACGAAGGAGAAAGTAAAGGAGACTGGCGGCTTCCGAAGGGAGGCTGGTTATTCTGTGACGGGCAGGGTGAGCGAAAATAAATGAAAGCGATCACGCCAAGTCTCAGGGAAATAGGATGGTTTAATATGTAAAGTGCGCAAACCAAAACCCGTGAACTGATCCGAATTAAGGATATAATAACCAGCAGTCAACTGGTACAAAGACAAGATATATATAGACGAACAAACGACCCTCAGGTGAGACGGATCGCGGGCTCCGCCCACCTGAGGGACGAACACAACACCACACCCACAGGACAAGCTGCTGCTGTAGACGGGGGCGACCAGTAGGGGGCCGCCGTACCATGACAGGGTCAAAAAAGAAGAGTTCATCTGTGACTGACATATTGACTCTAGTCAAAAGGAACAAATTCTAGACGATGTCTATCACTATTCCAAAAAGAAAGCGTGTAGCATCAAATCAACTCAGTATAAGGCCACAATTGGGTTTATCTCTTCAGATAAGGGACACAAATTAGTATCTCTGATCTGAATCTGGTGAAGTAAGTCCAGTCATACAGGTGTGGTATGGTCTCTTGTAAATAATTAAAAAGGGGTTCATGACCCTTACACTGAGTGCATGCAATGGCATGTCCCTGAATTATATTCTCAAATGTCAGCTAGACAGAGTCAGTAGCCAATGTAACTGGCTTGGTGACCTTCAACACATCCTGCAGGATGGTAACCCAGCCCTATACTCCGCTAACGCCAAGCTGCATTGCACCAGGCTAATAAAATGAAAAGGAGAACGCAGACTGAAAGCATAACACGAAAAACACTCTCAGCCGAAATGTGATTCAATGGTCTAGAAAAATATCGATCCCGTGTTACACAGTACTGACATGCAAACCCCCAAACAGATGCACACAAAAAAACCACAGAGGAAATCGTGTCTATTTGCAAGGGTGTATTTACTGTGCCTGGTTGTCTTATGGAAGAGCTACACATAGAGGTGGATCACACAGCTCAGCCAGTGCAACCAGTGCCAAGATGAAAACCGATTCCTATAACAGGAGGGGGGACCAAGGCTTTAAACACAATGGAAGAAGGAGAAATTACTAAAGTCACTGAGCCAAAACCAGGCCTAAACAGCACGGTTGTCATTCAAAAGAATGCCTGTATGAACCCTAGACATCTAAATAAAACGCTCTTCCAGTCACAATATCAAATGGTCAACAGGGAAGACTGGATGAAGTTAGCAAGATATCTAGCCACTTTAAGAGCACCCAAGGGACAATATAGATATATAGATGAGAATGATGTTCAGGATAACAGCCAGCAGGCAAATAATCAATACCAATATAAATACCAATCGAGACAACACCAATTGCTGCTGGGTCTCGGAGAAGTAGCATAGCAGAAGATATTTTGATGTACAGATGTGGAGACAGTCCTGAAGAATCAACAACAGATTATGACAGGAACATTGAAGCTCTCATTTAAAAGGGACAAATACGTCAACCTAAAGCTGAACAGAACAAAAATCAGGTTGAAGATACAGATTGTAACATACATCTCACATTCTCATAACTGGAAGTTTCCATACTGACCCAGAAAAAAAATATTGAGAACATGCAAAAACCAACTGATTCTCAATCATGCTAATGGCTGCTGGAGTTTCTCTACAAGTACAAATGTTTTGCCTCACCCGTAATCTGAGTGAGCATTTCAGACACCTGATGAATAAAGACACTAACTGGACATGGATATTACATTGCAGCACTAGAGACCATCAAATGCTTGGTCATCTACCACCTGTCTTCAAGTCCTACATCAGAAAGGACGTCATACCTCGATATGATGCCAGCGCGGTCTTGGTGCAGCTCTTCTGCAGAACAGACAACCTGTTCCAAAAAGAATGTCCTGATATTGTTTTTGCATATGACAAGTGTGATCAGTATCTACATAGCAAAGAGTAGTTCACAAAACACAGTGATGACAAACCAGCTGAGGACATTAGTAAACAAAACAACAAAAAAAATAACAGCATAACATCAGCAAGAGTGCCACAACTCTCGCCAGACCCATAGCAACAAGCTGTCACGGTAACTACCCGTCAGCCCGTCCTTGAAACTTTCCAGACACAAAACAATGTAACATCTAACTACAGCGAAATGACTGATGTAATAGTTTTAGATACTGTTTTTGGTAGTTAATGGAAGAATGCTAAATTAAACTTTAAGCTAAATTATTGACCCTTGTGACTGAAGTAAGGTAATTCAGAGAAAGAACAGCCACTGAAATTTAAGCTCGATGACAACAAAGTGCTGAGAAAACACTGGGCTATTTCTGCATCGTTAGTTGGAAATCCTGCATTCAGCTCCCATGATGCACTTCTAAGGGCCCATGTACGAACAAATGTATCCTGGGGAAACCTGAACAAGTGCTGTTAACCTTCACACAGCTTTCAGCCTTATGCTAAACTTGGTATTTATATGTATGTCTTTGTACAACTTGTGTGTGAAACTAGACGAGATTACATAAATATGTCAGCTTGGAAGGTGTCACTAAAACAAAGTGCCTGTCATGTCTGGTATGATGCACAGAAATCTCTGCAAAACAAGTGAA
Organism: Brachyhypopomus gauderio; assembly: GCF_052324685.1. Classification (NCBI taxonomy): domain Eukaryota; kingdom Metazoa; phylum Chordata; class Actinopteri; order Gymnotiformes; family Hypopomidae; genus Brachyhypopomus; species Brachyhypopomus gauderio. The sequence goes on from NW_027506883.1 coordinate 1,075,271, forward strand.
GGGGGGAAAAAAAGTAAGTCAATCCCTTTTAACCTGAAGATTTGTATATAGACACACGTTTTAATTCTGAATTGCTGTGTCTTTGTAATGTGAGACAGATGTAGGATATCGAGGCAAGAATTGTTGTTTTAATATCTTTTTTATTTATTTTAACAAAAGTACACATAACATGCATCACAAAACTGATTAACAAATAACACAGACAACAAGACAAGCGACGGGTGAAACTTCTAACACTGATGGACACACACAAACATACAAAGACTTGTCTGAAAGAGGAATCAGGGCCAGCCGATCTTCTTGTGGGTTGAATGTCAATTTTTTTAAATTTTATATATATTTGTTTATTATGAACTCCAAATATTATGTTGTCTTTTACTATTTATTAACAGTGATTCCAAGTCAAGTCAAAATTTATTGATTTGACTGATCCCAAAACCTGGCAGTAAAATAAGTTTTGCATGTAATGTTGACAGAGAGACGATTCTGAACACCTTCAGGTACTTTATCACACATTCCATATGTATGCACACATTAGTTAGTCTTCTTGTCCCTGTAATGACTCATGACCTTCATGAGTAAATGGTGAACTTGCAAAATTTACACTCCTCTCAAACAGCGGATCTGTGATGGCCTCCATCTTCCACCACCTCATCATCAGTATGAAGCTACTGCAGAAATTCAAGCTTTTGGACAAGGAATCTGTCACCTCACCTGGGTGCAGGAAGCCCGGCCCTCCACCTGGGTGCATTTACACTACAGCACAGTCACACACATGCATCCTGCTCCACGAGGGCACATCACACACAAAAAACGTTTCACTGTCTACAGCAGGTACATGTTGAAGGCAAATCCTGTGTTCTAATGAACGACCCAAAGAAAACCCTCATGTCATTATCTCCCTCTGAATGTTCAGAAGACATTCAAAGACATGTTACCAATGCATTTATTTCCCACTCAATTTGCTTCCACTCAATTTTTGTCATCAAAGTGTACTGGACACCCAGACACAGCAATAACAATCCTATCTTCCCATCTTGTCAAAATCATTTCTGCTTATAGTTTGACAAGACAACGTAACGTGCTGGTTTGCAAGATTCACTTCTCATTTGCATAAGGTTGAGGAAAGATTAACTGTAGAACGCTTTCTCTCCTTGGTTTGCTTCTATAATCCATGGAGCGGGACTGTTGTATTGATGACTTAGATATAACACAGTCTGTCTGCATCAGTAAACTCACATTCACTGGTACAACTCTCCAGTGATGCACAGGTACGTGTTGCAGAATAAAATAATTTATTGTGTGGCAGGAGGGTCCATACTGCCTTTTCTAAATTATCTATTTCCCTGAGCCTTTTAACATTTAAATTCAAGTACATCTGTCTGCAGGGTAATCTGTGTTAGTTTAGTTACCATACTGAAGCAGGATACACGGAAACATTTCACTGTAGTTTTGACTTCTACTAAATTTGATAGAAAACATATGCCACTTGTAAAAACACCAAAGTAACACTTTACAGCATTTACAGCAATTATGATTCAGTCATATTATAATATAGCCACTTTTCAATTGTAATATTCAGACCACATGAGTTATATTGAAGAACATACACTCACCGGCAACTTCATTAGATACACCTGTCCAACTGCTCATTAATGCAAATGTTGAATCAGCCAATCACATGGCAGCAACTCAATGCATTTAGTCATGTAGACATGGCCAAGACGATCTGCTGCAGTTCAAACAGAGCAACAGAATGGAGAAGAAAGGTGGTTTAAGTGACTTTGAACGTGACATGGTTGCTGGTCCCAGACTGGCTGGTCTGAATATTTCCAGAAACTACTAGGATTTTCACACACAACAATCTCTAGGGTTTACAGAGAATGGTCCGAAAAAGAGAAAATATCCAGTGAGCGGCAGTTCTGTGGGCGCAAATGCCTTGTTGATGCCAGAAGGCAGAGGAGAATGGCCAGACTGGTTCGAGCTGAGAGAACGGCAACAATAACCAGCCTTTATAACTGAGGCATGCAGAAGAGCATCTCTAAACGCACAACACACGGAACCTTGAGGTGGATGGGCTACAGCTAAGAACAGGAAACTGAGGCTACAATTCGCACAGGCTAACCAAAGTTGGACAATAGAAGACTGGAAATATGTTGCCTGGTCTGATGAGTCTCGATTTCTGCTGCAATATTCGAATGGTAGGGTCAGAATTTGGCGTCAACAACAAGTATACAATTTCATATTAACAACATGGGCATACAAAATTATGTGCTGAAAATTAGAGCATAATGTCATCGCAGTTTAATCATTCAGTCCCACACCGTCAGTTATAGGATAAATATTTTACAAGTGCTTTAAAACCATTGCAACATTTTATAAGTTCAAAAAGAATTTGGCTAACTCCAGCACGTTTGAGCAAGGGTATTTTTGTGGTAAACTGATCTCAGATTAGCATGTACATGTTAATCTTTTTCAACCTGTATAGGAAGTGAAACGCGTAAATTTTCACACCCAAGTTTTAATGTATTACAAATCATTAAGGGCAATTCTGGCCCTAAGGGCAATGCTGTGCCTGTGTACAGTCGGTGTACTCTTGTAATCCTTCATTACAAGAGTACACAGACAGCTATATTTAAGAACGTTTGATTTGACACGTGTGATTTGATACGTCAGCCATATTGACGTCAGCCTCATTTGAGGAGGCATGCGATTGTCAAATTCCATTTAATCTACAGACTTTTGGAATGTTGTGCATCATAAACAGATTCTGTTTCATCTAACAGACTTTTGCAACCAAGTGTGTCATAATCAGAAATGTAACGTTTTAGTATGTTTTAGATCTCCAGTAGCATCACAAAAGGGAGTAACCAGGATGTAATGAAACACTAAATGCATTTCCCAAAGAGGATGATGACGACTTTACTGGATCTGATACACCAGTAAATAAAAAAGATACAAGTCCAACTCTTAAATATTTGAATAAAGTGCCACACAAGAAATAAAAGGTTGATGTCAAATCATACTCTGAAACCAAAAGCAAAATTGCTGAAGTAGACAGGATCCAGCAGCCAGCCAGAAAAAGAGTAGAATATTCTATATTTGTCCTATAATGCATGTTTGCACTCCAAAAGTGTACAGCTGCAAGTCTTTGTAGTTAGATACAAGTCCTTGTAGGTTAAAGGACCTTCCTGACTTGTAATATATTTGGGATTTGGTTTGTTTGTTTTTTGACCCACTGTGTTTTTGTGAAGTTACATAGTCTTTAAGCATAGTAGAATTTAAGCTGTCCAAGACTTGTTTGGTTTCTTATCCGATTGTCAGTGTATGGTATGTGGTCATGAATCCTAACTAGGAATAAAAATGTAATTTAATTTAATTTAATTATGTAAATTAAAGTTTACTTAAAAATATTTTATTTTTAATTAAAAATGTCTACAATATCGGTAGCTGTACTCATGACCTGGTTCTTATGTAGGGCTAAACTTGTTTATGCACTTAAATCTGTGCACTCAGCAAAGACTAAAGAGTTCTGTATACATGTTTATAGCTTGTAGTTGCAGGTCAAAAAAAGTTTAACCTCAGTATAGTTTAACTTCTCCTGAATAGTAATGATGAATTTTTTTTTACCTCAACATATCAGTTTGAATGAACAAACAAAAATAAGAGTTTTAAAAATAAGTTCTTTCTAATACATCTTTATTTTTAAGTTATTTTTTAACAGATTTTTTTCAGTGTAGAGTTAATTTAACCTGCAGGGACAAAAGACGTGATGGAACCCATTTATTTGCTTCAGTGTATCACGTCTGGCCCCGCCCACCTATCAGTCATGTCCCATGTGCTTTTGTTATTATTTCAGTCATCATGCCTATTAATTCCTATCCTCATTATTGGTCTCATGTGTGTCAAGTTTAATTCCTTGATTATCTGTGTATTTAAACCCTGTATGCTTCACTTGTCTTTTTGCTGGTCATTGCACGTAGCCCCATGTTTCCCAGTCTTGGTTTTCTGTGCAAGTTTTATGAGTTTATGTTATGATTCATGATACTGGTGATACTGCACGTTTCATGTCTGTGAGTTTGTTTCATGTTTGCGAGTTTGTTTCATGGTTCATTTGCGTTTAGCCCGTGTTTCGTGGTGTTCTAGTTATGTCTTCTCGTACTGTACGCATTGGTAAACTGACCCTGGACCAGTCTTATGATTATTGATTTGCCCCTAATAAATCTCGCTCTTCTCAGCACATGCGTCCGCCTCGCAGTTGCTCTACAACACCCTCCGCGTTACACAGGGCAGCTAACTACTGTCTTTTTAGCACAAGATGCAATGTTATTGTTGGAAAACAGGAAATCTATTAAGAAAATAATAAAAATGCAGTGAAAAGTATAACACATCTAAAGTTCAACTAACTGTGTTCAGACATATCTGGACACAGTAGAGACTTGCTTAGTTCATTGCAAAAATTGACAGTTGAAGTTAAGACATTTGCTTACTTTGAGTCAGTGCAATAACATGCATGCTGGAGGGATTACAAGACATGTCACTGGACAGCAGAACTATTCCGATCCTGACCAACAGGGCTGCAGGTCCCAGACCTACCAGCTACCATTAGTGCTCTCACAGTGCAAACATTTCAGAGCTTTTCAGTAAATGTCACCACCAACAATGGATTTAACAAACTGAATAAAGAGATGAGAGTTACAGAGATAAGACCAGATAAAATATTTCATTTCATCGTAGTCCTGCACATCTCAGCAAGTGCTCCACACGCAGCCAGCCAACAAAGTACCTGAGCACAACGCGAAAGCAAGAAAGACCAAGAGAGACTGACCAGGGTCTCCTGATAGCTCAGAGCTTTCCTTTGCGATGCATCGGCAGCCATTGACATGCTCACACTGAGCCAAAAATAAACATCCCACCATCCCACCATCCTACGTCTGCATTACATGGACGCGCACTCACACACACGCGCGCGGGGGCTGTCCAATGCTATAACACCTGAAACACAGAACAACACACATCATATTTGGGTTTGAGCAAAATTACACAAACTCACATGGACAGAAAGATCATTAATATAAACTTCTTAACTAAAATAACATTTTGTCTTATTCTTTAAAGCACCATGTTCAGAGAAAGACTCCCTGGGCATGTGATCTGATTATTGGTGTTCAAAAGTTCAATGTCTGCTCCTCTGGACATGGAGACACTTGGGTACCAAGTAACCAGCAACAAAGATATAAAGGAATGAAGTATAAACTAAGGCCAAGAAGAAAGAACAGGTAACTCAGAATCTGAATTGTACAATACGAGTGTGTTTGTGTGTGATTTAAAGTGATGATTCAGGCTTGTCTTTTCTTAGCACCAGCGAGAGTCTAATCGCTGGTGTTACTTGCCATGACACTTATGCATTTATGTGCTCTTGTTTCTCTTTCTCTCTCGGTCATAGCTTTCCTCCCATTGGTGGATTTAGTTCCACTTGGGTGACATATGAGATGGCACATCAACAAAAGAGGGCGTTACAGATTTAAGAGAATAGTGGGTGAAGATGGAGGAGACACCGTCAGACATCATGTCATGTAGCTGCTACATACGGGCTTTCATGACTTCACTGCAGACTTTGCACACCCCATCATTACATTTGAAGACTTTTTTTCATTGGTAAGATGGCACCTTAAAGCCTCCTGAGTTCAGAACTTAAAACGAAATCTTTTGGTAAGCTTTGTGGTCAATTTTGTAAGTTGCTAATGGACAGTTCTTAAGACCTGGGGGAATGGGTAGGTTACCAGGAACGTGCCTGTACAATATACAGCACATAGGAGGCCCAGATCTTTAAAACATTAGCTAAGAGGGTACGCACAATACATGCATTTATACTGCACATTTTTTTATTATAATGATTTTTAGTCAGAACAGGTGTTCCAATTTCTTTTGGAAGCAGAAATGTAGTTTTTGTAGCCCAAATGTAGCAATTTTTTTTTTAATCCAGGTTCTTGGTTCATGGCGATCAGCCTGTTGCGTTATGAGTCAACCTCTCACCAACACTCTCCTCACCTGCCTCGTGTTTGTCCCCTCTACACAGACTTAATTAGGGGTCATAACAGCTGGCCTCACCTGCCTCTATGCTAGCCTCCCATCCACCCCATGGTAGTGTGCTACACCCATCAAACTGCCCAGCACCCCACTGCTCCCGCTTGGGTTTCCATTTTAATTTTCCCACCAGAAGGCAGGAGGGGGGGGCTTGTTTTTGAGAGGATAGTGTCCCCCATTAGGACACCCCCTGTAACACGAGGCAGGTCTGTGTGTAGCAAATTATTAGTATTAATTAGTAATATTACAAGAATTACTGACTATTCCACACTGCAGGAACATGAAAAAGGACTGTGAGAGAGAGAATGTGAGAAGATACCACAAACGTTGGCCCAGTGGCAGTCCAAGCACTTGGGACGCTGACACCTAAGCTGTGAGAGAAGCTCCAATACATCCCAGGAATGACATCATCAATCTCAGTCCAGAAGAGGGCAATCCTAGGAACAGCTAAGCTGCATACCCAACAACCTCAGCCAGGCCTCCAGCAGAAGATCCACGTGTGAGAAAAAATAAGACACGACCAACCACTGGAAGAGTCAGAGCAGAATTCATGATACTGCAAATGCATTACTTTCAATGAAGAAATACTTTAAATAAAAGAATATTTAGTGATAATCTGTAGTTCCCCTACTTAAAACAGCAATAGGTAACCCCCGCGTGAGGGCTTATAACCAGCATGGCTTAAAGCCATTTCATAACTAACACCCACCATAACACCAGTCATGAAAACATTATGGCAGGCAATTGTAACAGGATCATGGGTAAATAACCGTGGCAGTGGACTTTCCATCAGTCACAGCAGGAGAGAGAAACCTGAGAAAGGGTATGGGAGGACCTGGAAACATGCCTCACCATGAAACCCAGGCAGCTAGAGCTTAAGAGAGCAGCTGGGGCAAAACTGGAGCTTGTGTGTGTGTGTGTGTGTGTGTGTGTGTGAGAGAGAGAGAGAGAGAGAGAGAGAGAGAGAGAGAGAGAGAGAGAGAGAGAGAGAGAGAGAGAGAGAGAGAGAGAGAGAGAGAGAGAGAACATGAGCATCATAAATGCAGCACTATAACAGGCAGGTGGAACAGTAATCATTGTATCTATTTTCCAATCTTTAACACCATTTAGTTACCAAACTAAAGAAAATAACCTCCCCACAGTGACAGTGGGGACACAACAAAACAGTGACATGACAACCACACAGAAATCCTCTTGCTTGCTTGCTCTCTCTCACACTCTCTCTCTCTCACACACACACACACACACACCATAAATAGGTTAATTAATGTAATAACGCAAAACACTAATAAGACTGGTGGTGTCATACCAAACACTAACAATTACAAACAGTATGAACAATATATTTTTTTTATTCCAAGATACTTGTTTTACAAAAATATCACAAATGACCGAATAAGATTTCCCACAGCACCCTCCAGAGGCTGTTGAACAATGGCAGTGAATGAAGTCAAATATACAAACTACAGCTCATCTTCATGACCCAATAATTCATCTTAGGGGACTGGGTGGAAAACAATGCAAATTAGGTCAAAATATCTGAGTTTCCACTTTCAGGGCCGTTACACTCAGTTCTCATGTACTGCTTCTGACTACTGAAGTGTATGATGAGAACCTACACAGAACGGCCGTTTCACTGCAGTAACACAAAGGTGAGGGGTCACGTGAAACTACATATGAGAGAGGGGAAGCACCAAATAAGCACCAATCTGAATAATATTTATACAGTTCATATACGATTAGTAAAGACTGAACCTCCAGGTGGAGAATAGGGTCAGATTCTGTGGTTATTCATAGTCATGCATTTTCAAAACTACATATACTTTTGACATATGTACTAGATTAAATGTGATTACTGCATTCACAGAAGCCATAGATCAATATTACTCTGAGCGTGTCAAATCAGAAATTTGTCACTTTACATTAACACTTACGTATTTAACCAACTCTTTGTTTTTACTTCTCATACTAAAGGAAGGCATAGAAATAAAACTTTAGATTAAAGTTGGGGTACGGTTGGGGCTTTAAATCTTTATAATACAATTATGTATTGATATAAAATACCCCAATAAATTAACTAAATTTTCCTTATATAATTAACCCTTTATGTGAATGACATAATACCATGTAATAGATGACAAAAATGTCAGATAGCTATAGCATTTCCCTCAAGTTATGGAATGTTTTTCTCTAAATCATAAAAGAAAAAAAAATAAGGCAGTAAAAGTGAAGAACCTGTATGATCATGTCATATTTCCATGTTGACAAAAAATATATCATATTAGCATCACATGGAAAAAAATATGATAAATCAGATTTGATGCGTTAAGGATGGGAAATGACGCACGGATGTTGAAGGACGTTGAAGGACGTTGAGATGTGCCAAGCGCTTCCCTCTTGTTGTATTAGCCAAGGCTCAGAAATGACAACAGCAGACAGGCACAGTCTAGGATTTGGTCATGCCAAAGAGTGTGCACACGCTAAAAGACGTGTGCACCAACACGCCGCTCACAGCTGAACACCAGCAAAGTGCAGAAACTGGGTCAGACTCGACATGTACAATGACATTACAGATCGGTGGAAAGGCAAAGTGATCATTTAAAGCAGATATCCAAATCTGGCGCTTTAGTTTTCAATTATGGCATGAAGAGACACAGCTGTCCTGAGGTCAGTCTACTGCAAACCAGAGGAGAGCTACGAGTATCACATCTGACCTCAGACTCAATGGAATACTGACAGCAAACCTGTTAATAATAGTAATAATAATCATCATCATATAAAGGAAATAAACATTGAACAACACATGTACATGTGATATGCAACTTCAAAAGAAATAAAGAAATGCTTTAAAAAATTAAGCTGATAGTTGCCCTATGTTTGTTTTCAGAATAAACTATTTGGCAGCTGAATATATGCCTGTGGTTAATACACATCGCTCCATTCCCTCAAAAACTAAAGAAATGCTGGATAATCCTTAGAATCCTCACCTAGCCAAGCAGGACAGCAGTACTGGCCTTTGCCTTACGACTGAAGCACAGGCAGTAATGCTCACACACACCACCATGCGGAAGAACGGGTTTGGTGCAGAGCAAAGCTGGTTATGAGCAAGACGATGAAGTACAGTAGGTGGAGGAGTGGATGTGTGACGGAGCAGAAGGAAGCAGGGAGCCTGGGAAGACTCCACCAACAACCAGAAAAACACATGTTTAAAAGAACTCCAGTACAAAACCAAAGTAAGATAAAAACTGTACAGTGCTTCTACAAAACTGACAAAAAATAGAGCTCTATGAAAATAAAATTATAAAAGAGACAAAAAAAGCCAGAATCGTGTTTCTTAAAATCATTACTGGTACTTTTAAAGCCAAACCCCAAGAAATAGATTAAAAAAACACCTTGATGCATATTTAGATTTACATACTGACTTAGGCACATAAGCATATGTATATGTATATATGAACTCATAAAAACGATTACCGGTACTCATATTTACAAACGGATAGATTTTTTTTTAAACTGCCTCATTTATAAAATGTGTATACAAGTACAAGCAGTTGTAGGATGGATGTATACCTTAAAAAAGCTTATATATGTGGCCCAGTATAAAGGAAAACAACAGAGGGTAAATGATATATACAGCAGAGAAGGGAGAACACAATATGTGTGCTTTAAGGAGGAGTGAGATTGGGCTGGTACTGCCATTCAGAAATGTCATATTGTAGGCTCTGAATGTTTGCATATTCAAGTTGTTTACTAGCAACACGGGAGTGGTATGTGTGTCTCTATTTAGGGCAGTACTTAGGAAAGAGGTAGAGATCTTTGCAGAGGGAGCTGGTGAATTCAGACATCTCCTTACAGCGATGGTGAGCTGACCCTGGGGCATAGCCCTCTCTCTCCTTAATACACCCGTTCACCTACAGGAGGAACATCAACAGTCTCACACACTCATGCATATGCCTTCCACTGGTTGGTTTACAAGCCGTCTGTGTGTGTGTGTGTGTGTCTATTACCTGCACCAGTATATCTGATAAATGTGTGTCTCTGGCTCTCTGTCTCATAGCTGCGTTGAGCTCCTGAATGAACCATGAACCTTTCTTTGTGTTCCTCATTGCAGCCGTACCTGAGTTCACACACACACACACACACACACACACACACACACACACACACACACACACACACACACACACACACACACATAAAATTGTCTGCACACACAGTTAGTTCATGATTAAATCTCCACCCTCACTTTCACTACTGGCTAATTAAATGTATTATTTATTCCTAGAATATCACACGTATTATGTTATCACAGTTGCTGGCATTCACGCAAGCGGGAAAACACACTGCCAGTGTCTATAAATATAACTACAATCACACATGCTCTCAAAGACATAAATGGATACACACTGAAACCTTTGAGGGTGGCAAAGCCGCAGATCATATCAGATCTCTGGGGCAGTTTCACTCGTAGTCTCTCACTCTCCGTCTGCCCTCTCACTGCACTCTCTCTCTCACTCTTCTCGTCTCTACCCGCATCCCTCTGTTCACGGCCTGGAGGCGGGGTTTGATCCTCGCCGTCCAACTGGTCCACTCCGTTGTCCATCTCCTCTGAAAGTGGAAGGGATGACAATGGTGTGCCCTGATAGGTCCACGCTACCAAAACATGCCTCACTAGAATCTCACTAACGATTTTAGATGCGTGCATGTCGGTACACACACTCACCTCCTCGACATGCCTGAATGAAGAACATTTTAGGCTTGTTCTGAAGCTCTGGGCAGCGGGCGTTGTCAAACCTCTCAAACACCCAGTCCAACTGTGAGAGACAGCAGAGAGAGAGAGAGAGAGAGAGAGAGAGAGAGAGAGAGAGAGAGAGAGAGAGAGAGAGGTCAAGAGCTCACAGTGTAGACAGTAGTAGATTATTTTACACCTTTCCAATCAGGTGCCAGTGTGGAGTATTTATTTAGACCCCCTGAGTGAGAGTAACAACGGGTGAAGTACCTCCAGCAGCTGTCCGTCAGTGCCGTAGATGGAGCCCTCAACTCCGTGAGACAGCAGGCACACAGCACTGCAGTCGGACACCACGTGTTCCGGTCTCCGCACAAACTGCTCTATACAACTCCGCATTGCCTGAGAGAGAGAGAGAGACAGAGAGAGAGAGAGAGAGACAGAGAGAGAGAGAGACAGAGAGAATTCAGTGTTCACTTGTATATTCCAGCAATCCATACATGACCTAATTGCAAAGTGTGGCATTAGGTAAACCTCCAATAGAGCACCAACATCACGGACGGGCCGAGAATGACACCAGTGACATGACAGTATTATAGCTGGCTGTGAACAGGTTGACCCTGGTATCTCTTAAGCACCTTTCATCCTGGGCTTCTCTTGTCCAACTATTTCAAGGGTTTACTGTGGTCCAAAAAGAAAAAAAAATACCAGTGGACACCAATCCTGGATACTGAAATAGCTTCTAGACCAGTGGGGTCAAGGAGAATGGGGAGAATCATGTAAACAGATGGGACAGATCCACAGTTAGTCCAGTCACATCCGAATTTGACACTGGGGTAAAGAGTATAATTCCAGCAGGACACATTTAACATACGTCTGAAATGACAACGTCCATGATGGTGTCGATGTCAAGCGAATAAGAAAGAGCAGAGGAACGTCATATGACTACACCGTCTGACCAGATGAATCCAAGCAAGCAGGTTCATGGAAATCTCCTGTGTGGCATCCACAAGCCAGTGGTGACAGTGTGAAGGTGTTGGGATTGTATTACTGGAACATATTAGCAATACTGACATCCATGGACGAATATCTGAAGAGCACAGTGTAGCACACAAATGTGCTTAATCAAAATTTATACAAAAGCAAATCTAATATGCATAAAACAATTACATGCAAAAGTTGTATGCATACAAAAAGTATAAAATGCAGAAATAATGTGCATATTCAAAATGAATATGCAAAAGTATATTGCTAAAGGATATGTTTATTCAGAAGAGTATGCAAAGTAGTATACAGGCAAAACATATACCCATCAGTCACAACATTAAAACCACAGACAAAAAGAATACAATGGCACCTGTATAGAGGCGGGAAACATGAGTCAGAACGTTCTAGAAGTAGATGTGTCGGAATGTGGTGTAAGGATCTGATCAACTTTGAGAAGGAGACAGACTGCCATGACAACAGCTTTTCCAAAATGTCACGTCCTGTAGTGCATTCCCAGTGTGGTTGGTACCCACCAAGAGCAGTCCAAGGAAGGACGAACAAAGCTGATGTGTGTATGGAGCAAAGGCTAGTCCACGTAGAAGAGCTACCGTATCGAAACCTAGCGCCGGTTATGAGAGAATGCCATCAGAGAACACGGTGTAGTGCGGCGTGCGGCGGACGTCACTGGCACAGACTGGCGAGAGTGTCCGTGCTGCCGACATGATGATCAGGACTGGATCTCGGAGTAGTGGAAGCTGGTGGTCTAGCTTGATGAATCACATGTGCATCATTTTCCTGGGCTGAGATGGTACCCAGAGACACTAAAGGAAGAACGCAAGCCGATGAAGACAGCAAGATGTTCTGGTTTATGTTCTCCTTGGGTCCAGGCATTTATACGGATAACGCTCCAACAAAAATTAACCAACACATTGTTTATAGACCAAGTACGTCCCTTCATGGGGAACTGAGCATATGTGGGATACATTAGAAGATCAAGTGTGACCCATGGAGGCTCCGCCTCACAACTTGTAGGACCTGAAGGAACCGCTGCTAACATCAGATACGTGTCAGATACCACAGGACACCTTCAGAGGTCTTGTGAAGTCCAACCTCAACAGGACTGTTCTGGTGGCAGGACAGGGACCTACATAATGTCAGGCAGTGTTAATAATATGACTGATCAGTGTAACCATACACCTATTAAAATGCTAATTAGTATGCATGTTAAAAAGAAGTCAGGTAATTACATAAAACAAGCATGCAGCCAATAATAAGGATTAAAGTAAGGATTAAACATAAGGATTAAAATATGCAAGGCCGAATATCTCTACAAAGATCCATGTCATGCTGCATATAGGAGAGATTTGTTATTCTGCTCTTCAATGGCCCCTTTATTTGTAGTACTGCAAGTTTACCTTTAGTGTACGTAACTTTCAGTGTATCACTGAAATATATACGATAAGGAAAGTGCTTTACTCCAACATAAGTTGCAAATGCAAATAAGCAGACATAAAAACAGACTTCAGTTTTTTCTCTCAAAACATCTGTACAGCATGTACATAATAAGCATGAAGTATACGACGAGTGCTTAAAATGTGCATATATGCAAAAACAAGCATGCTACAACAACTGCACTCTGTTTTGATGAATATCCAACAAGATACATATTGCAATATCTAGTTTTATTACTTCAAAAATGCAATGCTTGGCTCAAAACATAACCATGCATATTTCAAAAAAGTATACTGTTACCAGTGAGTGATGATTCCATGGATAAAAACAGCTTGTGGATCAGAAGGGTCAAGGAGAATGGTGAGAATAATGTAAATAAACAGACAGGCTACAACCAGGTCAAATCACAGCCCAATTCAACACTGTTGTACTGAATGTGCTCCCAAAATCCACCTTCCTCTTTAATCTGCTACAACAACTGAAGACAACGTCAGGATCTGATACGGTCAGCAAAAAACAAGCACCAAAACTGGACTATTAAGGAACAAAAAAAGTCTAACAAGCTCTAAGCAACATCTAAGTTCATTAAACATTAAACTGGACCCCTCCAACTAACTGTGTAAACCTGTCCACAAACACACAGTTCTGGTTTAATAATGCACACAAGGCATGTTTTGTAGCCAAATGACTCTAGGACCAAGACAACAAGTTCTCATTACTTGGGCAACCTGCACCGTAACCAAATCTCAAGCTACTGAGCATCTCTGGAATTATTTGGAAACGGCTGTATGAAACTAGACTGTATATTACTGCCCCATACTGGTTGTGTAAACAAGACTTTATTCATAATAAATAATGAAAGTACAGGAAAATAAAGAGATGTGCAAATGTTTAATCCTTTACTTGCTGGTGCGAAAGGCTAGGAGAGGCACCTGGGCAGTGAGATCTTTCTGCACGATAACGGTGAAGTCCAGCTCGGTGAAGAGTCTCCTGAGCACCTCCTCGTCCACTTCTCCGCCTCTGCGTGTGTCCAGCTCGGACAGCTCACGCTCAAACTGCACGTTACTCACAACCAGTGCGAGGCCCCGCGGACTGGAGCACATCGGGTAGGCCTGAGCGCATGGAGTCAGACAGGATGGGGTTTTTATTGGAAGTCTGATTTTTGTGTGTGTGTGTGTGTGTGTGTGTGTGTGTCTACACTGCAGTGACTTGAGCACTTGGATGTGTGTCACCATGTGTATCAGTATGGGTCTGTGTACCTGTGCATCATGAGATATTAAACGTAGGTGTGCATGTGACTGTACACACACCTGTGCACTGTGAGACAGGTAGAACTCAGATGTGCAGGGCAATACTGCAGTGGTCACAGGACTATCAGCATCCAAACACATCTCCACAGACTCTATCAAAGAAAGGAAAAAAGACCACACACACAGTAAGGCATACACTGAAGACCTTGGTGCTACTGTTGGGTTAATAATCCACTCATAATTGCCTTTCTGCAAGGTGTTCTGGTGGATACAAAATGGAGATCGCTTATCATACCTGCACTACCCCAGTGAGTGAGGTTAAATCATCGTTTTGGATAAACAAAGTAAAAGTCACGTTTATAACAATAAAGGCAACAATATTTCCTTCAAGATTAAATATTATAGGAAATAGTAAATCTGTATTTTCTCTCTCTCCCTCTCTCACGCACGCACACACACTCACCATGGGTGCGGGTTCTTTTGGCGGGCACTGCACACTCCTGAGTAGGTAAAGGAAATGCAGGATCATAAACGGAGGACCTCTGTAAATAAAACAAAGATACCAGCAAGATGAAGTCAACCCACACAATGTAAATTCAGCACACTAGTTTAATCTCCAACACAGTTCAGTATGTCGTGTAGAAATATACGTTTTAACCCTCTGCTAACCAGCTTTGGAGAATAATGAAAGGAACCACTTTTGTTTGAATTTGTGATTCATTCAACACAGCAGGAGGATTGCCTGCAGTTTAGGTGTGGCAGCAAATGCTTTCCTCTCTCTCTCCCCCTCCCTCCCTCTCTCCCAATAACAAGGTCTGCAAGTATAACTAGGCACATCAGCAGATACAACCCTCACCTCACAGTTTCCCTTGCTTTTAATAGGTGTGCTGGCCTGTCTGAACGAGATCTCACTCTCGCTTTCTGTGGATGAGGTCTGCAACCACACACATGCATTAGTCTTCGACTCCCATCTCCACAACTCTTGCGTCTTTCTAGATATTTCTCGTAAAAAGCCGGCGTTGATATTCTCTACGGTGCGAGTCGCTCCCGTTACCTGTTGGTCTCTGAACCTCACGAGCAGCTCACAGAGGTGCTGCTGCTCCGTCTCTCGAAGTGCTGCGCAGAAGCTACTGAAGGCCCGTGGGCCGCGCTTGGGAAGATACGCCAGCAAACGAGAGCTCCTCTTGAAGGAGGTCGGCTCCGTCTGCAGGGTTCACATCACGGCAGGGTCAGTGTCACTCCAACTCACTCCAAGTTGCTTTGTCATCTCAACGAAGACCTGCGGCCCTCTCGGCTTAAAGACTGACTTCAGGCGTACAGAACTTTTAAAAACTGTTTTGTCAGTGAAATGTCTTCAAAGTTAATTTGTGCCTTACCAGAACAGTTTCGGCCATGCCCTCGGTGAGAACATCGTCAGCCTGCAGTATCTGGATGAGCAGCTCGTCCACCACCAGTTCTCTGAGCAGAGCCACCGAGTTCTTCCTCAGTGCAGTCTTATCTCGGGCCTTCATACCACACTCCCCGAGCATGGTGGTGCGGTGGCAGGGCGGCCTCGGCTTTACACACAAACCCTACAGTACTGCAACTAACCAACTAACTACCACTGCACATCAACAACCCCCTCAGCTTCAGCTAGGCACTTGAAGGTCCTTTTCAAAGCCCATGTTGTTCCCACGACGTTGACGTGCAAACAGAGACCTTTGAAGAGACAGTAAAGGTGAATAATAACATGAACAACCAGAAAACAGACACAATAAAGTGTGTAAACACCAGGCGGCCCAGCCAGCTCGTACACACGAGCCCACTGCACCTACACCTGCTTTATCAGCCAGCACGCTTAACACACACTTGTAATATTCACACTGGGAAGACGAGGCGGAAAAATAATAACTTTAATAATAATAACTATTAATAATAATAATTTTATTATTATTAATAATAATAATAACTTTAATAATAACTTTTTTGGTACAAGTTTGAACAGCTAGCTGGCTGGCTAGCAGGCGGGTTAGCTACAGGCTAACGGTTCCGTGTTAATCAACGGTAACGTACGCGGCTAAGCTAGTTAGCTCGCTAGTTAGCTCACAAAAATGAACCAGGCAGCCACCACACGGTGCATTTGGTCGAGACGGATCACCTAGTTCTGGGTGCGGTCCTGTGAATGAGTGCGGGTCCTCCACAGAGAGCATCAAAATGTTTGTCCGGGACGTCTTGAAAATGGACAATTTGAAAATAGTAACTGACAGAACAAGGACGCTCGTGAAGCGACTTCCGCGCGCACGGACGGCGAATGAGCGCGCGCTTCCGCTTCTTCTCCTAGTTTCTGGGGAGGGGCGGGATTAGCGCCATGTGTGCTATTACTGCCCCATAGTGGTCGTGTGAAGTTTTACCTGCAAGCTGACGTCTACGCTGCGCTTCGATAATCGAAAAAAAACACTGTGGGAAATGGTGTGTAATAATTATCTTCATTAGACCGAACACATCAGTGCTGGTTAACTGCATGAAGTTATTACCGTGCTATCTTGCTGGTAGAGTTTTGTTAAACATTATACCCTTAAAGATGAGGTTCTGTCAGCAGTGATTATGGAGTTTTTAAATGTACATGTCAGTAAATGTAAATGTGCCATATTTTGTCAATTGTGATTTTTTCACTGCAATCGAAATTTGTCCTCCGCTTTTAATGTGTTTAATATCTGGATCTGAAGGCTAACAAAGAAAAAGAAGAAGAAAAAGAACAGAAAACAAAAACTGTTTAAACTAAGAATAATTAACTGGGCAGAGCAAATCTATCAGACCAACCAATGAGCAACAAAGGAAAATCTTATTAAGCAAATTCATGGAGATTATGACCAAAGGCATGATGGGAAGACGAAGGAGACACGGAGGCTCAATCCGAAATGTCACTTAAGCACTAGATTTCAAAGTAGTACGTTCTTTCAGTGGGCGACTGAGCAGTATGCATACAACCTCGGACACTCAGAGACCGTATATACAGTATATATAAGGTTTATGTTATATTCAAACTATAACTACCGTTCAAAAGTTTGGGGTCACTTAGAAATGTTCTTATTTTGGAAAGAAAAGCAGTTTTTTTTTTCAATTTAGCTAACATTAAATGCATCAAAAATACACTCTATACATTATCAGTGTGGTAAATGACTATTCTAGCTGTAAACGTCTGGTTTTTAATGCAATATCTACATAGATGTATGGAGACCCATTTCCAACAACCATCCCTCCAGTGTTCTAATGGTACATTGTGTTTGCTAACTGTGTAAGAAGGCTATTGGATATTTAGAAAACCCTTGAAAACCCTTGTGCAAGTAGGTTAGCACAGCTGAAAACAGTTTTGCTGATTAGAGAAGCTATAAAACTGACCTTCCTTTAAGCTAGTTGAGAATCTGGAGCATTACAATTGTTGGTTCGATTAAAGTCACAAAATGGCCAGAAAAAGACAACTTTCAATTGAAACTCGACTATTCTATTCTTGTTCTGAGAAATGAAGGCTATTCCATGCGAGACATTGCCAAGAAACTGAAGATTTCCTACAATGGTGTGTACTACTCCCTTCAGAGGAGAGCACAGACAGGCTCTAACCAGAGTAGAAGGAGAAGTGGAAGGCCCCGCTGCACAACTGAGCAAGAAGACAAGTACATTAGAGTCTCAAGTTTGAGAAATCGACACCTCACAGGTCCTCAACTGGCAGCTTCATTAAATAGTACCCGCAAAACACCAGTGTCAACGTCTACAGTGAAGAGGCGATTCCGGGATGCTGGCCTTCAGGGCAGAGTGGCAAAGAAAAAGCCATATCTGAGACTGGCTAATAAAAGAAAAAGATTAATATGGGCAAAAGAACACAGACATTGGACAGAGCAAGATTGGAAAAAAGTGTTATGGAAAGACAAATCAAAGTTTGAGGTGTTTGGATCACACAGACGAACATTTGTGAGACTCAGAACAACTGAAAAGATGCTGGCCTGACACCATCTGTCAAACATGGTGTGATGATCTAGGGTTGCTTTGGTGCTGGTAAAGTGGGAGATTTGTACAAGGTAAAAGGGATTTAGAATAATGAAGGATATCACTCCATTTTGCAACACCATGCCATACCCTGTGGACAGGAGCCAATTTTATCCTGCAACAGGACAATGACCCAAAGCACACCTCCAAATTATGCACAAAGTATTTAGAGAAGAAGCAGGCAGCTGGTGTTTTATCGGTAATGGAGTGGCCAGCGCAGTCACCAGATCTCAACCCCATTGAGCTGTTGTGGGAGCAGCTTGACCGTATGGTACGAAAAAAGTGCCCATCAATCCAATCAAACTTGTGGGAGCGGCTTCTGGAAGCATGGGGTGAAATTTCTCCAGATTACCTCAGCAAATTAACAGCTAGAATGCCAAAGGTCTGCAATGCTGTAATTGCTGCTAAGGGAGCATTCTTTGACGAAAGCAAAGTTTAAAGTAGAAAATTATTTCAAATAATAAAAAAACATTTTTTCTACCTTGTCAATGTCTGGACTATATTTCTATTCATTTTGCAACTCATTTGATAAATAAACGTATGAGATTTCAGGGAAAACACAAAATTGTCTAGGTGACCCCAAACTTTTGAACGGTAGTGTATATAATATATATATATACACACACACACACAGTCTCTGGACACACTACGTCCGCCATTTTACCTACGTCATATGACATCACATAATCATAGTTAAACAGATGAATTGTGGGAAAGGACAGTGTACTACAGTCACATACTTCAAAATGGCTCCCAATTCAGTAGGTTATCCAGGTATTTTTTGCTTACTGTTTAATGCATACTATGTATTTGGAGTCTTTTTTTGCATACTGCTTTGGCGTACTGTATAGGAGGGAGGTACAGCATTTCGGACGGAGCCTGAGAAACTTGTGTTGAGACAATCTGAGGTACAAATAATAATGACTGAGGAGGCATGAATGGGTGAACTGATACAATATTTATGGCCTTCATCTTGGAGTCACTTCAACACTTTAAACTCTAGCAAAAGCTAAAACCTGAGCTAAATGTCCCACGTGTTCCTTGACTACATTGATGACATAGACGTTTGTGTGTGTGTGTGGGGGGGGGGGGGGGGGTATATGTCCTTCCTACCCCCAGTAACCTGCTCACGCTACTCATATAATGTATGAGGTTGAATGCTGACAGCAGTAGCACACATACCGCCCCAAGTGGAAATGAAACATACACCACCGTAACACAGGTGTGTTTGTGCGACCCTTCACACATTTTAAACCTGATTGAGCTACTCAACTCAACTCACATGTGGCTGGTCTTCCTGGGTCTGCCGTTAGGTCCCTGCAACTCAATTGGGAGGCAGCTTCATCGCATATACTCAAGAACGGAATATTCTGTATTTTGTACTTTACAAATGCTCTTGCTCAGAGCAAATTACAAAAAACAGCTTCTGAAGAACTGTACACGTACAAACTGAAGGCATAGCAAATAAACTGCCCGTTAAGTAGCCATTTTTTTCCATATATGGTTCTGTAGACAAAAAACAGGCTGATAATGAAATGCTTTATTCCTATTTTCCCGTTGAAAGCAAAATCAAAGTCCCCCCCCAAAAAATAAACAATAATAAAAAAGAGCAAAAGTGGTCAGAGCTGACAGAGCTCGAGACACATGTTTATATTTGGCTTAGAATTACAAACTCCTGAGTCTAAGTGGTTTTTCAACATTTGCCAAACTTGTTCCTGGGATTGTCCTAAATGGGATGAACTGGGTTCAGTAGTTTTTAATATCCAGGCATTTAAAACACACACACACACACACACACACACACACACACACACACAAAGCTCAGTTCTTGACCTCAAAAGTATTTTCAGTCAAAAATAAGCACATTTGAACCAAAAGCAGGCAAAGCACTCTTTCTAGAGTACAGTGAAATTCTGTTTTAACTTCTATCACTACCAGTGATCATCAAGAAATATAAAGTCCTCACAAAGTGTTTCAGTCCAAGTGCAAACAAACTGTGAAACAACATTAGAAGTTTTTTTTACTTTTATGTCAGATACAGCACAAACCAAAACTTGGTCTGAAACAGAAGTTATGGTCAATATCTGCCTGGAGCTATAAACCGACACTCACAGTATAAACCCTGTCCTCATTGGATAAAGCAGATAAATTTACAGAAACCAAAAATAAAATAAACACAAAGCTAAATAAAGATATTTATGCAAGAACTGCAACACACACCAGATTTCCAGAGTCTGGTCTTGAAATTTCTTGGAGAATCTCTCCGGACAGTGCATTTTAAAAAATTAATGTATCCATTTTTAAACCAAGACTAGGTCAAGACTATTTATCAAAATGCAGTACACAATTCTTAATATTTGTATTACTTATCACATAATATTCAGTGTTTTCTATAACTTTAGACATAGTACCCATCATTCATTTTCTCCATGATCTTTCTAAAACATATGTAAATTGTAAATAATAATAATACAGTAGGATAGTAAGGTACATGCACACTGTCATTGCTTTGACTAAGAGATGCATGTCTGCAAAGCATTTTTACTGCTTTTGTTTAGTCTTCCCATTAAGGTCACTGCTATACCAGTAGTCCACATGAACACAAACAGAACGAGTCGCCATTATTGTGTGCTCACATTACGCATCATCCCCTTGATAGAGCACAGACTAGACACAGCACAGCCTAGCTCTGGTGACACAGCACAGGCTAGCCGAGGTGCGTGACACAGCCCAGGCTAGCCGAGGTGACGCAGCACAGGCTAGCCACGGTGACACAGCACAGGCTAGCCACGGTGACACAGCACAGGCTAGCCACGGTGACACAGCACAGGCTAGCCACGGTGACACAGCACAGGCTAGCCACGGTGACACAGCACAGGCTAGCCACGGTGACACAGCACAGGCTAGCTGAGGGGTTGGAGATTGAAGAGCATTAGTGAGAAACTCTTCTCAGGTCCTATATTTAAACACTATGTAAATACAACCACTTAATTCAATCTAGACTTTTTAAATCTAAACTGGACAGGAATTAATGAAGCACTGGTCAAATTATAATACGTGAGCATTTGTAAAACTGAAGATATACAATTTATTCATCTGCTTTAGCAAAGCAGTGACCTTCTAGCCAAAAAAATAAAATAAAAAAAAAAGAAAAACAATGTAAAAACCCATCCCATTTCTACTTTCTACACTATTATGAGAAATAACAAAAATGAATTTGTTGAAATACCGAACTTAAATTCATGTCTAAAATGTCTTTAACGGTAACAAGCAATATAGGGAATGCATAAAGAGAAGTGCTTTTGGTTTGCATCAAGAACAATAAGGAGCCCTCCTGGCCCACACCTGAACTACTGCTGAAGACTTCTCCATCAGGTCAAGTACAGTGGTTACATGGGAAGCAGATGGTCGTCTCGTTCCTCCGGTTCTTCTACTGGTTCAGTCGGTACACCTCTGTAAGTCGGTGGTTCATCTCTGCTTCCGCGGGAACGACAAACAAAGTCACATCCGTCCTGTAAAAGCACAGACACTTTTTTTTAGTGCTGCATTCATTTCAAACCAGTCATGAGAGAATGAACCAAGAAATTAAGATAAAGGCGCAAGAGAGAAAAGAGACTTACTGCTGACAAGTTGCCAATCTCTGACCAAAAGGCGTAGTTTGGAAACTGTTCAACTCCCTTTGCTCCAACAACCAACCTCTGATAGAGGAATCCCCCAATAAGGTACACGGCCAAACAGCAGAATGCACTGCAAGCATCAATCAAATGAAATTCAATTAGGATTTTTTTGTAAGATGCACTAAAAACTCACGGAACACTTAACATTTGAACTGCATGAACGTAATTTATTACTGCTAGTTGGATGAACGCATACTGTATCTTCGTTATTCTCAGTTTTTCCACATCTGTATTTAAGGAGTACTGCCTCACTGCTTTGGCCTCTGGAAACACCGAATACTTGTACACCAGACAAGTTTGGGTGGGGATGGTTTACATAAATGATGCAAAATGGTACAAACATGATAAATGTAAAAAATATTCCCATGCAGCAAACATCTCAATACCTGTGCAATATCTACATAATTCAGACTGTTTAATCTGAAAACTCATCGATATTTTGAGCCACATGGTACAAGGGCCAAAAGGGGTGATGCATCTCCCCCATAAAATCTACAATGACTCAAAGCTCTGGGTCTGGGAAACCATATTGATAGATCTATGTTTGGTTGCTTGGTGATTTTGCTTGTGTGCGTTGACATCCTCTACCTACATATTTAGATAATACCACTTTTAAAAGAGCAAACCATGCGCTCTCTGATGCTTTTACAACCATAAAAATCTATCTTTAGAATCACGTATCAAATGGAATGTATATGTAAGTCTGAATCAAGGTTAGATCCAATGCAGCTTTCATAATGGCTACTATATAAATACTTACACAATGAGAAGAATGGATCCAGCGCTGAGCTTGGAGGGGATGACGGGACACACTGCACTGGAGTCCAGCTCAAACAGGTAAAAACACTCCTTATTTCTGTCCCTGTTCTCCAGAACCACAGACAGTTGTCCCTACAAGCAGGAGGAACGAGGGAAGTGCATAGAGGTGTAAAGAGAAAGGGCAGATCATCACAAGACCTTGAACACTAGATTCAAATATAATGGGTCTCGTGCAAGAACCTCTCACACAAACAGATTTGTTCTTAAATTGCTAAACCGGTTCTATTCTTCTAGTCTTTTTTAAGACTATTCTTAAAAAAGAACCGGTTCTATTCTTCTAGACTTTTTAAAACAGAAATATTGAAGATCATTGACAATCTGAGGAATTTACAACCAGAAAAACAAGGAATTTATAAATACATAAATATCTAATTCATAGAGTTGTGGTTTTATGGTGCCCTCTTGTGATCTAGCATGATGCTACAGCTTGTAATGTATCCAAAAATAAACTACATTTTAATTCTATATTTTTAAACTATGATTATGTTTAAAATAGTTTGAAGTTGTCCTATGTCTAAAAAACCTGTTAGCCTGATGTATATTAAAATAATTACTTATTTGCAAATATATTTGTTCTTTTTTAAGCTGTGTGTAGTAGCTTCATCACTGTATTGTTAACAAGATTAAAATATATTATAGTGAACTGCTACCTTTCCCCCCTGCATTTCCCCTTTTTTCTAGGTGGTTTCTTGATTTCCCTTATTTTGTGTGCGTTTTTAATTTGCTATGTTGCAGTTCGAGATTTGTCCGCAAACGTAAAGCGCAGCATAAATAAAATTGATGATTATTATTAGGGATGCACCGAAATGCAAATTCTTAGCCGAAACCGAAAACCGAAAATGAGAAAACCAAGGCCGAAAGCCCAAAACCGAAACACCGAAATACATTATGCCAATTATTAGTAACATTGGATTTATGGCTAACCTCACTAAAATCAAAGCATTGCTATTCAAAGAATAAATCAACTACAAAATTTGATTTGAAAATATGTATTTAGCACTGACATTACAGTAATGCATATTATAAAATAAAATTAGTGGTGGGCCGTTAACGGCGATAACGCTGACAATGGCCGACCACTAATTAAATTTAACTCGCTTCCAGACCGTTTTTATCAGAGAGGAGAAATATATGTATTTTATACGAGTTAAATTTAATTATAACCGACTGACCTGAAAGATAAATATAAATTCTCTCATAAAAACGTGACGTGAGTTGCAACAACATTAAACAGCTCAGGTAAACACACTTCTGAGAAATGTCGTCTGCTCAGCAAAACATAACGGGGCTCAATGTTCTCTATTAGCCTACGAAATCCCTACGACAGAGAACGGCTGATCGTCTAAGGCAACGAGTTCCATAATTTTTGGTGTAATGTCCTTTTCCTTGGCGCCATCACTGGAAAACTTTTTTGCTAGCTTTATCCAAATAAACACGTGCAGGCGATTTTTGCTTGCGTCATCACAACACATTGTTTCGGCCGTGTTGTTTCGGTGATGAAAGTATTTCGGCCGAAAACCGAAAATGCTAATTTAAGCCATTTCGGCCGAAAATTTTCGGTGGCTGAATTTTCGGTGCATCCCTAATTATTATATTCTATGCACTGGGATTCACTTAAAATAACAAGACTTAAAATAATACACAATAAAATGACAATAAAATCACAGGACCATAATACAAACAGCAAGTGACCATGGGGATGGCTAAAGGCCTGAAGGACCAGAGAGAAGAGAAGTCTACTATGGGTTCTGTCACCACCCAGCAGAGAACAAGCATCGACACATCCACACATGTGCAACCCAGGACCTGTAGAACATGTCACTAACTGAAACAGTAAGCAGAGCAGCTAGTTTCAAACACTCCCCCAGTGCTCACTAACTAATCAGCCGACTATAAATCACGTGCACCATGACTCTGTTGTATAAGATTAGCACCCAGTGAAATTTGATGCAGCTTGCATCATACCAACAGTCATCTATTGGATTTCTGTTCTCGTTTGAGCCATTAGCTTTGCAATCCATACAGACGTACTAAACAGAAACAAAAGATTAAAACCTTTCTAAACCACACTTCTTGTAAGTAGAAGCATGCGTCCTTTAAATAAGTAAAATCAGGCTAGTCTCACCGCAAGTGTATTCCTGTTACAGGAAATCATGATGATGGCCCTTCTCTCCTCTTGTGAGCAATGGCCATCATAAGTTTCTCCACCTTTGTAGATAAGCATAACCCAGTCGTCTGCAGAGCAAATGAGATTTGCACTTTAAAACAGATGCAGATTCACTGATCTTTAAATCATGTTTTCAAAACTACTGCTTCTCTCTTGCATGTAAATTATTAAATCTAAATTCCTATTGGTCACAATTTATTCCCTGCAACTTTAACATCTGTAATAGACATGGTATGTGCTTAAATAGGCTTTGCAATGCACGGTGAGCCAAAACTGTGCCCAAACCAGTACTCACTTCCTCCATAGACCTGTGTTGAATTGTACCTCCCAATGGGGACCTGTTTCCCATCGACACTCTTCTGTACGACCCCGGCATCCTTCATCCCATCTGCATCTCCACAAACTTGGAAGATGTACGTGTACTTCTCTCCAGAGGTGGTTGGAGCAGTAAAACTATGTGAAATAAAAGAACTGTGTGCAAGCTCATGGGTAAAGACGAGTTAAAGACGAGGAGGGTTTAAGAAGAACCATTTACTTTTGATTGGTAAGGGGCTCTAGGAGACTGAGCACTTTTCTTTCGGACGGATTCTCTGCGGTCAGGTTGCACTTCTTCGTGTTGTCACTTGCTTGTCCTCCGCCGGCCAACAAGACGAGAAACATGAGCCCTCTCCAAGCCAGCAGGATGGCCATCTGTGAAGATCTGTAATGTACAGACATGTGATGTTAGTTTGCAATGGACCATGCACTTAACAGCCCACCATGAAGTGAGATTCCTTTTATTATTTTTTAAAAAATAAATTGGTCGGTCACGACATTTCCCCCACAATAAATCAAGAAGTTGCCCGCAAAAACACCACATCTATACAGAAACATCTTTACCGTGCACCACGTAAGAGACACTGAAGCACCAACAGGACAGTGACCCAACCAAGCAGGTGGGTTAGCCTAGCCGCTAGCACACTCACTCCTAGTGTCCTAACTAACCCTAGCTAGATAATACACAGCTGTTATTACACCGCCGAAACATACGCACAGACATTCATGAGCAAAAGTGATATTATTTGCAATCCCACAAAGATGGAGTCAAACGCTGGTTCACATCCACAGGGTCTATCAGATTCTATCAAAGGCGGAAGTGAAACTAAACAAGCGGCGCATGTGACTCCAGCACACGCGCCTTCCGGTAACAAGCGGAAGTACCGCGTCCACGAGGTTCGAGATTAACATAGGACTAATTCTAATCCAGGCCTAATCTCGTTTGTGAAGCGTCAAAGAACAGTAAATTAAGCAAGCTGTCCATTCTAGTATCTTTTTTTGCATGCAAAAGTTCAATGACAAATAAATTACCAACCTTTACTTTTAACCATTCTAATTTAATTCAGTTTATTTTTTAAAATGTGAAATGTCTATAATTCAGAATTGTAGGTAGGATAATATTCCATACATTTTCCCTTTTCAATGCTTTTATAAGTTTTATGACAAAAAGAGGTACTGAATATTTGCTTTTACGTTTCTGTTAGCACTCAAGGGATCCTAGCACTCAATTGATCCTAGCACTCGACTGATCTTAGCACTCAAGGATCCTAGTAGACGCATCACAGGAATTCTGGATTTGTCTAATGTTTGCATTGAACACTCTCTGATACTGAATGCTCAGACAGTCTGAAAATGATTTTCTGATGAGCACACTGAAAGTGGGACATGTAACATATGCCATTAATCACAACCTACTTTAATAAGAGTCTCCATTAATCAAAACCTACGTTAATTAGAGTCCCCTTTAATCGCATCTGATAATCAAAGTCTTACTATTGCTGAAAACACAATAGTTGTTTGTCCTAAGTTGAAAATGTTTTTTTTTTTTTTTACAATAGGAAAACCCAAACCCCCTCAGGGTGATTAAACACAGGGAGTCAACAGAAAAATCTAAAACCGTATGCTACTTTAATTCATGTTTGACACATCCAATTCCTACATCCAATTCCAAAGGTATGTCCCACCAAAACAACTGTGAAATTTAAATATCAATTAAATTAAATAAAGTACTTATCGGTCACACCCATCTGTGGGGCCTTTCACGAGTCTTAGAACTTTTAAATATAAAGCAATCATGTTTCAAAAAGCTTATGTGATTATTTTTCTCTGGTTTCTCTATGATTTGGGGACACAAAAGTTATTGTTTTAGAAAACAGCCTTGCTAATAAATAGGAAACCTGTAATAATATGCCACATTTTCACATTATCTTCTTGTTTCTAAAATCACACATTCAAAGCTGTTCTGTGGTTTAACCTTTGTGAGCTTGTGCTAAAGGCAGTACTTTTACAGGTCTGTAGTTTTGTTAGTTATTGTGCCTTGCATTCAGCATTCAAGTGCTCTTCTTCTCAAGTTGCTTCTTATTTCTCATTTACTGCATACTCACACGTATTCTCCCCTCCCCCTCTCCGCATGACTTTCACTCCTTCTGCCCTGTTTGTACCTGCCTAGTTTACAGACACACCCGACACCTCTAATCTCTCCAATCACA
Organism: Brachyhypopomus gauderio; assembly: GCF_052324685.1. NCBI lineage: Eukaryota > Metazoa > Chordata > Actinopteri > Gymnotiformes > Hypopomidae > Brachyhypopomus > Brachyhypopomus gauderio. Next base: position 1,102,981 of record NW_027506883.1, read on the forward strand.
GTGCAGCACAGAGACTCTCAGAAGGTGTACTTCCTGTTCAGAGCGAGAGAGGAGCCCGTAGGAGGTGGGGGACAGGGGAGACACGCCTGAAATACTGGACCAACACTTGGGCAGCTGTTTAAATCTCTTTGGATTGTACCGCTGGAGAATGGAAGGGAGACCCACAGAGCTCCTGAAAATCTGGTGTGTGTAGAAATGTGTGTTCTGCTGTTTCTTACTCCAGAGTGGGAGTGAAAGTAATAAAGGAGGAGCAGAGAAGATCTCCGTTAACTGTTCAGACTTGTTTGGGAATTTGAGGAGAAAGAAGGTCAGGCAGCACTAAGAGAGCAGAGCAGCGGTGAAGAACCTCTGGCAGTGCTGTAAACATTTGGAGTTAAAAAGGAGGTAATTCAATCGCCATTACAGCAACACAGTTATCTTGCTCTCAGCATTGATCCACTCAGCGAGCACACGCAGGTATGTGGAATGTTTGTCTGTTGTGCAATTCCTGCTAGCTCCTGAGGAAGAGAGAGACACGGCCGGGAGAAGAGGTCCACCTCCCCCGAGACACCACTCAGGTGAGACATCTCTCAGGTGAGCCCTCTGCAGAATGTCCTTAGCATTCTTTTTGAATACTATATCCTGCCCTCATTGTGGTTAACTTACACTGCCAACAGTAATCAACTGAGTTAGGTGTGCTAGAGACATGAGCTCATTTGAACTATGATCCACACTTTGCTTTAGTTTATCAGCCAAGTTAAAATCTTGCTATTTTTTCTTATCAATGCAGTACCTTTCTTGTGGTTTGTTTCAGTTTTGGTTTCTTAGGTGTAGAGGTGTGAAATGTCCTATAAATCACAGCAGAAAGATCCCAAATTGGTTGTGGGTTTAACTGCATTCTTTGCAAAGTGACAGTTTACTCATTGTAAAGAGAATAATGCCACAATAGGAAAAGATTGTTGTTCTTGTGGTTAATGCAGTGCTGATATTTGCATAATGTGGCTAGAAAAACTAAAGAGGTTTATGAGATAGAGTTAGAATATCAGCCTCTTTTTTACACATTGCTGATATTTAAAATGTAGGGGTTTGACTATATTCTGTTAATTTGAAGTATTGGACCAAAATACACACAAATATAGAGTGGGAAGGATCCATATATTAGTGTTAATAGAAACACAGGTGTGCAGGTAGAGTTCCTTCTCCCGTGTACAATATGAATTAGTCACCATGCAGTTCTTCTGGAGATGGACCCTGTTGACTTGATGTTTTTGGGGTATGAGACCCTTTTGATCCTGGTAGTCTCACGGGTACATGGAGGAACTCCAGCAGTGCTGGTGTGTCTGATGAGCTTTGAACAGTTCCAAATGCACAAAAGTGCCACGTTTATTCCTCTGTTACTGCTGCGTTGAGCTTGGTCCGCTACTCAAATATCAGCTCAGCGATGGTCCTGTGCTCCGAAACTGACCAGTGTTCCATTATAATACAGGACAGCTGACAAACTGACCTCAGCAACATTTGCACTGCACATTTGATGCAGTATAACTGTAAAAAAATGTTTGAAATAAGTGACCAGTGAGCGTGAAGTGTTTGAAATTAACTGTAAAGCAATTCCAGTGTAAAATTTTTTTCTGTACTTGTCTGACTTTATTGATCATTGATTTTTGAAAGTATACATTGTACACATTGCTATTAAAATCAGATTGATTTTTACTTACATCATCAAACACACTGTGAACGTCAATAAGTCATAAATATTTGTCCCTGACAGATTGTCTAAATAATGTTGCCATGGAAACCAAACGCACAAATTGGACCACCGAGGAGCCCTTACACCGGTCACCCAGCCCAGCTACGCGTGACAGGGGCTATCAGTCAAGCGAGTGGATAAGTCGCGAGGCCAGACCCCAAGCTGGTCCCAGCTCCCGGGCCGAACGAGAGAGGGAAAGGGAAGGACAGAGAGCTAGAGAGATGGACAGAATATGGAAGAGACCAAGAGAGGGGAGGAGGGAGGTGGACGCAGAGCAGAGGGACAGAGAGAGATTCGGTGCATTCAAGGGGAGAGCGGGAGACACAGAATTGAAAGACAGGGACAGGAGGAGGGAGGACAGCAGAGACAAAAATGGACGATTTGCCTCGGTACAGAACTTGATGATCGGCGAGGTCAGAGAAAGAGAGAGAGGGACAGGAGACACCTTCCCCAGAACCAGGAGGAGGAGTAATGAAAGAGAAGAAGGGAAGAACTACTACAATTATCAGGGTCATGAGAGAGGAGGGGAGAGGGGCACGGGACGTCCAAGGGAGACGGATGTGAGTGGCAGAGACAGAGAGAGAGAAAGAGAAGCCAAGCGGAGGGAGGTGCAGAGGCACAGAGAGCTGAGAGAGGAGATGAAAAGGGATAGAGAAGAGATGAGAAGAGGTGGAGGGAGAAGAGGAGAGGCAGCGGAGTCGGACAGAACGAGACAGAGAGGGTGGGAGCACGACAAGAGGGAAAGATGGAGAGAGAGACACACAGAGGTCAATGACCGCCTGAACACGAGGGGGAGAGGGGGAGACGGAGAGAGAGTCCGACCAGGGCCCACAGATAGAGAAGACTGCCTCCCATCGCCTCAAAGCAGAAGACTGATGGAAGGAAACCGAGAGAATTATTCAGATCGTGAAGAGATGGACGAGAGGATCAGGGCGGGGAGGAAAGATAGATACAGACAGAAAAAGAGTGAGGGTGACGTGGAGAAAGAGAGAGATGTGCCAAGTGGAGAGGACTCGGGGGCTCCGTGTGAAACAGTAAGGCCTAGGGAAAGAGTGAGAGAAGGAGAGAGGTACAGAGAGATTGAGAGAACAAGAGAAAGAGACATGACAAAAGGGAGAGAAACAGATACTTTGGGATCAGGTGGGAGAGAAAGGAACAGAGAGTGGATGATGGAAGGGTTTGTTGAGCGGTCGAGAGAGAGAGAGATGAAAAAGAGAGATGGGGTAAGAGAGGAGAGAGGATCTGACGGACAGAGGGATGAAGTCAGTCAGCACAGGAAAAGAAAGCAAGATCTGGGCGACAGGCAGTGGAGAGAGGAGAGGGAGACATCACAGGCGCACTCTTATGGAGCGGAGAGAGGGATGGGCGTGTACCTAGAGTGGAGGGAAACGGGGAGACGGAGGAGCTTGGAGGATGAAAGGAAAGGAAGAAGTAGCCAGAGGCTGACTGATGTGTACAGGAAGATGAAGACGGTGGTCCACAGCGCAGAGTGCCTGTCAGGGAGCAACGCAGTGGATGAACAGAGGAGGAGAGGAGTGAAAGACGAAAAGAGAGCCAGCACTTCTGAGTGTGCTGAGGAGAAAAGGAAGAAGCGAAGTGAGGAAAGGCAGGGTGTGACAAAGGAAGAGTGGGGAGGAGAGGCAAGAGGGAGGCCAGAGAAAGAGGAAGTAGAATCTGAGAAAGAGAGAGAAGGAGAGAAAACTGAGAGGAACCGGAGACCACTGAAGAAAATGTGGCTGCCGCCTCGATCAGAAAGAGAGAGAACTGAGTCACAGGAGGAGGAGTTCAGAGAAAGAGAAAGATTGAGGGAAAGATATGCGGAGAGATACAGACAGGAATTGAGGGATAAAGGAGAGACAGCAGAGGACAGGAAGCATGAGACAGAAAAACCATTGCCTGAGGACAGCTCTGGGAATCTAGACATCGCTGGAGAGTTCAGAAATGATGATGACAGAGAGATCATAGAAGAGAGAAGCATAAGTGATGAAGACACGGAGCCTGTTTTTGATACCGGACAGGGTTTAGATGCCCCCTGGCAAACAGAAGAGGCAGAAAATATGTCCAATGACTTGGAGGGGAGTGACGGAGGGTCAGAGAGAGAGAGCGACAGATCCGTGGACTCTGAGGGGAAAGAGGGAGATGAGGAGGAGTGGGAGGGAGAAGGAAAGGAGAGAGTGATATCAGGAGAGGACGAATTTGTGACTGTGTCTAGTGGAGGAGATGAGGATGAGGTGGAGTTTGAGGACTGTGAAGAATTCTGGGATGGTGAAATTAGAGAGGATCTCACTAGAGAGCCACTCACAAGAATCCACCAGAGGGAGGGAGAGATTGAAACCGGAATGACCAAGGAGAGAAGTGACCACGCTGTCACTGTCTTTTGTGTGGTTGGTCAACCTCTTCCTAGGTCAGGATCCAATCAAAGCCCCCCGATGGATCACATGGAGGAGGAGGAGGCCAATCAGCACTCAGCTGTGGACTCTGGGGATAACAGTGAAGTTGATCAGGATGTAGAGCCATCCAGGGACATATTCACTACAGAGGAGTCAGTGAGGGAAGGATGTGGCACATCAGAAGAAACCACACAAGCGGAAAGCGTCAGCACAGGACATAGCCTGCCTTTGCCTGAGGGGACGTCAAGCAGCCATGACTCAGGAAAAGCAGAAGATCATGAGATTACCAAGGAAATTTCATCAGCAGAGCATCAGCAGGTTACAGACATTAATGACACATGTTCCCAAAACAGAGAGGAAGGTGGAGACGTGGAGAGGAGTTTCCAGTCAGAGGAGACGCAACGTCCACCAGAGGATAGAAAGCGTCACTCTGCTGCTCCTCATGTCAAATGGGCGAAGAACATTCTCCACGAGATCCTAGGCTCCTCCGACGACGGAGACCTTAACGTGACCGAGCTGAACACACAAAGCGAGCGGCCCAACGGCACCCGTGCGGAGGTGGAACGTCAGGGAGATGCCGTATCTTCTGCCTCACCCCTCTACGGCGTCGTCCTGAAACCCCGCAAGCACGGTAACGAGAGGAAATGTGTGGACCCTGAGCAGATACAGGCAAGAACAGAGGAAAGGGACGTGGGCGGAGACGGCGTGGCACTGGCGCACACGAAGGTGGACATGCCAGCAGGGAAGGAAATCATCATCCTGGTGGAGAGGGAATCGGAGGAGGACGAGGAGGCAGAGAAACTGCGGATAGAGAAAGAATTTCTGGAGGGTGAGACAGACGAGGAGGCTGAAGGCGACCTGGTTCTGCCCAGTCCTGACGCATACAGCCTCTCGTCGGAAGGCGAGACGGAGAAGGAGGAAAGCAGGAAGAAGCCGGAGAAGAAGAAGAAGAAGGGGGTATGGGATCTCCTGAGCTCCAGCAGCTTCCGAGATCTGGGGAATGACGCGCGGTTTAGGAGGATAGGATTCCGAAAGACAGAAAAACAGGACGAAGGTGAGGAGGGAGGAGGAGGAGGGAGAGACCGCCGGACACTAGTATTACCCTCAGGTGAGCAGGAACAAGGGAAACTACTTTCTTTAGTTTTATTACACATCTCTGCTTGAGTTTAAGAATGTAAACAGAAGGAAATCTTATAAGTAAATTGGGTTAGGCCCACAGAGACAGAAGATAGCGAGAACATCACAACACTTACCTTAAAAAAGAAAGAAAGGTCCACATTAATCAGTTTTAGGCTTTTCTTGAAGTCTGTATCATCTTTATCACTTCATCAGAACATAATAGTATTGAGAAGATGTATCACTGAAAGCTGTAAAAGATATGAATCTACTACTTTCATGATATGAAAGTCTCCTGCTGTGTTTTACTGAAATTGATAAGGCTGCAAATTTAACACATCACAGAACTCAAAGCACCAGGTAGGACACACATGCACAAAAGATTCACTTGAAAGTTTAATATACACAGAATGTAAATTACACTTAGAAACACAACAAGGTATAAACAAAGCAGAGGTACAGAGACTTAAAAAATATTTGAGCAATATGTGAGTCAAGCAAGTGAATATAATTTTCAGTCCAGAATTGTGAGTTTTGTTTTGGCAGCAGGACTGACAGTGCTGGGAGTGACTCACAGACACCCTGTGTGTGTGTGTGTGTGTGTGTGTGTGTGTGTGTGTGTGTGTGTGTGTGTGAGAACGGGATCAGGATTGGTCTGTGACTACCTGTCACACATCGCCAGCAACCTCTGTTGCCCGTACCTGTACCAAGCAATTACAATAAAGTTGAATATATGCATTTATCTTTATGCTGATCTGAAACAGCTACTCTCTACCAGAGCAGAACCAGTAATCGAAGTGACTCGCTGGTCTGTATTAAGATACAGTGAATCTGTCTGAGAGACGTCTGGACTCATTCAATTGGTTGATATATAGAGCATACATTTCAGTGCTGCCTTATCTGTGCCTTGCTAAAGTTTGTGTGTGTGTGTGTGTGTGTGTGTGTGTGTTATACAGACAGTGAATATGATGAATTGCGATTCACCTGGAGTGAAGCTGACATGAAGCAAGTGAACCATCTTCATTACAAAGTCTATTAAGTGAAGCTTTTAGCTGACCTGTCAACACGATCTATCAACACTGAATATCTCAGTCCACTGAACGCCATCGCCCGGCAGCCTATACCCATTAACTACATTATATCTGACCAATCTGGCCTTGATGCTTTCTGTTACATTTACATGTCTAGTGCTGCTTTTATGGCATAAGCCACAACTCTTCTCTCTAAATATTCTCTCTTCTAGGAAAGGCATGCTCAACAGGACAAGAATGAGGAAATCCAAATATTACAGTGAGTGTGAATCAGCTGTGAGAGCTCACATCTACTGAGCTGAGTGAATGTAAACTGTATATATTAGACCTCGCTATAAGGTGACCTGACCAGCACAGATGTGCATATTTGACTCCGTGCATTTTTATTCACGCTACTTAAATATCTGAACAACTTGTGAGCTGTCTCAGCAAAACACTGTGTAAAATGCCCCCTAGGAAAAGTGCTGACATCACACGGGCATTGCTAACTGCTGTGTATTTGCAAACCTGTAGTGCAGTATAACGGCTTAATGTGTACGACACAAAGGGCCTCAGCAGCAGTGCAACAGATGTGGTTGTTGAGTTTACATTTGGTGATCTAGTCCACTTGTACTGTTTTTATCTAGTCCTTATGGGCTTGGGGCAGGTTTGTGCATGCAAGCCTGCAGAATCACAAACCCGCAGAACAGCTGTTGAGTGACGCTGGCATGTTGAGCAGTCTGTGTGGAGCTCTCCTGTGTTCCTAGAGATCTGCCTGAACATGTTGCATCTCTCAACCACACTCAGCACTCCCACCATGGGTGGGGCTGAGCATATAGGAGTCGAGTAACAACACACACACACACGACGCGGTGTTTGTTTATTACTCGCTTATGCCTTCATATTTTTTTCTTTATCCCAGATTCTCAGTTATACCAGCAGTACAGTGAAGTGGTTCAGAACAGAGAGATCCTGCATCAGGCTCATTCTGACACCTCCTCTACGTTTGGGGAGGCTCCTCCCACTCTAGAATCCTCCACTTCCTGTCCCTCCCCCAAGCTGGCACGCAGGCCCCTCCCACCTATCCCACCTGTGCCCCACCCCCATACCCTGACCCATTCCAGCTCTTTGAGTGGGGCTCTGACCCCGTCCCAGAGCCCCTCGTCTCCTCGATTCTCCAGGTCCTTCACCTCCTCGCCCATGCTGTGGCAGGACCTGCCCGGTGTGAGGAGCAACCCCGAGCTTAAGACTCTCAGCGCTGACGAGAGACGTCTGCAGGAGGTAGTGCACCGCTTCGGTTGGACTGGGACACTGGATAAGGGATGTCTGCGGGGGTAACAACAAAACATGGCTGACTGACAACTGTGTGTTGGTTAGGTGAGGTTCGAGGTGGTCACCTCAGAGGCATCGTACTGCAGTAGCCTGGACATCGTGGTGGAGCACTTCGTCAAGTCCAAACAGCTAAACACACTCTTGACCACGCAGGACAAGAACTGGCTTTTCTCCAGGCTCGGTGATGTCAGAGCCATCAGTCACAGGTAAGAATTTATGGCAATGATTCTTGTTAATGGAATAATGGATATTAATTAAGTACTAATGTAAGAGACTAATAAAATCATTAACATTTTTACTAAATGGCAGTCATGTCCTGGTGGTTAGAGAACTGGTCTTGTGACCGGAGGGTCGTGGGTTCGATTCCCAGACCTGAGGCCATGACTGAGGTGCCATTGAGCAAGGCACCTAACCCCAACTGCTCCCCGGGCGCCGGGCTAGGGCTGCCCACCGCTCTGGGCACGTGTGATCCACAGCCCCCTAGTAATCACTAGTGTGTGTGTGTGTGTTCTAACTGCACAGATGGGTTAAAAGCGGAGGACAAATTTCGATTGCGATGTAAAAAATCACAATTGACAAAATATGGCACACATTACAAAATGTGCAATTCTTTATCCGAGATTCCTCCCAAATTGTAGTTGTCTTGGTTTTAAACTTCTTATCTGTTTCCCCTATAGATAAATAGATAAAATTCAACACATTGGCTATTCTGTTGCATTGAAATGCTACATTCACCTACTGGTCATTCATCTGTAATTGTGTTGTTGTGTGACACTGTTCTAACCTCAATGCTACTGTGCTGTGCAGTTTCTTCACTCAACTGGAGCAAAGAGTGGAGAGTGACCTCATGCACTTTACCGTCTGTGACATCATCATTAAACACTGTCCGCGGTTCCGATCGGTCTACGTGCCCTACCTCACCAACCAATCATACCAAGACAAGACATACCAAAAATTAATGTGAGTGTTGTCTGTGTAAATCATTCATTGTTTTACTATTGTCACCAGTGGTTTTTTTCTGTTTCATTAGAAAAGATTATCACTGCAGTCTGGTATGTAGAGGCATGATCCTCCCTCACTGGCGTTTACACACTGACTCGTGTTTGCTCCTTGTTGTGTGGTACAGGAATGAGAATCCTGCGTTTCGTCACATGGTGGAGAAGTTGGAGCACAGCCCCAAGTGCCAGAGACTTCCCTTCCGTTCCTTCCTCATCCTCCCCTTCCAGAGAATAACCCGCCTCAAACTGCTAGTACAGGTGCACATGCTCCTAGCTGTTTCTCTTGAAGTTCCCCTCTCTCTCTCTCTCTCTCTCTCTCTCTCTCTCTCCCTGAGACACATCTTCTCATTCAAAATATTATCCATCCATTCTCGGAGAGGTCATATATGAAATAAAATAAAAGATAATAAAAAAGAGGGGTGTTGGAAAACAAATTAATTCCGTATCAGGCAGAACTAGATTTAAAATTAAAATTACATTTATAAAAAAGTAAAATTCCAGTGAGACAGAACTAGCTTTGTGGCCTTCATGGACATGACACAGTCCCTCCCTCCCCTCACAGAAACTGGGGATGAGTTAGTTGAAACACCAAAGGTAACAAATTATTTCTGGTAGAATTAAGCTGCCCTGGAGAAACACTCCATCTGTTCAAGCTGAGAAACGTTGGCGAAGGTCAAAATTGGAAGTACATTTTAATATTTATAAAACAACATTGGAGAATAACAACAGTGAAGTGAAATCAGCACAGACTTCACCAACTTAATGGATTCATCCAATAATAACTCAGCTGCCCTGTTCAGAAGTACAGACCGGCTAGTGAACACCACCTCCTGTGTCTTATAATATGTATTATTTCCAAGAAGTTGACATGGTAACACTATTTGATGTGATTTCATCACTAAAATCATCTACATGTGAACTGGGCCCTTTACCAACATGTTAATTAAAATGGTTCTGATCTCATTATCTAATGATGTTCTAATGATTGTTAATCAGTCTCTGCCACTAGGAGAATTCCATAGTATTATTGAAACTGCAGTGGTTAAACCATTAAAGAACAGACATCTTGATCCCACAATTATCAGTAATTATCTATATCTAACCTCCCTTTCCTTGGCAAAATCATTGAAAATGTGTCAGCCCAGTTGAATGATCGTTAAAGCAATGCAAATAAATGATGGTTTTCAGTCTGGTGTCAGAGCCTCCACTGCACTGAAACAGCACTAAAGTAGTGAGTGACCTGAGATTGAATAAAGATGCAGGCAAACTCTCGTTTTTCTGCTAGATATAAGCGCCGCTTAAATGCAAAAATGCTGGCAAATGTCTTCTACAGTATATGTTACCATATTAAGAATATTAATCATTTAGAGAATAGGTCCACATTTAACGTTATCTAACATTCTTTCCTTCCATTTCTCTGGGTCTTCCAGAACATTGCCAAGAGAACAGCTCCAAAGACGAAGGGTGAGGCACAAGCCATCAAAGCCATGAAGTTACTGGAGAAGGTACGCATCCTTCTCCAATACCCCCCCACCTCCCAAAAAAACCCATAACGGCATCACAAGACTGTTTTGCTGCTTGTCTTGTCTGCAGATGATACAAGAGAGTAATGACAGTATATCTCAGATGAAGAGCATTGAATCACTGGTGTCGCTCAATGCAAGGGTGGACTTTGAGTGCAAGGTGAGGAGGCACCTCCATGTACCTGGAACTGTAGAAAACGTGGTGACACTACAGCAGTTCATGAACACCTCACAAGATACTCGAAAGACTTCCTTAAAATGTCTTTATTCTGGGTCCTCTTGGGTTTTATTGTAACAGTAATATTTACAGCAATATGGCGGTTTGGGGAAAGACACAATTATTAGGTCAGAAAAAGTTACGAAATACAAACAATAAATACAAATTTATATATGCAAAAGAAAACAAAAATATTCATACATTTTTTTACCTACATTACTGATCAGAGAATCCAAAAGGGGAACTGCCATAGGAAGCCAACAATTCCAAAGAAAAACGTGTGTGTGTGTGTGTGTGTGTGTGTGTGTGTGTGTGTGTGTGTGTGTGTGTGTGTGTGTGTGTGTGTGTGTGTCAGACACTACCACTGATCAGTCAGTCACGTAGGCTGGTGAGGGAAGGCCCCGTGACTGAGCTGAGAGATTTACCTCCGAAGGAGACGGAGAGAAGTGCGTACATGCATCTCTTCAACGACTACGTGCTTCTGTCTCTGCCCAAAGAGTGAGTTGGTCTATTCTTTTGCATCTCTTCCTTTCATATCAAAATATATTTTTTCAAACAAAATGTTGATAGCTCGATGGCGTCTTCTATCTTTGTGCAGAGGTAACCGGTTCACGGTGATCGAGCATGGCCGCGTGTCCGAGCTGCGCGTAGAAAACTTCAAAATGAAGCTTCACTCTTCGCAGAAGAACGTGTTTCGCTTGTACATAGGCAATAAAGCTCTACTCCTGGGAACAGACACACTGTGAGTATAGACGAGCACACAAGCTAAAAAGAGCAATTATTACTATATACAAATTATTGGAATCAGGTGTTCCAATCACTTCCATGGCCACAGGTGTATAAAATTAAGCACCTAAGCATGCAGACTGTTTTTTCAAACATTTGTGAAATAATGGGTAGCTCACAGGAGCTCAGTGAATTCCAGCGTGGAACTGTGATAGGATGCCACCTGTGCAACAAATCCAGTTGTGAAATTTCCTCACTCCTAAATATTCCACAGTGAATGTGTTTGGGAATGACAGCAACTCCGCCATGAAGTGGTAGGCCACATAAATTCTGAAGCGCATATCGCGAAGAGGTCGCCAACTTTCTGCCAATTCAATCACTACAGACATCTAAACTTCATGTGGCCTTCATATTAACTCAAGAACAGTGCACAGAGAGCTTCATGGAATGGGTTTCTATGGTTGAGCAGCTGCATCCAAGCCATACATCACCAAGTGCAGTGCAAAGCATCGGATACAGTGGTGTAACGCTGCCACTGGACTCTAGAGCAGTGGACGCACGTTCTCTGGAGTGACAAATTGTGCTTCTCCATCTGGCAATCTGATGGACAAGTCTGGGTTTGGCGGTTGCCAGGAGAACGGTACTTGTCTGACTGCATTATACCAAGTGTAAAGTTTGGTGGAGGGGGGATTATGGTGTGGGGTTGTTTTTCAGGAGCTGGGCTTGGCCCCTTAGTTCCAGTGAAAGGAACTCTGAATGCTTCAGCATACCAAGACATTTTGGACAATTCCATGCTCCCAACTTTGTGGGAACAGTTTGGAGCTGACCCCTTCCTCTTCCAACATGACTGTGCACCAGTGCCCAAAGCAAGGTTCATAAAGACATGGATGGCAGAGTCTGGTGTGAGTGAACTTGGCTGGCCTGCACAGAGTCCTGACCTCAACCCAATAGAACACCTTTGGGGTGAATTAGAGTGGAGACTGAGAGCCATGCCTTCTCGTCCAACCTCACATATGCGCTTCTGGAAGAATGGTCAAAAATACACATATACACACTCCTAAACCTTGTGGACAGCCTTCCCAGAAGAGTTGAAGCTGTTCTAGCTCCAAAGGGGGGCCTAACGTCATATAGAACCAGGCCCGTTGACAGTCTTGCTAGGGCCCGGGACAAGAAAGTTTAATGTGCCCCCCCCCCCCCTCCCCCCGGCGCACGTCATTTGAAATTCGTCATTTGACAATACTTCTGTTAGGTCATATAGTATATAATATAGCCACACATCAAAGCTGTTTCTGACAGCTGACTGGTTTATACTTGACGCGTCACGAGGGTTCGCGCGAAAATGACGTAATCGCAGTGGCACCGCCCGTGTGCGAGGGCCTCGCGCGCTGTCCATTCGCGAGGTCGTGCACCTCTTGACTTTTGTAACTTCGCGCGCGACGCGCTTCAGCGCAATGAACAAAGTCATGTTTGCAGGGTTCATACACCTTTATAATGTGGAATTAAAGCACTTGTACTTCACTTTAAAGGTCCATTTCAATATTTTCCAGCACGTTAAGCTTAATTAAGTTAAATATTTATACATATACTCGAAATAATTCGCTTTTTATCACATTATTTAATGGTTGTTTATTTTCAAAACGCCCAATCTTAACGTCTTCACGAGAACTGTTCAGTCAGACAGCTATTTGTTGTGAAACGAAGTAGTTACAATTTCAAGCATTTTCAAGTACTTTAGCCTAAATTCCAGCACTTTTCAAACCTGGAACACAATGCAACATTAAAATTCGTCAGGTAAATGTTTTTCCTTTCTTTTCTGCGCTCCAGATTTCTGTATTTACTTTAACTATCCACCACTGTATTTCCCGCTGTTGGGCGGGTACCAGCCGGTTACGGTCGGTGCTGGATCAAACCATTTTCCAGTGGGATGCGGGGGTGTATGCACTTAATGGAAAATATGCAGATAGGTAAAAAAAAAACATATATATTTTAGCCATTGAGTTTAATTTGAGTACAGAATTTTATATTAATGAAAGATTTCAAGATTATTTAAAAATTATAGACTTTAAATAAAAAATAAATTGCTGGGCTCTTTGATGGGCCCCCCTGGCCCTGGGGCCCGGGACAACAGACCCGGTTGTCCCCTCCTGTCGACGGGGCTGTATAGAACCATATGGATTAGGAATGGGATGTCACTTAAGCTCATATAAAGGAAGAATGTGTGTGTGTGTGTGTGTGTGTGTGTGTGTGTGTGTGTGTGTGTGTGTGTGTGTGTATGTACAGGTTTAACGGTCATGGTTCGCTACTGATATATAATCAGTTAATTCATTTTTATAAGAATATGTGACCCAGTTACTCAACTGGATCACATAATATGAAATGGCCAATTCCTCAGTAGTGAAACATCTATGCAGAACATCTGCTGATATTCCAACAGAACTCAGCAGCTACCAGCCTGTGACTATGCAGTGCGATTGTGACTCTGTGGTGTGACTCTGTGGTGTGACTATGTGACTGTGGTGCGACTATTTGGTGTGACCATGTGACTATGTACTGCACGGACGTAATTTTGGGGGGGGGGGGGGGGCGGGGGGGACATGTCCCCCCCACTTTTTCAAAAGCCGGCTTTGGTCCCCCCCAGTTTTTACGGTTAAAACCAATTATTTAAATAGCGACGAATCTATGTCCCCCCCACTTTTGACATCAAAATTACGTCCATGATGTACTGTGACTATGTGACTGTGACTATGTGGTGTGGCTATGTGACTGTGATGTGACTATGTAACTGTGGTGTGACTATGTGACTATGTGATGTGACTATGTGGCTGTGGTGTGACTATGGTGTGACTATGTGGTGTGACTATGTGACTGTGGTGTGAATATGTGGTGTGACTGTGACTGTGGTGTGACTATTTGACTGTGCTGCTCCTGCAGGTCTGATAAACTACGCTGGATCTCTGCACTCTCTCGTCCCCATCCTGAAATTGACTTCACTGCAGCGCAGGGTATGGGGTCCTTCCTTATGTCATTACTTACAAAAGAAAGAAGTATATTGTTTTTTTTTCTTCAAATACACTTTAAAATATTATTGTTCCAACAAAAAGATATTTGACAGACTACATGCAAAGTGCAATTAACAACTGGTACAAAACGACATTTAGCATTTACACTCTTCTCTCCACAGATTTTCTACAGATGCAGTGCATGAGGGCTTTTGTTGCCCAACAACCCGATGAACTAAGCTTGGAGAAAGCCGATGTCCTGCTGGTGCACAAGCAGAGCAGTGATGGTGAGAAGTTCCATAATCACAGTGTGGAGAATTAAACACATTAGCACAGGTCGCCAACACGTGTGTTATGATGACATGAGTGGATCTCTTCGGCCTGACGTTCAGAACAGAAGTGACTGCATTTTACATTTACGGCATTTGGAAGATGCCCTTATCCAGAGTGACTTACATTTTCATTATACAAGTGAGCAATTGAGGGTTAAGGGCCTTGCTCAGGGGCACCTCAGTCATGGCCTCAGGTCTGGGAATCGAACCCATGACCCTCCGGTCACAAGACCAGTTCCCTAACCACCAGGTCATGACTGCCCACATTTTGTTGGCAGTTTGTCATTTTAACAGTTGAAGACAAAAGATAAACTCTGAAAATAATGCAATTGTAGTTTTAATTGGGTGATATTGTATGAATGAGTGTAATGAGTCCGTGTTGTTTCGCAGGCTGGGTGGAGGGAACTCGTCTGTCAGACAGACAGCGTGGATGGGTGCCGTTGTCTCATCTGGATCTTATAACTAGTGAAACAGCTCGACAGTGCAACCTGGCGGACACACTGAAAATTACAACTGCAACAGCCACAGTCTGAAACATTTACTCGGCCTCTCACTGGAATCGCAACGTTCTCAACGCAAAGTCAGAAACAATGAGTGTGCGGCTCTACAGATGAGTCACGATTCTCAGTGCAGATTTCAATGCACTAAAAACATTTTGCTTTTTTAAAAAACAAGATCGTCAGGATTATTCTACGCTTTAAACTCCCCAGAGATCACTACAACATTGGATATGGACCATTATTTCATTTCAAAAATGAAAATAGAAATGCATACAAGAACTACATTGGATTTGTGGTCAACATCTAATTGCTTTTTTAACACCATTATATGAATTTTATACATTACACACAGTATATACCCCTGACTGGTATAACAGTACAATACAAAAAATGGCCACAGTACATAAGTGTCTATAGTTTGACAAAGTGTCTATAGTTTGGACACAGTGTATCTGGTTTGTTTGTACATAAAAAGAAATGTATAAACCACTGAGGTATTTAGGGAGATATATAGTGTTCTGTGTTCATTTGTCTTTATAAGAACAAAAACATAAGAGCTCTTTGTGCACTCACGGCTCTGACAGGCCAGTAAAAGGATGTAGGTTCTGCATCTTGGAAAAGGCCCGATGTGTTCTGAACAGAGATGTAGAATGCCAAGCGTACGTGTGTTACATGACAGATAGTGATGCATACGCAAGCCATTTACTAGAAGAGAGGGTTCATCTTTTTGTAAAGTAAGTGTAATGCAGTGTACAGAAATGTCATTAGGACAGCTAAAATACTGAAGATCTATAGATCTGATCTGCTCTCCCTCCAAATTTTGCAAGAACCAAAAATATTTTCCACATCATCTCTTAAAGTGGGTATAAACTACATGATTTTACGGTAGTCTACAGTGATTACACACTTTTGCTATTGTTATAACAATGATGCATGATAAAGCTGGTTTCAAAGTTATCACACCATAAAAACACGAATTTACACTATAGTCCCACCTGTAAGGAAAGTTTTTAAACTTGGGAAATGACAAGAACGAAGAGTCTGGATCAGGGGTCGGCAACCTTTGAGACATGAACTTTAACATGTCTAGTCAGACCCTCCAGAGTTTCGGGATGTTGCGATTTGCAACTTCAACGTAAATTCAAGCAAACCCCGCGAATTCAGGGCGGTGTTGCAACTTCAACCAATCACCGCAACTTTGCCGCAAATTTGACCCAATCACTGATGTCGTCTTGATGTGACGTCGACAAACTCCCGCCTTACTTCCGTATATACGTTCAAGAGGAGCAGACGAAAGCAGCATGAGCGACGAAAATAACGGCAAAAAGATCGGGAAAAGCATTATCCCGGTACACTACATGAAAGCGGGGGTAAACTGGGTTTTTTTTTGGTTTTCAGTGTTTTATTGTTTCACAACGATGGGTTCATACATGTATTTCCAACAAGTTTAACATTTCTAGTACCAGCCCATCCACTCCAAGTCTTTTAAGAGACGGAAAGTCCATTTCTGCCACCGAGCTGTTGCACTTCGAGGGATCATTGTGCATTCTCTGTCCCAACACCTGTGTTTCAGGGGCCGGGGCATACAAAAACTTGAGAGGGATCATTCCTGCCCACATAGAGTAAGAGAAATAAAATCATTGCTTTAAGTGTTAAAACCAGGGTTAAAACACAGGATAAGAAGCATAATACCCATAGGGAGATCCAAATAAATAAATGGACAATAAATACATGGGTAAATAACAGGGTTGCCGATTCTCACACATTGAGCGTGAGACACACGCATTTGACCGTCTTCACACGCTCTCCGAAAAAAAATCTACTTTATTTACCTCTGATCCACATCTATGATTCAATGAGTTACTAGTTCGCTCTGGCGCCAACCACCGGCAATCGATCTATCGCGACATAATACTTAATTTATATCCATTTTACACCCCGCCCGGTAACAATTTACGTTCGCCACCCCCTCCAGGTTCAAATCTCACTCCAAGCGAACTTGAAAAAGTTGGCAACCCTGCAATTAATAGGTAAATAGATAATTACAAAAAAAAAGCAAAAACACACCGCAACTTGCATCGCAATATTTTTGAAAAACACCCGCAACATCAAACATTTTAACCCGCAACAATCACAAAAAAGGCCCGTGAAATCCTGGTGGGGCTGGCTAGTCAATGAGTGTGTCACTATCAACAAATTAAAATAGAGGGGGGGGGAGGTGTAAATGGACACAAATTAAGTATTATCTCGCGATCGATCTCCCAGTATAAGCGCCTCCGCCGACCAGAGCGTTGAGGAGCGATTTCGATTGGAGGATCGTGCCAATTAATTTTTTTTTGCTGATGCTGGTCCAGCGTGTCGCGTGCCATAGGTTGCCGACCCCTGGTCTGGATAAAGGAGTTCAGTATGAAATCAAGCGCTTTAGTGTCATTTATAGTCTGACGAATCAACAGGACATCTCTAATTCCTCTTTCGACATGACAAATACGATAGATGAGTCCTTGTTATTCTCAACTCAAATAAATATTGTAAGCATGGGTTGGAAAAACAAGAATTAACAGTACACCCATTAGCCTTCACAGAGTTACAAGATAAACTAGACTGGATTTAAAACTTTGACAATAATTGGTTCCTGAGGCAAAACTCAAAAGTACAGCAGCCCCAACCCGTAATCAATGGGAGTGGAGATCAGGATGACGGAGGTACAAGCAAACACACTCTGACAATGAGGATGAACTGAGAATAAACATGATTATTCAATTCACACACACCTACGTACACCCACAGCCACCGAATCTCTTAGAGATGTACTCTGAGCAAGCGTTCGTGATCTTTGCACGTGTGCGTATGTGTGCACACGCAGGCACACGTGCACTCCCACTATGCTATTCTACAGCTGTATCAATTATTACTGGCTGCTTAGGCATAAATTTGTTACTAACTGGATTTCCAATTTTCACTTTCACATGTTAAGCAGCCAGTGGTCAGTAATAAGAGATGCGTCCTGATTTAAGGACTCACATGCACAAATACAGTCATTACTCAGCATAGAAGGCTTTACAAGCCTAAACAAATGGAGACCCGTGTTGGTCTAGTTTAGCACAGTGTCAAACAGAGAGCGTGGGACTGTGTGCATGCTGGACTCCAGCACACCTCACACAACACTCCTCAGGTAAGCCCCACGCCCCACGTACAGCTCACCTGTCAGGTAAGTGCCGAGTGAAATGTACGACCAACACGCACCCTCACACACCTTCTGGAATGGAGGCGAGAAGCCCTGGTACAGTACTTCAGAACAACACTTGACGTCATAGAGCTAGCTATACATCTTGAAGGGCTTATGTCAAAAAAAGAGAAATGGTCAGAATACGCACAGCACAGAAACTCAGACGCGAGTGTCTTGACCAACGTCTTGGCCTTCCAGTAAGCCTTCTTGAGGAAGCCCAACTCCGTGCGTGAGCACACTGTGGTGGTGAACAGGTGTAACACAGTGCGCTGTGACAGCAGGCTTGATGCGCTCTTGGTCCGCCCGTTTGAACGAGGCAGCCGAAAGCGGAGATGTGTGCTCAGGAGCATTAAAATACAGTGAAGGATTCTATAATACAGCAGGACAGAAGTCATTCGCTCTCGTCCAATTACCGGCCATCTGTTCCTTTCAACCTGTAAAGAAGGAGGGGAGGAGATTGACATGGAGGACACTGACCAATCACAGTGAAGTTCACTAAATGTGTCATAGCCGCATGGAACCACATTTAATAAGTGTATCACACAGCACTAGTTGTGTTGTAGTGTGTGTGTGTGTGTGTGTGTGTGTGTGTGTGTGTGTGTGTGTGTATGTAGTCACTGGACCTGTAGGAGATCGGCAGTAGAAGGCTGTTCTTCTTCAGCGCCTGCACTTTGTTGAGGGTGTCAGGGTCCAGTGCGATGTAGCAGCGCCGTGCGTAGTCCAACAGTTTCTCCTTGGACGGGTCAAACTCTCCCACCTCTGCCAGTTTCTCTGGGGCCACCAGCATCAGCTCGGCAATAGGAGTAGTGGAGGCCACGGTGTTGCGGTCCACACCGTGGATCTGAAAGGCCTTGGACATGTTCTTTAGCCGTTGGTACGTCACCAGGATCTTCTTATAGCGGAACAACACGCCTGCAGCATCCTTCACTGAGAAAGGAGACAATGATGAGCTTGGTTTAACATTTGAGTCATTACGGACTCCTAAAATACTTTGAAATTGACATTAATTTTAGCCATCAGTAATCTAACATTCACTACTTCTCCCAACCAGTTTCTCCATCACCACTTCCTTTTTCAGCTAAACAGAAGTCCAGATAAAACCAATGCCATAGATAGATGCCCTTGAAGATAGATCTCGGGTCGTAATAAGCTTCTTCTTTTCTTGTGTACAGCACTTTGAATTGCCAGTGTGTATGAAAGGTGCTGTATAAACAAACTTGCCTTGCCATGTTTCTTAAAACTTTAGAAGCTGCAACGAGCTTCTGAAGTGGGAGTCTCACCTCTCTGTCTCTCCCTCCCCCTGGCTATCCTGAAGATCCTCCTCCTCTTCAGGGCGGGGTGTCCGCTGCACGGCCTCCCCGGAGCTCCCATGTTACGCAGCGTCACGTTCTCCGACATCACATCTTCCCCTGATATCATTTCTTCTTCATCCAGGTACCTGTCCTCCAAAAATTCCTCTTCCTCTCCCAAAAGTGAAAGGGATTCTTGAGGAGGGAGTGAACACCGCACATCAGCCTCAAAAACTAAACATTTTATTGGTATGCTATGAATGTTATGTATATAGATGAGTTAACATTTTTTATGTACATAAGGGGTACACAACACCACTCCAGAAAGACACTAAAGGAGTTTAGCATAGCTATGAATATATGATCATGAAAATAAGATTACCGATTAATCTGAAAGAAATAAAAACTGCCCCAGTGCACAGTACAGGCACACACACTCACACACACAAACACAAACACACACACACACACACACACACACACACACCTGGCAGGTCATTCATTGATCTGTTGTTAGCGCTGCTGCTACTGCTTCCACCACCATGACCCTGTAGGAGGGGCTGAGAGTGGGAGGGGCCAAATATGGCACTGATCTGCGCACTGACTGGTCCAGAGCCACTGCTCATGACCTTAGCATTGGCTGACGGCTGCTGGGTGGGCCTCTGTGGGAATGACTGACGGCTGGCTGAACGCTGGGCCTCTCCTTGCTGATCTACAATGTTAAACATTATTTTAGTAAAAATCTTAATGCCATTATGGATTTTGTTTTGGAAAACAAACAGACAGGGAAAGAGATTGTTTACCACGTTCATTCTCTCGACGCCTCCTCCATGAAAAACTGTGGCAATCATTACCTACAAATATACATATAAATAACAAAATGTATATAGTAAATATTTCTGTCTGCAGACACACAATTAATGAATATCAACAATACATATCTATTATGTCAAAATCCTGCCTCCATATAGCCCTTTAGGAAAACTGACTTATTATTTCTTCTTATATTTTTCCTCTCCTGCCATATTTTCATAATTTGTTTCCTGTATACTCCCTCACCTGTCTGTCTGTCTGTCTGTCTGTCTCTCTGTCTGTCTGTCTGTCTCTCTCTCACTAACCATTGCTCTCCTGACTCTTGGTGGAGAATATGAAGCGGTCCAGTTGGCAGCGTAAGAAGTCTCTCTCCTCCTCCAGGTCTTCAATGCGTTTCTGCAACCACGAGTTCTTCTCCAGGGAGATCTGCAGCTGTGTGCGCAGGTTGGTGATCAGTAGATATGAGCTGGCAGGACCCGGGGGATCATTACCTATGATGGGAATTAAGACAACCACACACACACACACACACACACACACACACACACACACACACACACACACACACACATTCAGGAGGAATTTCAACACTTGGGAGAGGTCTAGACACAAATTCAGACAAATCTGATTGCTGCCATTCTGTCATAAAACTGATATCATGTGTTAATAAAACTAATGAGATGAAACATGCAGTCTAGACTTAGCCATTGTTTTTTTTCACAAATGTAGTAAAAATGTTTCAACTCTGTAATAAACAGTGGTCAGATGTTTGAATGTTATATTTACAAAGCACAATAGACTGAAACCCTACATGTCACACTAGAATAGTGATTATCAACCACTGTGCCTCAGCACACCAGTGTGACGCGATACATCGTCAGGTGTGCCGTAGGAAATTGTCCAGTTTCACTTAAGTGGTCAAAAAATATTTATATATTAAATATTTAAATATTTAGTCACTACAAATGATTTGACATTGTTGAGTGTCTGTGCCTGTGCCAAAGTGTTGGCTGAGTAAGTAATTAAACATCAATCTTTGCCAGCAGGTGGCAGTGTTGAGTATTATTGAGTATTATTGAGTAGCACAATAATAACGACCAACACAGGTGCAGTGAAAAGAAGTGTTGCAGTGGTAAGACGTACAACAGCGATGGATAAATATTTGAAGAGCACATTTTCAAACTCTGAACTGGGCCCTGCAGGGAATCTAGCAGCACCGATTCTGATGTGCTTAGTGTGTGGGGAAAAGCTACACAGTAGTGCTGTGGTCCCAATCAAGTTTTAAAGACATCTCCAGACGAAAACACCCTTCCCTTCAAAACTAGGGACTATTTTGAGAAGCAGGTCACTTATGAGAAAACCCACAAGAGATCCGGGAGACCTCTCAAAGCTAGCTACTTAGTGGCTGAAATCGTAGCCAAATTACTCACTGAGTGATGTGTTTCATTAGGCTACAGTGTGTCATTCAGTAACGTTTTTGAGAGGTGGTGTGTTGCAGGATTTATTATGTAAAAAATGTGCCAGGGCTCAAAAAAAGTTGAAAAACACTGGACTAGTGTCACTAAATTATCCCTTTTTTCACCCCAACTTATTGTAGTGCTACCATCTCCATCTATATATACATTTTCGTTCTTAATCTTCAAGGTTTCACTGTTAAATAAAAGTAGTGGCGTATGTCTGATGTGCTCAAACTTACCTTCAAACGTCTGTTCATTCTGGTTGTAGAAGCTGCCCTGCTGCTCAAAATTGTTCTCCTCAAAGGGAATAGAGATTTCATATGCATCTTCGTTTTTCGGGGCTATGGAGAGGCAAAACACTTTTAGAAGAAAAAAAAAACTGAAAGCATGGCACAGATTATGGACATTGATTTAAGGTTTTACCATCAGTGTTCTCACGAGCTGCAGACCATGAACAGTAACTGAGTGAGTTACACATTTACTATAACTATAATTATACTATATAACTATACTATATAACTACAATATAACTATAACTATACATATGACATTTACTATAACAGTTATTTTATTAGCCTGTAACTGAAGAATGGTTTACAAACGCATTTTACTGATTGTTTGCTTAATTCATGTAGATGTGCTTTCTCAAAAACAAGACAAAGTTAGAAAATGTCAAGGTAAAAAGATTAGAAAGCCCTACTTTGCAACTCTTGTGAACTGGCATGCTTCCTCGTGTTTGCCTCTGCATCGTTCATATTTCCGTCTGCCTTAACCTCATGTGTTGCGGGACAATTATTTTTAAAAAGAGAAGCTGTCATCAAAAGAGACTGCCAATGTCAACTGCAATTTGAAAAAGAAAGGAGAAGAAAGGAGTTAAATTATTATCATAATCAGCCAACCAAACGTGATATGATAGTACACAGACGGGCTTGAACATAGACCATTAACATAGGCCACTAACAGACCACTAACACAGACCACTAACATAAACCACTAACACAGACCACTAACATAAACCACTAACACAGACCACTAACACAGACCACTAACACAGACCACTAACATAAACCACTAACATAAACCACTAACACAGACCACTAACACAGACCACTAACATAGACCACTAACACAAACCACTAACATAGACCACTAACACAGACCACTAACACAGACCACTAACACAGACCACTAACATAAACCACTAACATAGACCACTAACATAAACCACTAACATAGACCACTAACACAAACCACTAACATAAACCACTAACATAAACCACTAACATAGACCACTAACACAGACCACTAACATAGACCACTAACATAGACCACTAACACAGACCACTAACATAAACCACTAACACAGACCACTAACATAGACCACTAACACAGACCACTAACCAACATAAAACTGTCCACAGTCCAGGACGTGGCACGTAAAGAGTTAAAGGTGCCGCATTAACCCTCGTTAGCTCGGGGTCGTTTCAATAGCTGGGTTACCCCGGGTAATTACCCAGCCGGCTGGGTTATGTGCGGTTAGTTAAGGGCCACGACGTTACCGCCGTGCTGGTTAGAGAACACCTCCTTCTCCACAGCTAGCTGGCTAGCCGCTACTAGCAGAACTGCCCTGGCCTGCTAGCCAGCGAGCTAGGTGGCTAACACCGTTACTCTCGCATTTCTGTCAACACGACAAACAGAATTACACAAACCGTTATGTGGTCGTTAACTTTTTTCTTTCTTTTTTATTTTTTGTTGCCTAGCGCATTAGCTAGAAAAGCTAATTCAACGCGCGTCTACGCGAATGTACACTTAGCTAAAATATCCGCAGCTAACAATAACAATTAAAACGTCTCTCTTCGGCGTTGTCATGACGCCCTCGAAAATGACGTACTTCCGCTGCCGAGTGCTTCTGCACATGCTGTTTACTGCTCTTGTTAAACAGAACTGTATTCTGTACAAGTTGCAAACGACTGTATGCTGAAAGCGTGTAGACACCCTTCCTAATTACTGGGTTAAGGTGTTTCGGCAGCACCTGTTCTAAACAGGTGTCTAAAGTCAAGTCCATGAAGCCATAGAGAAACATTGTCAGCACAGTAGGTTGTACAGAAGACCTCAGTGACTTTCTGTGGTACCGTAAAAGGATGCCACCTTTGCCACAGGTCAGTTCAGGAAGCTCACCTCTGGAAGCAGCATCAGCACAAGAATTGTGTGCAATGACCTTCATGAATTGAACTCCATAACTAGGCAGCTGCTTTGTATATTGCAGAAGACTGCAGTCAGAAGACTTAAGCGTGAGCTGGATGGTGTAAAGTATATCACCCCTGGTACCTGGAGTGTTCTCTAGAGTGATGAATCCTGGGTTAGGTGTCACTCTGGGAAGTTCGGTAACAAGGGAATTACACAAACAAATTCCTTGGAAGCTTTGAACTGTCGCATCTATTCAGTTTTTATTTTAAAATAATAATAAAAAAAAAAAATCAAAAACAACAAAAGAAAAAATAAGTAAACATGGCTATTATCAGTTAACTACAGATCATATCGGCTGATAAACCGGTGATCACATTTATAATTTTTTTTAATTCAATTGAGTGTAAATGTGCACTATACTTAATTTATTAAATTCATGAATAATGAATTTTGTTAATGCAGATTAAAGTACACTGGGCAGTCATTTAGTCCACAACACATCTTCCATCTGTGGGAAACATTGGTAGCTAGGTTTCATGCATTGGTGAAGGTTGACGAGTTTACCTACTTAGGGTTGAGGGTACAGAGTAATGGAGGAAGTGAAAGAGAGGTAAAGAAGAGAGTGCAGGCAGGGTGGTGTGGATGGCATAAAGTGTCTGGGGTGATCTGTGATAGAAGCGTGTCGCCTAGAATGAAAGGAAAGATCTATAGGACAGTAGTGAGATGTTGTATGGACTGGAGACAGTGGCACTGACAAAGAGACAGGTGAGGGAGATGGAGGTGTCTGAGATGAAGACTTGAGATTCTCATTTGGAGTGATGAGGAAGGATAGGATCAGAAATGAGTTTATTAGAGGATCAGCACATGTAGCATGTTTTGGAGATAAAGTTAGAGAAGCGAGATTGAGATGGTTTGGACATGTACAGAGGAGGGAGGAGAGGTATATTGGTAGGAGGGTCTTGAGGATGGAACTTCCAGGCAAGAGGAGGAGAGGTAGACCTAAGAGGAGGTTTATGGATGCAGTGGTAGAGGATATGAGAGTGGCTGGTGTGTCAGTGGAGGACACTCAGGACAGGGCCAGAGGGAGGAGTTTGATCCGCTGTGGCGACCCCTAAACAGGAACTGCTGAAAGAAGAAGAAGATGCAGCTTTTAGCTAGCAAGTAAGAAGATTATTAGATCTGGCTGGAAATTGTGACCATAGTTAGGTGCTGCGTACATCGTAGTATTTTAAATGTGCAGTGACCTAGCTACCAATGTTTCCCACAGATGGAAGCTGTGTTGTGGACTAAATGACTGCCCAGTGTACTTTAATCTGCATTAACTAAATGAGAGCCATTTCACACAATAATAATTTAATCGTGGAGTCTGGTGAAACATTTACCAAAACCAACAGATATTTACAGTTTGCCTGGTGCGACTTGTTTCCAGTGCTAGACTGAAAACAAGCTTGTCATCTTGTAAAAACAAAGGCATGTTTATATCAAACATGATAGCTAACTACCAGAGGTGTAGGTTAACGTCAGACTATTGTCATGGTTACAACTGAACGAAAGGATAGTTATATACTTGAGTTGTGTGTATTTGTCAGCGTAGAAGATCACAAAGACATAAACATATTTTTTAGAAACTAATACACCAGTTGAGATACACTGGTTAACTGCAATATGGTAATTAATGATCAGCTAAAACTAAATTATTGTTAAGTCCTTGTGATTGCTGAGTAATCCTTTAAAGTTCTGTTCAGAGGTGTCAATTCCAGGTTCAGAAAGTGAAAGTCCTCACCAGGATTTTGCTCAGGCTTCCTGGATTGTGTTGATTCCACTAATTTTACCTGGATTGCACTAATTAGAAAATCTAGCAAGCTTGAGCAAAATCCTGGTGAGGACTTTTACTTTCTGAACCTGGAATTGACACCTCTGGTTTTAGTTAAACAAAAAACAGGACACATCACATCTTCAGTTCAGAACCCAAATGTCCAACATGTGAGCATTAACACGTGGTCCGCAGAGCTGAATCCAGACTGACTTCACACTGATTCTGCTCTCTGTCAGTCACCTTTACAGACCCACCCCTCCAGATCAGGCTGTTCTCTACCTATTTAAAAACATTTATTTGCAAACCTTTAGACAAGTGGATATACAGCTGAGCTGTTGTGGTGGAAGAACAATATTTCAGTTATCAAACTTGAGTGAAGCAAACAGACTCAAAAAGGTCAACTTTATTTATTTCATTTAATCAACTGTTTTCATGAGCTTGGCCATGTAGCACTCAGTTTAAATTTACTTTTTATAACCAACACCATCACAAACCAGATTTACAGACATGGTGCATTTTATCACATTATTTTACTTAATTGCATTTTATGTTTGTTGTTCTTCTAATTATTTTAATATATATGCCATTTTATTTATTTATTATTTTATTGCTTGCTTTCTTCTCTGTATTCTTTAAAGCACTTTGAGTTGCATGTATGTATGAAAGGTGCTATACATATAAAATATAATATTAGTATTATTACATTTTTTGTGAAGCAAAAGTAGAAGAACCCCTTCCAGAACATGATGAAACCTTGAGAACAACCCACCCCCTGGTAGACCGATAATACAACACACAGTGCAATAAAGCAATTCAAATGATGAGCTCATTTAAGAAAGACAGTACATATGTAATTAATAAATAGATGAAGTCATGAGAAAAGCTTAATGGTTGAACAGAAGTATTGAGATTAATCAGAAGTGACCAATTAGTAATGCAGGAGTATGACCATGGGCGTGGTAGTGGGGGGAAAAGTGGACCTGACTACCCAGGGCCCGAGTAGGGAGAGGGGCCCATTTTGCTCATGTGCCTCGTTTACTGGCATTTATAGGGGCCCACTGAGAGTTGTACAGGGCCCAGAATTAACTGCAACGATCCTGAGTATGACCACATCTAGTGAGAAGGAAGGGTCCATGCATGGTCATGTCAGAGGGAGAAACTCTACACAGCCTGCAGCTGTATTAATGCTGCTAGGTTAACTAGCTAACTGCCCAAATGTGAAGAGTAGTCATATCAGCCTATATGATCTGAAGCAAACCATGAAGTCTCAGTCATTACCTTGTCTTACCTTGTTCGTGGGCGACTGGGCGGAACACAACAGCGGGTGAGGCTCATTGCCTTAAAGCGGCGATTTTAAGGCCATTTGATGGACACAAAAGGGTGTATTTTTTGTGTAAAACCGTTTTTACCATTTTGCAAAAAAAAAACGCATTTAGTTTTATGTTAATTGAGACTACTTTGGTTGTCCATAAGGGGTTTTAGGAAGGATGTTGGTGACGCATTATCAGATATCACATCGGTTAGTTTGATACTTAGAATATTTTCAGCTGACATGCATGTGACGAATTGCATCCTTGTTGTTGAACTACTAAAACCTTAAACCTGTCTTACGTGTTTTGTGGTTAGGGCGCAACAGAGAGTGTGTGTGTGAGTGTGTGTCACATAGCAGTTTGTAGTACAGGCACACAGGTGGATCCGGGAAGACATATAGATCACATTATTCATTTTTGGAAGATAAAAAAATTGATGATTAGGAGGAGCGAATTTGACAGGTGAGTGATCTCCCGGTGATTTAACTTTTGTCGCAAGACCTCTATATCTGTGCACATGATTGTAAGACGTTATTTTTGGGTTATTTCTTCACCCCCTATGACTTCCTCATACCTTTGACAATTTCTTCATGATTGTAGGACATCTGATGTAACTGTTAAGACACGTTTATGTTTTATCCGTGCCTTCGATGTCAGTCTCTGATGAACTCTGTGTGATCAATATCCTCAGATGTTGGGTAATTTACATAAAATGTTTGCAATTTAACCGTTTCCATTGGCCTTTTTAATGAATGCCCTACCTACTTTTGTTTGTTTGCTTTATTTCACCTTTACAGTCAGAAGATCGCTAGACCGTTGTTTATTTGTATTTCTATCAATACATATAGATTGTACTGAATTCAAATGAGCCTGTATAAATTACATTCACAAGTGCATACACAATTGAAATCTTTATTGAAAGCATCCAGACAATCCCTGGCCTTTAATCAGTTCATTCATAAATGTCCAAAGGTTGTTCCAGCATACACAGAGTACTGGACTCTAGTAAAGTCAGTGAAGTTGACGCACCATGCTGATGCCTGCAGTGGTGGACAATAATGTACAAGGAACTAAAATGTATGAGTCTGTACAGTTGACCACTCCTAGATTAATGGAAACTTAACTACTTGTGTTCTTGTCTTGCCACTATCCCTGTCCTTTCTCTTCATATGTCTATTCTGACTAGGTCATTATGTCAACAGGGAATGAAGGGCTGGCCCACTGTAAATTCGTCTTGGTCTTTTCCATCGTTATGGACCTCTTTGGGATCACTATTGTGCTGATTGGAGTCTTTGCTCCACTAGAGGTCAAAGGTCGTGACTTTGGTGATTTGCTGGTATATTCAGGCACGGTTCTGGTCATGATCTCTATGGCTGGCTGGGTCATGTGGTACAGTGGGAACATTGAAGGCTTGCCCACCGAAAAAGACCTGGAACACAAACGTAGTCCCGTGGATCGTCTGGCACGGTCTCTCAGCCAGCGTATACGGAAAAGCCGTCATCATCACCCAATCTCAGACCTCGATCGACTGGGATAGAGACATAAAACTACCAAGACTTGATGTTCAGTTTCTGAAGCGTCAGATCTTACTCAAATAAAGCATGATGAAAATATAAGTGATAGTTGCACTGGACAATTTTGATACGATATGATATGCTCAAAATACACAGAATCATGAGAGAAAGTCTCTAAACCTGATCATGGTTATGTATGTGGAAGTCTTATAATCAATGAAAAGACAGCAAATAAAAGATTGTCAAAGCTCTACTTGCAGTGCACCAGCACTCTGCCTATACATAAAATGAGAATATGTTGTTGATATATATTTATTCTTCTGTGAATTAATACCTTTTGTTCTTTAATGTACCTGTAAAAAACACTAAGGACATACCTACATGGAGACCATTTGCTAAACTGTGTATAATGCATAGTCTATATTAAAGGTGTCTGTCACAGGAGTATTGGGTAATTTTCCTTGTTGTTCTTTACATGATGAACCTGCAATTGTAAAGACACCTATGGGCCTGGATAGATCAGGGGTGAGTTTCCCGAAACGTTCTTAGCGTTAAGTACTTCTTAACCTCATACGTTTCATACTAGGTTACGAAGTACTTAGCGCTACGAACGTTTCGGGAAACCCACCCCAGATAGATTCAGTATTAAAGTTCAATTTAAAACACAAGTACCTCCATGTGGGGAATCTGTTCAATCACTTTCATAATTATTTGCTACTTTAATAGTGGAAAAACAGCTCTTGCTCCTTTAATGTTTATATATATTACACACACACACACAGTATATACCAACCAAGTATAATGTTACAGAAAACATGCAATTCTGAGGTTATTGTCATTTTAATTGCAACATTTAATATTTGTAATAAAAATATTGTATTTACAAAAGTAATTTATGTTTTTTCACAATACAGTTTGAGGTTTTGTCTTCACAAGCACATTTCCATAACATTTGGTTTGCTCAATAATTACCATCTGAGGTCAGTCTTTAAAAAACACCCCAAACAAGTCCCAACTCTTGCTGCTCTCATTTTTACATGTTCACTTGTTCAAATATTGCAAAATCAAGGTCAAATAACAAAAACATACAATATTCGACATGAAAATGAAACCATAGACAACAGTACTTGGATCACTTTAAATCACCTCAAGTCCTAATAAAACTACATCAAAATCTTGAATAAGATGTTTGCTAATTTAGTGTATCAACACGAGCCTGTTTGTACATTAACAAGTCTGAGCTCATCTTCATTTGCATAGACTCATCTGCTGTGGATATTAGCAGCTTCACTGTGGAGAGCAACCATCAACCATCTCCACACTGACATTTATACAGATTGTCAACTTGAGATAAATCCATCCTGAATGTTAAAAGTCCCTTTTTAAAATGGCTTCACATTATGCATGCAAGCTACCTTTACATGCACAAATCACAGAGATGTCATGATAATGATGTTAATAAATATAGCTCTCAATAATTTATAGTCTGCGGCAAATCAGGATTTAAAGAAAAAAATTCACAAAAACAGACGCAGACAAACTCAATAGGTGTAAAACATGATGGCAGCTAATCACTGGGGATTTTCCATTGATGAGGCTCAGCAAACACAGAAACTAAACAAAAACTACACTGCAACATTTGTCATCACATAATAAAACACAAAAGGTCGACATGCAGTGGTCATCCTCTAAGAACACTCAGCATCCCAACACACACATTTAGCCTCTTGGTAATAGGCAATACAGGAGTGTCTGTCACCTAAATTTGCCTTTTTTAAATCTTTGCTTTGTTGATATCTTGGTGCAGAAAAAGGCAGGTGTTCAGACAGGACAAATAAAATGACTTTGGGTGAATATCAAAACCTATGAATGCCACCATTCTCAAAGGCAGGGGTTAGGAACTGGAGATGTTGGACTCTGCCAGATGATCATGTGACTACGTTCGGACCTCTGTGGTGTGGCCTCACTAGCTCCATCACTGACATCATCTCCTGTGGGAGTGGGAAAATGTGCCAACAGTCCTTTTAAACGTGCACAATTTGTAACTTGGAAAATTTGGTTGGTTACGGTTAGCAATCAGTTATGTTAATTGCTGGCTAAAGTTGGGTACAGGCACAGGTAAAGGGAAATATATGAAGCAGACTGTGCTGACTCATGGTTAGGGTGTCTCACCTATGCGGAAATTAATATAGCCCTCTCCACCACTGAGAATGAGATGAAGGAACGGACCAGCGCCATCTGGTTTAGGAGAACCACAACATCCTGAAGAATGTCAAGAACAAAAGAGAGATGGTGTTGAGGTAATGACGGGTGCTAGAGGAGATGCTGCTTCATATACTTAATGTCACAGACTCCAAGTGATGTATTTGATTATGTCTCTTGAACATAAATCAATCGGTGTGCTGACCTGGAGCAGAGATGATAAATTTCACTGCATGCCGGTGGCCATGAAAGCAGAGCTGAGCTGAAGTTAGAGTGCAGTATGGTATAGAGGACTCTGAACCTGCCCGAAAAAGAGACGTGAGAATCTCACATATTCAATCCAACTCCCTGAAACTGCAATAGGCTTTTAGTGACACAAGCCTGCTGCAAAGACACAGACACGTACTGCAGAGACACAGAAGTTGAGAATACGAAGTCGAAACCGAAGTATGGCAGGGCTTAAAACTTACTGAGTGACAGTGGGACAGAGAATATAGCACCACTTGCTGTGCCCACCCACAGCCGTCCGCTCACCACGGACATGGCAGAGATCTGAAGGGGAGACAGTGACAAGAAAGCAGGACCTGGGGGAGAACACAGATATGTTGGTGTTATCTGTTCATTCAAATCAGTGGGGAAAAAAAAAACACTGGAGGACTCGTACAAAGGGAGCCTAACTCTGGCCATCAAGGGCCCGAGAGCAGAATAATCTGGTGAGTTGGGTGCCCCCTGTCATACAACAACATTAATTGCCATGAATGCTCTATAAAGAACTTTAAAAAACATTTAGAACTCACCCAAGGTCTGGGTGATCATACTGGTCACATCAACTTCCTGCAGGGGCCGTCCAGATATCCAATCAAAAAGCCTGAGGCTAGGATCTAGACGACAGGAAGCCCAAACTCCACTTCCTGCTGCACAGAGGAAGCGCACCTGCTGCTCACTCCGAACAGACACCGTGAACGATTTCTATAGTGTCAGAAAGAGAGAAAGATCAAAAGAAGAACAGAGGAACGGGAGAAATTGAAGTTATAACGTAAAATCCACTTCCATTAAAGTCGTTTCGTTAAATACATACCTCTATTTTCCGATCCACGACATCGATCATGTAAACTTTGTTCCAGTACCCCACCCACAGACGCTCATTCTTCACCAAGCAACAGCGAATGGGCTGCAAAGGGGGTGTGCCCAGTGAAAGTGTGTCATGTGACTGAAGGTCCCATCCTCCTATTAAAGTGAGCAATGGTGTCAACATGTATAGCATTCAGGACTGTAAACAAACATGAATGAAGGAGTTCAAATGACAGGAGTTCACAGACCCGCTTAAACCATTCAGACTTACCTGAAGAGTGTCTGAAAAATGCAAGGGTTCCATTGCCTAATCCAGCAATCACCTGACCTGGCGAGAACCTAGCGAGAACATTTACATTAGAAGCAACCGTATGATCTTTGCTTAAAATGTGGAAACGGCAAACAAACACTTACGTGAGCGAATGCACTCCTTCACAGAGACTGACGGACTGTAAACAGCGGCCCCTAGAGGCAGAGGCTGGATGCACAAACACGCTGTTGACAAGGTGAGAACATGTCAAAAAATGCTTTCATCAGAGGTGCCTCATACATTCAATGATTTCAACATGATTTCAACATGATTTCAAACATCATTTGAAAAAAATTTTATAGTTGAAGAGAACCACAAATGTACATACCCCCCATCCTGTGTTCCAATCCACACTGTCCCTGAAGTTCCATCTTTAATAAGAGATGAGATTAGGGCAGAAGGGAGGATTAAAGGGGAGTAGGGAGGATTAAAGGGGAGTAGAAGCAGTGGGTTTAGTGGATACAGACTAATAAGATCTTCTGTAAAGTCCATTTGACAAAATTAGAGTTACTTAATCCAGGAATTAATCCCCAAACCCAAAATTAAATATCAAAACTCTAGAGGCAAGTTGATGCAAAAGTGATGATATACGTGACAATACTGTCAATAATAAATTATGTACAATTTCAAAGTGACTTCTCCAAGCTGTATGTCAGGGATGCTTTATTGTCTGAACTGACCGGTGGGCGGTACAGCACAAATGCACAGTGCAGGAGAACTTGGCGGGAGGCTGAACTGGTCCAGGATGGTATTGGATCGTGCCGGGTCAATCACTGTGACGTCACTGCTGGAGGCAGGTCCAGTAATGGCCCAGACTGAACACTGGGATTGGGTGGGGTGTGGAATGTGCACGAAAATGGCCGACAGGTCAGGACACGTAGAAAATGGTGGTGATGAAATGCTTGGCTGTAAGTTGTAGTAAAAACTGATCCTGGACCAAGAACCACTGGTATGAAATTTCTTGGAGCAAAAATGCTGCAAATTTGAAATTCAGTTTGTGTGGCTGCAGATGATTAAATATTTGTTTCTATGATTTGCTGTAATAATCTGATAGCCAGTGAGTTGATCCAAAGTCAGTGTTTAAGAATGGAGACTTTAACGTACGCTCTGCTCTCCGGACACTTCTGGTGAAACTGCTACAGCGCATGTCAGCTGTGAGAAAGACAAATGGGCAAATACCTGGGTTAATATCTATTGATTATCAATAGCTGAAAAGCCTAAGTAGGAGGTGATCAATACATGTTGCCCAAAGATGTGAGCAATATTTGGCTACACGCTACATTACTCCATCAAAAATGAGAGAAAGTCAGAAAGATTAAATGAAGTGTTGCTCAACCACACCCCTCCCCCACGATGGGTCATCAAAACTCCTTAGTGACAAAGGCAAGGAGTTACAAAACTGAGTTACGATGTTCCGTGGTTACGACATCTCCCATTTACTGTATAAAGCCTTGTTTGGACTTAACTGGTTTTGCATAGTAAACGTCGTAACACAAACTTTTTATTACTGTTTATTACTCCTGTTTCGTTTCATAATTAAATGTAATTTATATGTGTTTTTGCTAATTACTGTGTTAGTACAGATGTTAGGATAGGACAAGTGCTTACAGCATGTTATTTACATACAGTATGTACGTATGTTCTGACTTACACCATCAATTGGTTTACAATGCGATGTAGGAATGGATCAACGTTGAGGACCCCCTGTATATAGTATTGCTGCTGAAATAGTGTAGAGCAAATTCTAACACAGTTGTCCACAATAAATCACTTGTCACATCGACTTAATCTGTTACGATTAACTGGGTTGGCATCTGTTTTAGACTGGTCTAGTGTCTTCCTGTTTGATAACCTAGAAAATATCAAATCCTAGAGGTGTAACAACCATGCATTCTGACAAAAAATGTCAGATGGTTATTCTGTGCAATTTTGACCAGCTGATCTTGAATATGTTGCACAAACTGCCATAATGTCAGAATGTTTCACAAATGAAACAATAATCTGAATGATTCATTTAGTCACTCAGGACCCATTTAAGCATTTAATTAGCCAGTAATTAATGATCCATGTCTCTTTTGCACTTTTTCTCCTCTGACATTTTGCTATTTGCTATTTATATTTTACATTTTACTTCAATTTTTATTTCACCTTCTGTGGAGTCCTGGATTGTTCAGCCTGGTTGCAAAAAACTTTCATCTAATTCATCAAATACGTTCTGCATATTTAACAGTAATTCAACTACTAGTAATGTCATACTTTACTAGTAACAACCAACAAAACAACAACAACAACGTGTGTCTGACCTTAGCAGAAGAATCTCTTTGGTCAAGCAATCTCAACTGTGTGAGGGCCGGCACGTTTTTAGGTTCCTGAGGTGGATCGGTGCTCTGATCTCACACACACACACACACACACACACACACACACACACACACACACACACACACACACACACACACACACACACACACACACACACACACACACACACACACACACACACACACACACACACACACACACACACACACACACACACACACACACACACACACACACACACACACACACACACACAGTCACTTAGGCACAAGAACAGTTGGGCAGCACCTGTGCTGGTGAAGCATGGAGGTGCAGGTGTGACTGTGTACCTGTGGGTTCATGTGTGAGAGGGGCGTGGAGGTGCAGGTGCACCTGTGGGTTCATGTGTGAGAGGGGCGTGGAGGTGCAGGTGTACCTGTGGGTTCATGTGTGAGAGGGGCGTGGAGGTGCAGGTGTACCTGTGGGTTCATGTGTGAGAGGGGCGTGGAGGTGCAGGTGCACCTGTGGGTTCATGTGTGAGAGGGGCGTGGAGGTGCAGGTGTACCTGTGGGTTCATGTGTGAGAGGGGCGTGGAGGTGCAGGTGCACCTGTGGGTTCATGTGTGAGAGGGGCGTGGAGGTGCAGGTGCACCTGTGGGTTCATGTGTGAGAGGGGCGTGGAGGTGCAGGTGCACCTGTGGGTTCATGTGTGAGAGGGGCGTGGAGGTGCAGGTGTACCTGTGGGTTCATGTGTGAGAGGGGCGTGGAGGTGCAGGTGCACCTGTGGGTTCATGTGTGAGAGGGGCGTGGAGGTGCACCTGTGGGTTCATGTGTGAGAGGGGCGTGGAGGTGCAGGTGTACCTGTGGGTTCATGTGTGAGAGGGGCGTGGAGGTGCAGGTGTACCTGTGGGTTCATGTGTGAGAGGGGCGTGGAGGTGCAGGTGTACCTGTGGGTTCATGTGTGAGAGGGGCGTGGAGGTGCAGGTGCACCTGTGGGTTCATGTGTGAGAGGGGCGTGGAGGTGCAGGTGCACCTGTGGGTTCATGTGTGAGAGGAGCGTGCAGGTGCAGGTGCACCTGTGGGTTCATGTGTGAGAGGGGCGTGGAGGTGCAGGTGTACCTGTGGGTTCATGTGTGAGAGGGGCGTGGAGGTGCAGGTGTACCTGTGGGTTCATGTGTGAGAGGGGCGTGGAGGTGCAGGTGTACCTGTGGGTTCATGTGTGAGAGGGGCACACTCCAGCCCTGCACCTGTCTCTTCCCCATAGCTCCCCACACATGAGAGCGGATCTCCCTGTACAGCTCCCTCCTCCTCAGCCTGGGAGACGGGGCATCCCTGGGAGGACGGAGGAGAAGGAGCACACCACCCTGAGCTCAGACCCGTCCGCAGTTCTTTTACGGTTTTCTATCTGAACAATTGGCAAAAGCTTCCAAAACACTGCACTCATGGACACGTGAAACGGAGAGGAAGCTGTCCTACTCTGTTTGTGATTGGTCGACGGAAAGGTGATGTGGAGATGCCACTTGTAACTGTGGAGGCTGTGCTGTGGGCTGAGGGGCCATAGATGCCCCTGGAGGGAGCTGGTCCTTACTCAGACCGAGAAAGCGGTTAAACCTGTGAGAAACAGACCAAAAAGTGAGGAAAAAAGTCCAGGATGATCATATTTCGCTCCACATCACAGGCCAGCCGATGGGTCTACCGGCAGTTTAAAAAGGGAGAAACGTCTCACACCTCTTCCATACGCTTTTCCTGTTACCCGGGATCCTTTCTTCATTAGTGGCTCTATACGAGAAGGTCAGTATTAACTGAGGGGATATTCATATTTTTGGTCTGTGTGTGAATATACATATTGTGTATATAGAGACACAGACCGAAGGTTCTGGGAGCGGCGCACAGCTTCCTGTAGTTCAATCAGACGCTCTTTGTACTGATTCCTCTCCATGACCACCCGTGCCATCTCGGACCGGGAGAACCGGCGTCGTGCGGTAGGAAGAGAAGCCTGAACAGGGTGAGAGAGAAGGGGCAAGTCGACATCTACATGTAGAAACATGGCAAAGTAATGTTTTGGCTGTTTTGATTTCCACACTCAATCTAGTGCAACGCAGTGCATTGGTAAAATGCCATGAGACACAATCTTAGCCACGCCGTGGGGATGGTGCGGGTTTAAGAAGGACATCTTAAGAACATGAATGTGCACCCGGTATGTGCAAATACAAAAGCACACTTAGACACGAAGATGAACGCACGCTCACATCAGGGTCCTCAGTCTGAGCCGCCTGCAGTTCGTCACGCAGCCTGTCAGGAGAACGAAGGAACATCAGACCATTTACAATAGTTATAAAAATACAGAATTACTGAGAGAGGATGTGAACTATCCAACATGGCTGCTTCTGCCACAAACAGGTCACACATGCTCATTTCTGCCAATTGAAACTCTGACTCCGTCAGTATACAGATCATTATATGTACACTGCACATAAATGGTCAGATTATGTCTTTTCTCTGCATCAATAAAAAAAAGAAGAAAAAAAACCACACACAAATAGGCCATTTCAACATTGTTACAGTATTTGAACACATGCCGAACAAAGGTGATCTCAGAGAACGGAACAGGACCCTTATTTGTAAATCACAGAAACAAACGATTGGGAATAGATCGTACAAAAGCAAATCTGCCAACGTAGAAGAACAGAACATACGTAGCGGTTTCCGTTACCGTTTCGTTTCCTCCTCCATCTCCTTTGTTTTGGCCTCCAGTCGATTGATGGTTTCTCGACAAGAAGTCACCTCCAGATTCAGAGCAGACCGTTCATTGGTCAGTTCCTCTACACGCCAAATCAGAGCTTTACGAGCAGTATCCACCAACTCACTGAGAGAGAGAGAGAGAGAGAGATAGAGAGCACATAGCTTAATTAATGGAGTACATCCTGTTATTTTCAGAAAAGCTGAAAGCATACTTAGAACCACAGATGTATTACAGAACAAAACGAAGCCACTAAATAAAATTCAGCTTTATTTTGTTACATTCTCATTTGTGACTGCAGACAAGAGAAATGAGTCTTTGCCAGTAATCCTTTGAACTGAAACTTCGGGGATTGTTTTGGGTTAAAGTCACATGGTGAGATGTCAACAAGATGAAGAGGTTAAAATACAATGAAGTTGCACATATAGGTAACTACAAACAGCATCTACCTTGCGTAGAAGGGCTGGACTGTACTGTAGCACTACCACTACAGGAATGTAGGTTTTCTACAAGATGGGTAATTATGTGTACTTATAGATTGCTATATAATAATGCACAAGTAGCAACTATAGCTATAGTATACAATGTATTGTTAATGTAGATAGACAATTTGATGCGGTCACACAATGTATACTGCAAATGGTGATGTTTTTGAACTGATGTACTACAATATTGTATATGTAGTATATTTATATATTTATATATATATATATTTACTGTTACTAAACACTAACAACTCTAATAAGGGGCTCAAATTCATATTCTGAAAGTGCAATAAGAACATCTGAAATAAGAATGTACTGACAACAACGGAAGTAGTCCTTACTGGGTGCGTTTCAGTTCCTGATACTGTGAAAGAATCTCCTCAAACTGGTCTGTGCTGCCTGGACAGGAACCACAGACATGATTTTATAAAAACCACACCCAGGTACGACACTGGCCACACGCTCAATATGGTTCAACATTGAATCTTCAGTTATAAGCCAAACGCATACAAAACCCATTTGATTGGGTGAGTTGGTGATACAAGGACCCACAACACACCCACCTCTCGCACACACTCCTCGGTCAACACTCTCGATGTATTCCTGGCTGAGTTCTGAGAGCTCCGAGAACACTGAATCTGTGTTTCTCATCTCCCACTCCAAACTGTCAAAGTTCTTCTCTTCCTCCTCCTCCTGCTCCCCCCGTTTCTCATCAGGGTCCTTCTTCTCGTCCTCCTGATGTCCCTCTTTCTCCTGGACATGTCTCGTCTCCTGCTCCTCTTCTCTGCCGTCTGTTCGAACAGGAGTGCTGACAGAAAGGGAGACAGTGACCACCTTGACCTTGTGGCCAGGGCCACTGATGATTCAACTGAGCGAACCTACTACAATACAGGTTGTGAAACCCTAGCTTTAAGGTGGCAGACTAAACCTCAACTGCCTTCATGTTAGACTATGCATAAATCATGAACCGTCAGCTTCAGCTTATTGACGGCCTGAAGTCACTGTGGCGTGCGATTCTAAACCCCAGTGCAAATCTATAATGTCGTGCAATGGATATTTTTGTAAAACTGGCAAAATGCTAATTAAATTATACAGTAAATCGGCACCTCCAACCTTCTATTATAATTCTTCCTTTATTAACGAGAGAATTATCTTAACATATGTGAGGAGAGACTGCAGTTATTTATACTGCCCAGTAAACAACTAGATGAAAAAACAAGCACAAAATGTTCAGTTTAAGGATGAGACTGCGTTGTTCTCACAAGTTGAGAGACACAAGGCAGTCAGAAAAAAAAGAAAAAGCAGAAACAATGGGTTTCTGTGCTGCACCTTGCTTCAACAAAGTCCTGGAACTGGGCCAACTCCGGGGTGGAGCTGATGAGGGTGTTGATGAAGGACAGATCAGCGAGCGTCTCCGCCTTGGTCACTTCGCCGTCCTTGGTAGCTGGCACATGTGATGGAGCAGGGTCAGGGTCAGGGTCAAGGTCATGGGTGACATCAGGTGCTGGTTCATGCTACATCACAGGGGTGAAGAGAAAAAGAAGGAGCCATTTGAAAAGCTGGTTTCACCCACGTCAAACTCTATTGACCAGGAAGTAAACTAAACATGGCTGACAATCTTTAGGTATTGTGTCAGTTCACCTGTTGTGTGGATGCACCATGCGACTGCTCCTGAGTGAACGCAGCTTCAGTGTTTTTGGATGGAATACGATTCCTAGAAATAATTAAAGAGTCAATAAGCATTAGAACAGGAAAGATGCCAGATGTTTTACTCTCCCACAAAGGTGATCACACTAAAGGTTTTACTTCCTGCTCTGATGGCAAGCCATGTGACCGGCACCAAGACGTGAGACTTTTGAAACATGTGAGATGCAAAGAAAGATACTGCTCTGTCTGCCTCTGAGACAACAAGAGTGGTAGCACAAAATTAGGTAAATCAGAATAAATCCAGCACATCAGGCACATTTACTCAGAATAGCACATTTACTCAGAAGAGCTCTTGTACATGAAGCTAAAATAAAGAAGAGGACATGGAAGTGTGAGCGATCATCTGTAGGGACATAAACCAGGAAATGAACTGCAAGGGAACCTTAGAGGGAAGACATCCTTCTCCTGCTCCTTCCTCCTCTCCAGCAGATCACGGTAGGTCAGCGCTAGCTAAATGAAGAGAGGGCCAGAGAGAAAGAGTGGGTGAGTGAGAGAGAGAGAGAGAGGGTGTGTGTGTGTGTGTGTGAGATAGAGAGAGAGAGAGAGACAGGGAGGGTGAGAGAGAGAGCGAGCGACAGACAGAGAGCGAGCGACAGACAGATAGCGAGCGACAGACAGATAGTGAGCGACAGACAGATAGCGAGGGTGAGGTGAGAGAGGGTGAGGTGAGAGAGGCTTCAGCAGGAGCACTAATATGTTTAGCAGTGAATGTCAAGAGAGCAGCAACTGACCTTATTATGTGCGTGTTTCAGTGTGCTTAATTCTCTGGATAAATTTGCCCTCTGTTCCTCCAAAGCTCCCACTGTAGAAAACAAATACATGAGATTTAGGTCAGCAAGAGATGAAGGTAAACAACCAATCGCAGGCCTGCCAACACCGTATGAACACTTTCTGACCGTCATTTAAGTAATATGGGTCTCATTCGGTTAATACAACAGTCTTGCTTGTTATAATATGCCCAGCTACAATTAACCTCCTTCAATGAAGTGGGAAGCAGAGGTAAATGGCGCAGTAGCTCAGTCAAACCCTTAAATGGTGCACCACTGAGCACGTGGGTCTGTCCTGGCAGCCAGCGCTTCACTTAGCACACACAAACTAAGGCAGCTGAAGGTTGTCTGGAGGCCACGTCTCACACTGGTCAGCCTGCTCTCTGGCTTTCTTCTCCAGATCTCTCTCCCTCTTCTCCTTCTCCTTCTCTCTCGCACGCATCGCCCTCCTCTCTTGCTCAAATTGGTCATCCAACTCCAGATAGCGCTGCAGAGATTACAAGGGACCAATTAAAGATGGACAAACAAACGGACTTTGACCATGCCTGGTGAAATGGGAAATATCACAGTTAATAATCTGGCATCTTCTATTGGGGGGGTTGAGCTTCTGCGGACAGAATTTAACCTCAAATCTCAAAACTGAGGTAATAATAACAACAACATACTTCTATCATTCAGAAATCATATATTCTGTAGAAGGTAGTAAAAATGCGAAGATTTATTTACATATTTATTTATTTTTTATGTTTGAATAATACTTATGCCACTGTGATTCTAGATTGACTGATTAAACTAAAGGTGAGGCAGTCCATATAGATAACGTTCAAAAATTCAAGCTGATGTTTTCCAGTCCAACACAAATGGCGTGAACTCACCTCCTGATTCTCTCTCCTCAAGGTGCGCTCCCTCTCATACCTCTCCAACAGCACCTTCCTCTCCTCATACTCCTTCTCCAACACCACCTCCTTCTCCCTCAGCTGGGACCGACAGCTGGCCAACCCCTCCAGAACCCATACCAGGATGGGGAGCAGGGACTCAACCACATCTGCCCCGTGAATATCTACCACG
Organism: Brachyhypopomus gauderio; assembly: GCF_052324685.1. Taxonomy (NCBI): domain Eukaryota; kingdom Metazoa; phylum Chordata; class Actinopteri; order Gymnotiformes; family Hypopomidae; genus Brachyhypopomus; species Brachyhypopomus gauderio. Next base: position 1,144,112 of record NW_027506883.1, read on the forward strand.
GACTACAGGACAAGAGAGGGGAAGACAGGAGACATTAGATGACCCTCCAAAACAGGGAATAGGACGGAGGAGAAGACAGGAAGCACAGTGTAAGGGTGAAGAAAGAAACAGACTTTACTGACTGCACACAGTGACCTTATTTGACTTTTGTCTAATTTGAGTGTCTTATCTCCATACACAGCTGCGGTCAGGAAGAGCAGTTTACTTCTGCTGGTGCTCTCGAGGGGCTTAAAGTTAATTTCCTTACCGAATGGTTATCAAGGCAACATTTTCTTTATAAGAGTTGGCCTACTACTGTATGAATATGTCTTGTCTTGAAGCTGTTCAACATTATTATTCAGCCTGGCACATGAGTGACAGGCATGTAGAGAGGAAGTAGGACTACGGTGAACATTTCGATTGGTTACCTGGAGTTCAGAGTACAGTTTTCCCGCCTCCTCGCTTACAATGTTTGGGTCCAGCTCCAGGTCTCCTGTTGCACCCAGGAAGGCTTCACCGTACTCCATGCCTGCTTGTTCCGCTTCGTCCAAGGCGGATTGACAGACTTCACACTCCCTTTACTCTCTCTCGCGAGCTTGCATTTCCTGGTGTGAACACCTACTCGTCTACCACAGCTCATTTATACTGTAGAACACTGTCTGCTTCTCCCTCATCCATTTCAGGATTCACACACACACTAAAGACTTTATCGAATCAATCCCAAATACTGACACTACATCAAAACCGTCCTAGCTAATATCCGGTGGAGTTTTTGTGGCCATTCTGTAAAAGAGGAACAGCATAATTTCCATTACATACATGCCAAGAATATGTTATACTAAAAAATTAAGTTTTTGTTCCTTGTGCATAACCTGTACATGTTAGGATTATACTTCTACACAAACAGATATGTTTAAAAGACCACAAAAGGTTGTGGCCAAGTGGTTGTACTAGTAACCCCTAAAGAGAACATTTCTTCTCTGATTCTCAACAGTTTACTTCACGTACTTGGCGACTGGTTTGAGTGTACAGTAGTGTCAGCACCACACCAGTGCGTGAAACAGCGGCTTTTAGAGACCACACACACACACACACACAACCGTACAAGAAAGGAGCTGCACATTCAGAACACAGCGGCAAGACGAGGCCTAAATGAATAATACACAAACCCCAAGCACAGGCGCGTGACAGCAGCCCGCGCGCACGCGCACGTTCGATCGATCGTGTAATCAACATTTGGACAAAAAAAAAAAAACAAGCGCCCACGCAGACGCGCGCTCACCTCCGCCTCTCTACCGTGGGCTCGACGCAGTTCGGTGTCTTGCTCTTAGTAGTTTCCAAGTCACTCTCTTGCGAAGTGATATCAATTACTCAAACCAGGTAAAAAAAAAAAAACAGACAGAGGAGGCGTGGAAATGAGCCGTGAGCGCCGTCGGGTTATAACCTACCAGTGCAAAGGAAGGAGCAGAGTATCCAGTGGACGTGTGCAGCACGGGACCTGACGTCTGCAGGGGCAAAAAAAAAACTTTGCTGAAACTTGAACGTTGACACGTGACGGGGAGAGGGTAACCGTCACGTGACCAAGAGCACGAAAACCCCAAACCTGACTGTGCTGCACATTCCGGACCTTGTGCACCAGCATTTACTGGATTGATCCAAGACGCGACGTGGGGCTGTGCGCCCGTATTTGGGGAGTGTGACCCGCAGCAGTGACCCGTTTCAACACCACGTCACGGGACCAGGGGGACACAGGGAAGTCCTGCCCTCTTTCCCAGTTAGACCATGACCAGTAGTTAAATCCACGGAGGAATTATGACAACCACTAACAGGTGACAGGTAGCCGTTTTTTATCTTAAACGTGGTAATTTGACTAAGATTACCACTGCAGATTAAACGTTTACATAGCTACACTGAAACAGTAAAACACTAACATAAAAGCTACGCTAACAGTCTTGTTTTACTATACTACAGCAATGCCCAACTATCTTTATAAATAAATAATCGTTTTAATTCCTATCTTAGTGGGGACATTAGCTATATATATATATATATATATATACAGAGCCGGAGTGGCTAATCGGGAGATTCGGGAGGATTCCCGATGGGCCGGCTCATGTCAATCTCTAGTTTGGGCCGATTGGGATGGAAAAATAATTTTAGGCCGGATTTGGGGATGAAACCCCCGGGCTGAAAAAGTGGCCCACTCCGGCCATGTATATATATATATAAAATAGAAACATGCTCACACAGTCAAAATCATAGAGTTAATCAGAGAGTGACTTGATGGAAACACCCCATGATAGCGTCCATCTTTTGTCTTGTCCTCACAGGTATGGGTTCTGCCCGAAGAGATGTTTTTGCCACTGTCACCTTTAGCTTACTCATTAGGCCCCTGGGCCAATATAAAAATGTAGTGGTTTGAATATCTGACACACATGCAGTCTTGTATTACCTCATTTTCAATGGAGGTGATAACTGGGACTTGTGGTTGTAGGTGGGGAATAGCTGCTGCACAGTGTCTGGCCGGTTCCAGGGCGCATGGGTGAACTGACAACACTCACATATTAAGAGTTCAGGTAAGAGCACATTGAGGCCTTAGTCACTGCAGAGTGGGACTTTGTTGTGTTGAGGAATGCTTGCTGAAACAGAAGGGAAAAGTCCATATGGAGTTGGAGCCACTAAGTACACGTTAATGAACTGTGTCCATGGGGCTTGGTGCAGCATTGGTCACTGGGGAGGCCAATATGGATTTTATGGGTTAGGAAGTGGTCAGTTGCACAGAGTGCGTGCAGTGAGTGAATACATGGAGATTAACACTGTTGGTGTATTGTGTGAAGCCCAAACGGAGCTGTTGACACTGAGCAGACATCAGCAGTGTGACTGAGAACAGCCTCAGTCCCCAGGGAGGCCAGCGTGGGTCTGGCATTAAAGAGTATGTGGTTTAAAATGGAATTTGGAGGAGTACGTGTCTCAGACACCAAACCTCACTTGAGTTGTCAGGGGCTTAATTCAGTGACACACTTATGAAAGGTAAGTCAGACTGGTTCCTGATGGGAGTTGGAACCATAACTTTTATGGACAGAATTTCTCCGTGTAGCCAAGTGGTGGAGGGGGTTTGGTTTGGTGGCCTCAGGATTCCGCGTCACCTTTTTGTGGATGATGTGGTCCTGTTGGCATCATCAGGCCGAGATAAGGTACGGAGTACGGTCACCTGGGAGAGACTCGGAGTAGAGTCGCTGCTCATCCACATAGAGAGGAGCCAGGTGAGGTGGTTCAGGCATCTGGTCCAGATGCCACCTGTGCGCCTCCCTGGTGAGGTGCTCCAGGTATGTCCAACTGGGAGGAGACTCCGTGGAAGACCAAGAACACGCTGGAGAGATTATATTTTTCAGCTGTCCTGGGAACGCCTCGGTATCCCCCCATAAGAGCTAGAAAAGGTAGCTGGGGAGAGGGAAACCTGGGCCTCTTTGATTAGACTACTGCCCCCGCGACCCAAACCCGGATAAAGCAGATCACAATGGATGGATGGATGGACTTATGAAAAGATGTGTATACCTCACGCCCCCTGTGAAGAGTGTGTGATGTTGTGGTTTCTGGTATGAAAACCCTAACAGATTTACAAATAAAAAAGATGTTTTCTCCTTTTCTACCATAATTTTATTTTATTTTTAGTTATTATGAAGACATGGTGTTGTGGTGTCTGGCTGGACTGGGTGAGCCTATGTGTGATTATGTGTATATTTGCATATCAATCTGTGCACAGCAGAAGGCAAAAAGAAAATACAAAACAACCTATTTTGCAAATGTTTCTTAAAAACAGCATCCTAAAACATTTTTTTTATTTACTGAACAGAATATTAAAGAATACATTTAACAAACATCAACAACTTGCACATAATCAAGAATGGCTATGCCTACAAACAGATGTGATGGTGTCAGGACGTTTATTAGTACAGCTGTAGTTTGATCCTTGCCTTGTCATATCTTCACCCAACACAAGAAAAGAATAAAAGAAACGATAAAGACGAAGCTGCCAGATCTTCCAGCGTAAAGGAGGGCTGAGCTGTGCCAGGCTCTGTAGGAATATGTCTGATATTTAGTTGATGTGATATGAGGAAAACAACCGAATATCAAACATATCATACAGCCCCTGGCTCATCACGGCATAAGCTCAGTACCTGGAGGAAGAGATGTGACGGTAAATGAATGCCATACAGTTCTGGGATGAGTGGAACATTAGGAGAGAATCACGAGGCCAAGGGAAATGAAGGGTGAGAAACAGGAAGTGAGGAGGAGGAGGAGGACGAAAGGTATCGTAGGAATATTGGGAACGAGAATAATGTCTTCCACAATAAAACAGCAGAGCGTCTGTTAACAGCCATTACAAAGCGCAACCAGCTGGGTTTAAACACAAATAGAAGTCAGACCAATGTTGCAATAATGCAGTTATTCATCACGCAAGGAAAACTCAAACTTACCATGCTGAGATGATACCTTGTGGAAGACAAACAGCCTATGTATGGACTGCAGTTCAAGAAAGAATGTCCTCTAATCCACTGAATGTATAAGGTGATGTGAACGCATGCACCCGGACATTATGGCTAGTGTGTGTAGTGCATGGCATCATCAAAGTGCTATAAGTGAGTAGAAACATCATTCAGACAAGCATATATATACATGTCTCTGGCAGGGTGTGTGCGCCACTTATGTGAGGGGTTAATTAGAAATGTATTGATCACTGTGCCTGAAGGCTCATCCTCCAACATTAGGCTGATCAATAGATGTGATTTCACACTCATGCACTGACAGGACAACATGTGGGTCAGTTACTGCACACGTAAAATCCCCATCAATATCCTAATCATCAGATTTGTTCCACGCATTTCCTAACGTGGGTGTCAGGTAGCTACGTTTGCCACAATTCGTACTGCTGATAAGCTATTTTAAATCTCCACAACGATTGCTCTACACCACTCAGAACAAAGTGAAGGGAGTTCAGTCTCAGATGCTGGAACTATACTCATGCAGGGAAAGACCGAGTATACATTTGCAGTTATGAAGCGCCAGAGTTCTGGAGTTATTTCCTATGAAGTTATGTGGTCTAGTTTCCTGTAAACCGAAAGTGTTTTTTAGAGAGACATGCAAAATTTACATTTTAAATTCAGATTTGAACTTTGCAGCACTGCCTAAATACCCCTTATGAAAAGCAGTAATTTCAATCAAATCTAAAATAAAGCCATTAAGTCCCTGAAAGAATCGTTCCTCTGCCCTATTCATAACATGTAGGTATTTTGCCTCTTAGATTAACAACGTGTTTGTACTTTGTTCTTTCAAATATCATTTAATGTATTTCAATTAAGCAAAAAATAATTAACACCAAACTATTGATATGCTGAAATATTGTTAAATGATGGTAAATGTTGAATGCAATTTGTTGTGGAGTAGTGAAGTTGTTCAGTTATTGAAGACCACAACACTGATCTCCTTAACTTTGCTACACTGGATAAACCTAAATGACAGGCACTAATCGACAATTTTAAAGGGAATGGACACTTTTTACAGTATCTTTCTCCCAGACTATAATGCATTCCATTAACAATAAAAAAGTATAGCTCATTGTTAAAATGTCCAATCAACTCATAGTCAGAAGCTTTACAAAAGTTACATATTTGTCAAAGGCAGTGTTGATAATCTGTACTATTTAGCCACTAAAACAATGTCTCCAGTAATACTGCATTTAGTTTGTGATTAATAACATATCTGAAATGCTGCAAATGTAGCTCGTTCCAGTGTTAATTAACCTTGATGGGGGAAAGTGTTGCAGTTAAAAAATAAATAACCATGAACATTTATCAAGCACATGTTCCAAAAATCTAAATATTGACATCTGGGCCTCTGCTGAAAACTGCATCATGTTGCAAAAGACTTTCAGGGAAAAGTTCAGATGTTCATTAATTGTATTCTCCCCTGCGGCTGGTCTCTCGTGCCCTAATGGAACAAGTGACCTTCAGAGTGAGCTGGAGCAGAACGGAGGGCACTAATGACATGCTCTTCCTAGCCTGGGGCAGCACTGGGAGTGGTAGAGGGGGGCAACTGAACCCAGGCATGAGACATACAGAGGGAAGAGAACTGGCTGGATACTGAAACATCACGCACCTTCAGTACAGGAGGGTTTAGAGGTAGTCAGCTTTATTGCAGTTTTAAACTCTTTAATACAAAACATTCATAAAGCATATAACATGGTCTTCACGCTTTTATAGATTGTCCATTTCATGTAGTCATTGGCAAGAGGCAAAATCACTGGTATAAAGCACGTTTTAAAACATGAGCAATGAAAATATAGATGAGTACAAAAACAAGCAGGGGATAACCAGACATTACACTGTAACTCATTTTTAACTTCATTCTGATAAGTGAAAGTGATCCTAACTCAGAACAGTTCATTATAAGAACAGTTTATTTAGTATTTTTTACAAAAATGTCGTCTCTGGAATATCTCTCATCACAAAACATTCATTGTATACACAAAACACCTTTTCTGAGTTTCACATATTTGTATTACTTGCTAACCTTAAATTGGAGATGTTTACACTTTTAGTTGATTCTGTTTTGCTTTTATAACAGCTCTGCATCCGATTGGTCAGCATTAGCACGGTACTGATGAATGATTGAGTGACAGAGGAACTTTCGATTGGCCAATAAAAATGAGCCTTTATGCATATACCACAGAGCAAAAAGAGCCGGAGGAAAGTCCACAACAGGTACAAGGTAACTATGGGGAATGACGATGGTACAAGAGAGGCAAGGATGCACACAGTGTTGTATAATGCATAACCGCTACAGGACAGGAAGCTTGTAGATTCAAAGCATACTGTGTATTACCACAAATACACACCACACCCACTAAAACACACAAACAAAAATACTTCAGTAAAAAAAATGAGATATGAGAGATAGAGAGAGATACAACACCAATACCTGCCATGTTTTTTTCTCTCTTAAATGAACTAAGAGTCATTAAACAGGTCCCCAAGAAAACAAAGGAAGATGACATGGGAGGATGCTTTCATCCCAATGGTTGCAAAACAGTAAAATTGAATTAATTAAAAAACAAAACATTTAACAGGAGTGAATCCAAGTATTATATTATTAGGTATTATAGTATTATTAGTATTACTATAATATAGTATTAGGCCTTCAGCAGGAACACAGAGGTTTACTCAACAATCGCATTCCAAGCTCAGTCACGTTAGGGTTTGCAGACATTCTTCTAAATGCATTTCATTTTCAAAAAATAATCAACTTCTGGACATGGTTAGCTAGACAGACATTTTCAGTATGGCAAACGGTTCACTGGCTTGTTTGTCAGTGGCAAAAGTTATTTTAAGGTAATATACTGGCCAACAGTTTTGATTTATAGTATACTATGCAGGAATGGCATTACACCATGGTTGCCAACTACAAACCTCTTAATCCTCCTACTTTGATTTCTTGTGAGGATAAACCACCTCATGCATTCAGCAAATATTCCCTCAAATGCAAAAAGCTGTCTCTAAAAGTGAGCTGGTGAAATGGCAATAAAACAATTAAAAATAGGCAACTCGCAAATCTGAAAATGTGTCCCATACTAGCAACAACATGAACGAGATTCAAGTGCTAAAAAAAATAAAAATAAAAAACCCCTTTCTAGAAGACTCTGTCTCCAAATAACTGGGAAGAAGAGACCTGCAGTGGGGGGTTTCATCCTGAGCTTGGCCACAGCGTTCTCTGCTCTGGTGTCCCAGCTGCGGGCCCGTGCCACACGAGACTCTGCAGCTACGTCTCTACGCTACTATTTAGGGGCCTCCGGTTTGGCCTCCTCTTTCTTCTCCTCTTTTTTAGGAACCTCCTCCACGATGCCGCACAGCTTCCTGTTGGACAAACACAACGTTTGCAAGTTTCAAAACGATGCTTTAGCGTGAAAACTGTAGAAGATTGTGGTTAAGGCCCATCAACAGAAGGGACGCGTGCAGATTGGAATCTTGTGTGTGCAAGAAACGTCATTTTAATTGTGCACGTGCAAAAATGCACTAAGGAATGAAGCTTTAATGGGGAAAGGGGCACTTAAGTAGAAACGTTCTGCATCAAGAGCAAATCACAAATTATTGTAGAGCAAACAAATCACACATTATTGACGGTTCAATGAGACTATTGTCATTCACACAGTCACCTTGAACCTTCAATAAAATGTGTGATTTGTTTGCTCTGGATTAGGATAGAATTATAATAGAATAGAATAAACTTTATTGATCCCATAAGTGGGAAATTAAGTTCTTATTAGCTTATTAGCAGTTCTTCATGCATGGTGCACAGAAGCAAAGTTAGGGCGTACTCACACTAGGCACGGTTTGCTGGTTCCGTGCTGGGGCCCGGTTATCCCCCCTCCCCACTCCCCCTCCAGCCTGCACTCACACTGCCTTCATCAACCCGGCCCGAGCACGCTTACGTCACCACAACGGCGCTTTATTTGGAATAAAAGCGCGCTCGCACAACACTATAGAGTTCACGATTCTCTTTTTATTGTATTTTTGGAGTCGTTTTGGGAGTGCAGAAACACGGTGCAAGCACAGATTTATCGATAATTTACCACAACGATTGTCTGCTAATCGCTTTGCCGCTATGACTGTTTAACGTGAGCGTCGCATCACTGATGTCATGTTTGAGTTCCAGCGAAATGAACCAATCAGACGAGGCACCAAGCGGGCCCGGGCACGGATAGCGCTCACACTAGAAGCGAACCGTGTCCACCCGAGTCCACATGAATCGTGCCCTGGCCCACCTCTTCAAAGCGGGCCCGAGCACGGTTAACTGATCCGGGCCCGGGCACGGTTGGAGCGCTCACACTAGCCAAACGAACCGTGCTTCGGCAGGCAACCGTGCCCGGGCCCGGATCACAGAGCCTAGTGTGAGTACGCCCTTAGTCACCTATAATATTTAATCTACAATTAAAGAAGTCAACCCAGGAAAAAGAAAAGTCTTTTTATAAGATAGACTAGAAGGGCTGTGTAGATCGCATGCTAAGCATTACAAACCAGCACAATGTCCAACATAACCAGTAACATATCACACACACACACACACACACACACACACACACACACACACACACACACACACACACACACACACACACAGCGTCTCCTGCTCCTTCCTCACCTGCCCTCTTCCTGTGTCTTGTTGATGTACTGACACACTTTACTGTGTTGCTCAACTTCCTTGTTCAGTTCGGCCAGCTGTCCCTGCAAGGTGGCCTTCTTTGTCTCAAGCTCACCTGAAGATGGAATTTAGCGAGCGTCAAAGAAGGGCAAAGGGTGGTTAACACATTGATGGAACTGCAGTTTGGTCTGATGTAACATATAGGCCTACGTAACGTGACACACACAAAAAAAAAACGAAATTTAATATTCCAACTTAGAACATTCCTTTAGTATATACTATATACTACATATATTTACTCCATATATACTCCAAATAATAGGAAACGTTATGTTGCTTTAATCCACCACACGGGGGCAATGTTCCCCACGTTCAAATTTAAAAAGTCGATTTCCCCCATTTTCTCATCAATTCAAATAAACTGAATACACACACACGTGTCTCTGTGTGTGTGTTAGAAATATATCAGCATATAAGAAAACCTGTTTGAAAAAACAGGAACTGCATATGTAAACTGCATTACAGTTTACATATCTGTATTTACACAGCCAGTCACTACGATACTGTCCACGCGCCATTACGTCATCCCCAACTCCGCCTACGTGGTTAATAAAACATGACGGGATGTTCTGTGTTGCACAAACGTAAACGACAAGAAACGTGATAAAACAACAATTATCATTGTAAAAACTTGTAAATAAATAAATAAAAATAAATCAATATATATACACACACATACACACACACACACACACACACACACACACACACACACACACACACACACATACATATAATGTGAACCTATGTAGCTAGCTGGAAGTCGGACGCAGAACTACTGAGGCTTATCCTGGACAGGTGACTGACCAAGTTAGCTAGTAAAGCCTTGGGTCAAGCACTTTCACATTAAAATTAAGGTAGCTCATTGCAGAGAATATTTAGTATGCTTTCAGTGCAGTGCAAAATATTCTCCTATTTAACCGCTAGAGGTTGGTGTTTCTTTAACACTAAAGTGATGCACCTTAAAACGTATGTCCCACCCTCAGTCATTTTATTTGTTGAGAAGTGTATCTTGAATTTATTAAGGCTCCAAAATCAGTGCGTGTAATGTGATCTGGGATCAGGGCCAGTCCTTTAATCTTCATCACACCGCATTATGGTTCTGTGGATTGTGACTGGCACTCACTGTTTACACTGGTCTTCTGAGCGTCTATGGTATCAGCTTCATCCTTGATGCGTTTCTGATGCAGGAAACGGAACAGTAAGACTACAGCATATCACAATGACACTGTTACAACAACCCTCCATACAGTTTCATGGTTATTACCATCCATACACACCACATCTAACCCTTCTACCTTCTCACCTTCGACAGTGTGTTGGCCTTCCACAAAGATGCAAGACTTAAGTCTATTGTTTCTCTTTTAGATCTTTTTAAATGTTAAAATCTACACCACTACGGATAAGTACCATTTATCGAACACGTTGAGTCCCTCACCAGGTCACTGTTGCAAACGTCCAGCTCCTTCTTTAGACCATCTGCAGCTTCTTGGGCTCCCCTGACTTCAGATTTGAGGTTTTCGACCAGTTTCTTGGTTTTGTCAAGCAGAGAAGTTGATTCCACTAAATGAGACTGATACTCTTGCATTACGTCCTTGGTCACTCGGTGCTTTACATTCTGGAAAGAGATGAGCTTGCTCATTTGCGCTTCCTCCTTCTTCCTGGTGTGAAGATATCCTACAATGCCCAAGCTGCACACCACTATTACAGTCAATAACAGAGCCTGGCACTTCATGGTCGCGAAGAAATGCTAATTCCTAATTCCGCCTGAACGTGTGCGGTATGTTTTTAAAATCTTGGTTACCGGTTACTGAACTTTAATCCTGAACCCACTGCTGCATTTTATATGATCTCTCCGATAATTAATGAAAAAACAGGTTTCTTCCATTCAGCATTGCTTGTTGTTTATTCTGGAATGTGCGTTCTCTCTGTAGAAGTTTCTAAAAACTATAAACCGTAAGTACAAAAGATTTTTTTTTTTTTTTCAAAAAAGTTTCCTCTGTGTAATCCAAAATACTGATCGCGCTCTCAGTGTCTCGCCTTGGAAACGAAGAAAAGTAGAAAGACGTGAGGGCTGCGTGAAAACCAGACGCACCTGCTGCAGGCCCCGCCCAGCGCGCGCCCATTAAAGAATTCCAGAAGTCCGAGGCCCTCGCGCACGAGGCCCTCGTGACAGTGCAAGAATCAAGGATTCTATGGACATGTACTGAACAAGAATCATTTTGCATTAATTCTGTTATTCGTTTAAACTTTATTTTGCTACACATCTCAGCATTATAGGAGATGATATCACAGACCGGTTGGAACACTCAAATAACTAGAGCATATCCCCCCACACACACTTCCCTTTTGAATTTTTCAACGTGGCCAAACCTATCCGTGCTGAGCCAACTTTATCTGTTTGCTCGGGGCGTGTGCATACACAATCATATGCACGCATCCATTAGCCTATTGGAGCAAACTGGAACGTGTGGGCAGAGGAAGGGCAAAGATGATGAAAGGAATGTTCCAAGGCTTTGTCATAAAAAATATCGTTGTGTGTTGTTTTTTTCCCTCACTCACTATAGCCTCTCACTTTTCTTGTCACACCTACATTTCCTGTTTGACAGGTAAGACAAGAACCGAGGTGGGGGGTAGGGAAGACGTGTAGTCCGAGTCACCTGCTGCAACAGAGCTGTCGTTATGTGAACTCTCCCTGTCCAGGGAAAGAAGGAAACAGACTTCATCCAGCTGTACTTTGTCCTCAATCTCTTTATTTTCTGTGGGACCTTTATTCTTCAAGATGAGGGCGTTCATGGCGTTGATCTTCCTGGCCATGTGTGTGCTGATCTCTGTGGCTTACCAGGCCGTACAGCAGGAGTTTAGAATACGCAGAATGAAAGTCCAAATTACATCGGTTAGCGACCAAGTGAAAATGAAGGAGGAGGAAATAGTGAGTGCCAAGTTGAAGATTCAGCAGATGAACGATGAACTGACCCCTCTGACCAAGGAGAGGGACACACTGGTGAAGAAGAAGGAAGAACTGATGAAGGCCAAAGGAGACTCTGACAGCGGTATGGCTACCTGTCAGAAGGAGAAGGTATGGAACACAAATGTATTGAAACTAAAATGCTAAAATTTGCTTTGGCTCGTTTCATTGTGGTTAGTGTGCACAGCAAAAACCATGTTGGATTTTTTTCTAGTAGGTGTGATACCAGTGAGAATCTGCATTTTGCTTTAGAGAAACATTTTAAGTATTGTGGTTAAATGTAGACACTATTAAACTTAATACAAAAAATATTCTGGACCTGAAACAGTACTCAGATGTGGTAAATACATTGATATGAATAATTCGTTTCTACAGATTAAGGAATTCTGTCAGTTAATTATAAACACAATTGGTGTGTGAAACTCCATGCCTAAAGTCTTACAAATATATGTCTTGCACATTATACTCAAGTCTACATACTGCAAAAATAAATGCATAGACACCCAGAAGAACATAACAAATGGTTTTACTGATTTTATCTACATGGGCTTTCAGGATCACGTGAGCTACAATATACTACTGTGTACATACATACTATATCACACATGTAGTCACCACAATGACATCACAGTGATGTCATAACATGGATTGACTTGTGTCTCTGAGGATTTACTCCAGGTGTGTTCCATCTCCTTATATCATGCCTCAGGCTGCATATATCAAGTCCTTGTGGAAAGCCGTTAGAGAATGGTTCGGGACAAAAGAAATGTGCAAAGATCTTCTGCCTGTTATATGAATTATAGTGTGTGACGCCACACCACCAAGTCTATTTGAGCCTAAATAATAGCTGAATGAAATGTGAGGCAAGTGTGTCAAGATGGCAGCATAGGCTATTTGGTGCTGTGTAATCATGTCTGGATTATATTGCTGAAGTCTATAAAGATATATCACAACACATAAATGTAGCTTCTACAACAAAAATATAAATAAATAAATAAATAAGAACTATGATATCCTCTACCTTAGTTTAGCATGAAGATGGTTGATTGGTTGGTTGGAGTGTAATGGGCATATAAATGTCATCACTGCAGCCAATCACAACCACCTGCATCCCCAGCCCGTTTGGTTTAATCGGACTGATCGACACACATTGATGGCATCACTGTTTGTATTAAAACCCAGTGTTTTTATTAAATTGCCAAGTTACACGGCTTGTCTTGTTGACACTTTTGTGTCAGTTAGTTGTTTGAGATATTTTGTCTTCTGTTGTAAAAGCAGTGAGCTGTAGACTCCAGTTCATTATTTATGCATCTTAATGCCTGATACAAACCCTAATGTGTCTCAACATCAGAGCTGCTCAGTTCCTGTATCTCCCATGGCAGAGCTGCTAATGCAAGCTGCTAAAACCATGAATGTCACACATACCGTCCCACCAATATGTGTAAACCGCTGTGGACCAAAGTAAATGCAAAATGCTGTAAAGTAACACACAAGCATGTTAACACACGAGTAGAAGGGCAGTCATACTCTTTCCTCTTTATGTTTCATGCATTTTGCATATAGGCAGCTCTGAATTTTCTTAATATTTGCATATTCCTGGTCTATTTCACACATAGCCTGTGTGGGCTATCTAATCTACAGAACGAGTGATCCATCCAGTCATCCAAAGTCATTGACTGTTTAACTAGAACGAAAGGGAGTCTCACATTCCATGAGAGACAAAATTGTGCCAAAGTGAAATAAACACTGGGGCTGAAACAAAACTCCACAGTAGTCATCTTCTACCAAACAGAGGCCTCTGTATTCGGTCCTTTGGGAGGGGTTAGTAATGTGGGAGGGGTTATCAAGAGCTGTAGTGCAGGCAGTGCAATGTAGCTTTTTGCAATGTGATGTAAAATAAACCTTACATTACCTACAATAGGGTAATTTCATAAACTTTCATTCTCACCTCGGGGATTTTATTTCCTGCTACTGCCACCTTTGGATTTTAGGTCTGCATCTAGACATCTGGGCAGCTGTTTCTGATGAGACCTTTTGTAGGTGTTTATTCTGCCTCATAGTACTGGCAGTATTCATATAGTCTGCTGGGGCTGTAGGGGTTTGAATAGACCGATTTAAATAGACCTTGGGACTGCAGTCTTGCAAGTGTAAGTATGGGGACCACAGGTCGAGTCCGAGCTGATTGGGGTTAAGGATTTATTGTAAATGACTGCTTGATTTAGGCTTGCTGGGAGCTGAAACTGAGAAAAACAAAGACTCCTTCGTGTGTGTCACATTTACTATTTATTTGTTTACACCCCCAACTTTCTTGGTTTTTCTTAGGCAGACTCAGAGAAGAAGAAAACAGAAGTGACGGAGGCACTTGAAAAGCTAAAACGTAAGATCCGTTTATCCGTCCTTCATCACTGAGGTCTTATTCATGGCTCCGTTGTGTTTTAAGCTTAACTGAGTGCACTGTAAACATCCATCACATTTACTTCAACCCACTCCAAACTGTCTCTCTCTATCTCAATCCTTTTTCTGTCTCTCCTTCCTGCACCTCCTCCCAGAGGATCATCAAGCTGAAGAACAGAAAGCTCAAGAGGAGATTAAGGGTGTGCAGAAGCAGATTCTAGACAGAGATCTACAGATCTGTAAATTTGTGGATCAGCAGCAAGTGGAAGGAAGGTGAGGCCAACACGCAATTAGTGTGTTAATTGACTGCAGCTATAATTAACGAGACCAATTTAATAGGATTGTGTGTTTATTTGAAATCTCTGGGTAAATTAAGTTAAGATTAACTATGTTAACTTTATATTTCCACATTTCCTTCATTCTTTAAGAAACAGTGGATTATTTATTGTGAGTGCTATGACTGTAGAGGAAGACATTTTCTTGCAGTTCAGTCCGCTAACAAATGTGTTGCTGTCTTTAAGAAAATGAAGCTGTTTAAACATAGTGTCATACATATCAAGTATAAAATGGTATAGGTATATGGTAAACGGAAAAAAAACTATTTAAGCATTAGAATACATTTACAAGTTAAAAAACAATAAAATGAATGTTCTGTTGTGTCTGCAGGAATTTGTGCAAGGAGAAAGAGACTGCTCAGGGCAGTGCAGCGAAATGAAGAGGATAATCTCAGGAGAAAAGTGTTAGCATATTTGTTTATAACTTTTCTAGTAACATATTCTGATCTGATGCTGTTCATAAAAAACTACATTAAATGCTGTTTTTTTTCTAATGCTTAGTTTGAATAAGTAAACATGTGAATCATATGCCTATGAATCCCAATGAACTTCAAATTAATGTAAAAATGTAACAAATATACAAAGGAAATTAGTATCTTTAAATATAAAATAAATTAATAAATAAAGTTTGTTTTTTACTGAAGTGCACTATTTCTCATTTTTCTAGGACTGGTCTAGGTGGGGTGCCCTTTGATCCACTCAGGAAAATGTGACTCTTAGGTCCTTTAGTATACTAGGTGACCACAATCTTAGGTCCTTTAGTATACTAGGTGACCACAATCTTAGGTCCTTTGGTACTAGGTGACTACTTTGCTTCCATACAGGTCATACAATACAATATTGACCATGTTTAATGAAAGCTGAGATGTTGAATAAAACCAGAGCATAGCTGTGAGATGTGTTGTTCTATTCATGTAGGCCATGGGTGTTATCTTCGATTAAATAGCACTGCAGGAAATAGAATGGGGCAAGAATCTATCCTTCCGTCCATTTTATATGGAAATAAGGCTTTCCACTTAAGATCTGACACTGTAATATATCTAGTGCAGGCTGCAGATAAAGAGAAAAAGACATTAGATGAAAAAATTAAAAAAAAAAATTCACAAATTTTAAAAGGTTCAGTGGTTCTAAATTGTCTCCTATGACAACAGCCTAGTCTGGTAATTTATTTATTTACGCGTGTCCTGTTCATCTAGTTTTTCAAACAAAGTATGTGACGTCCATTAATCTGCTTTGTAAAGTTTGTTTAACTGGGCAAACTGGAGATGTATCGTATATCTGTAAAAAATTGGTTCCAAAGGCCATCTGGACTCATTCAAACACATTTGGTACTGTTGTAAGTGTACACATGTAGATATTGAGAGCATTTAAACTGTGTACACACACAGCACCACTGACGAGAACTCCACCTAAAGTCTCTGCCACCACTTTGTCAGTCTTTGTCAAAGACTATCTTAGCATCATTTCTAATTTTCTTTTTCAAAATACACTACAGTATATTGACAGCCCTTTGAATTTTTTTAAAGGTAAGAATGCGATGCGAAATGCAAAAGGAGAAGGGAAAGAGTTGCAGATGTGGAACAATAACTATATACAGTATTCTGCTCTTCACCTGAAATGCTCACTCTGTCCAGTATACAGTATATCCTCTAGCTTCATTTACTTGAGTTACTTGAGTTACTCCATCTCTGTCCAGAACAGTATATCATCTAGTTTTAAAATGTGCCATATTTTGTCAATTGTGATTTTTTACACCCCAATCGAAATTTGTCCTCCGCTTTTAACCCATCTGTGCAGTCAGAACACACACACTTGTGATTACTAGGGGGCTGTGGATCACACGTGCCCAGAGCGGTGGGCAGCCCTAGCCCGGCGCCCGGGGAGTAGTTGGGGTTAGGTGCCTTGCTCAAGGGCACCTCAGTCATGGCCTCAGGTCTGGGAATCGAACCCACGACCCTCCGGTCACAAGACCAGTTCCCTACCACCAGGCCATGACTGCCCTTTTATTTACTTGAGTTACTCCATCTCTGTCCAGAACAGTATATCCTCTAGTTGTATTTACTTGAGTTACTCCATCTCTGTCCAGAACAGTATATCCTCTAGTTGTATTTACTTGAGTTACTCCATCTCTGTCCAGAACAGTATATCCTCTAGTTTTATTTACTTGAGTTACTCCATCTCTGTCCAGAACAGTATATCCTCTAGTTTTATTTACTTGAGTTACTCCATCTCTGTCCAGAACAGTATATCCTCTAGTTTTATTTACTTGAGTTACTCCATCTCTGTCCAGAACAGTATATCCTCTAGTTTTATTTACTTGAGTTACTCCATCTCTGTCCAGAACAGTATATCCTCTAGTTTTATTTACTTGAGTTACTCCATCTCTGTCCAGAACAGTATATCCTCTAGTTGTATTTACTTGAGTTACTCCATCTCTGTCCAGAACAGTATATCCTCTAGTTGTATTTGCTTGAGTTACTCCATCTCTGTCCAGAACAGTATATCCTCTAGTTTTATTTACTTGAGTTACTCCATCTCTGTCCAGAACAGTATATCCTCTAGTTTTATTTACTTGAGTTACTCCATCTCTGTCCAGAACAGTATATCCTCTAGTTTTATTTACTTGAGTTACTCCATCTCTGTCCAGAACAGTATATCCTCTAGTTTTATTTACTTGAGTTACTCCATCTCTGTCCAGAACAGTATATCCTCTAGTTTTATTTACTTGAGTTACTCCATCTCTGTCCAGAACAGTATATCCTCTAGTTTTATTTACTTGAGTTACTCCATCTCTGTCCAGAACAGTATATCCTCTAGTTGTATTTACTTGAGTTACTCCATCTCTGTCCAGAACAGTATATCCTCTAGTTTTATTTACTTGAGTTACCCCCTGGGAATCTTCTTGTTCTGTCCTTTTCAGGAATTACATACCACCTCTTTGTAATGTTATTGGCAGTCGTGGATTTAGTTTTCGTTGCTGCTCTGGGGAAACAGATCTATATCACTAGCAGTTCCACCTGAGCCAGAACCTTGTCCCACACAGCCGGTTTCTGGAACAAAGCACTTGATGAACTCCAAAACATTCCAGTTACTTGGTCTCAGATCTTTTATGGAGATATGTAGGCATTTATATCTATCAGATAAATTCATGGGTGTTTTTTTCCATTACAATTACTAGTCTAACAATTTATGTTGCTGCTATTGTACAGTGGTGGAATGATACTGAAATATGACAACAATATAATTTCTAACATTCTAAACACAATATAATCTGGCAAAATATGAAGGCAAGACAATCGACCATGATGCATCCATGTGTGCATGATCAGCCAATGTTTGTTTTATTTGTATTAAGTGCCTTTAATAAACATATTGTATGTAACAGAATTTTATATCGTTGGGCATTGCTTGTATGATATTACAAACCCAAGACACCAAGATTCACACATCCTGACTAAACTATCCAGTATGTAAAGCTTAAGGCAATGATTCTGAACATTTCTTCACCGACTGTTAACACAATCTACAGTCTTGTTTCTGTGAACACACAACAGAAACGCTGCATGCAGAGGCACTCTAAAACATTAAGTCCACACAATGTTTCATTCATCACGTTTTCTGCACAGATCCATTTTATTTTGTTGTATAATATATTGGTGTGCTTGATGTTAAGTGTATTCTGAATTTTAGATGGTCTAATTCCAAAAGACTGTGTGTAATATATAATAGATGCTGAGGAAGAGTGCATTAAATGTGATTTATATCCTCTGCTGGTAAATAGCCAGGCCTCTCTGATTCAGCTCGACATCATACAGCCGTGTGTCCTGCTCCAGTGTTTTACGCAGTGCCTCTCTGCGCACCTGTTGAGATATGACAGTGGTAATAAACGTGTGGCAGTTCAAACAGATGAAATCTAATAAAATGCTCCACTGGACGTATGGCTCATTACCTACTCTAAGCAGTGAGGGAAATAGGTTACATTATGTTTCAGCTTCAACTACATATTCGTCAAAATAAAAAAAAATAATAAAAGATTTGCTATATCATTCTCTCAACCTACCAGTGTGAGAGCAGTGTGACCCAAAACAGCCTCCCTCTGTCGGGCCAGCTCATGACGGATCATGGTCTTTGCAGAACCAGTTTGGGTTGCTGCTTCAAACGCTGCCTTCTGCAAGTTATTCTTGAAGCTGATATCGGACAGACTGGTTCAATGTTTTGCAGAGCTTTTAGTCAATGAAGACTTCACCATGGAAATCCTTAAACCATTTAGCTTAGATAGCTAGCGTTAGGTTAGCTTGCTTATTTAGCTTCAGTCCCTTATAGCAGAGTTACAGGAATAGTTAACTTAATGTTGACTAAACAAAGTGAACACACCTTTCAAGATCATCAAGTCTGTCGGATATGTCCCTCTGTTTCTACCACACAGAAGGTTAAGAGCCCAATAAATCTCTAGTTATAATCCAAAAAATAGCTAGTAAGTCATATATAGCTGTAAAAATAATAGCGACAAAGATGCTGTTCTCCCCCATACCCCCCTCCCCATCAATTACCTTTATTCTCTCACTTTCTCTCTGCACACGTGGTTGTCCAAACATTGTAACCTCATTTGAAACGACCCGAGAACGTTACAACACAACGCGCTTTTAAATGTATCGTTGCAGTTCGATTGTAACTAAGCGGTTGTTACGGCAACATGATCTCGCGACCAAACGTCCGTTCTGGAGAGCACCGTTTGCGCCAGAGTGCGCTATGTGACGCACACCACAAATGACCACAAATCCAGTCATATCGGTTGATTTAGGCGATATTTTATTTGGAACTTCGGTTATCAGTTACATTAGGTCAGGACCCGATATGTCCAAAGAGCAAATGTTGTGAACCAGTCACTCCAGTTCCCCCACCTTGCCAAGCACACAATAGCAGCCATTTGCACTATTTAAATGTAGGTTAGGCAGGCCTATGCTTTAACAAAACTGTGTTTTCCTATTAAACACATATTCCTTCGTACACAGCAAAATCAGCAGAGTTAAATGTTTGGTGTTGGTGAAATATTTGAGAGTAGAGAGTCAATCTGACTATTGCCCGAGTTAACCCAACTCTGAGTCTCATCTCTGTGGTTTTACTCCCAACTCCCAAAAAAACAATGTAAAAATAAAGTGTTAAACAAGCTCTCCTTTAAAATAACTCTGAGAGTGTACGTACGATAACTCTGAGAGTGTAAGTATAAGGAATGCCACCTGATCTTCCCTAAGCCTCACCTGCCTCTCATTACCACGCCCCCTTTCAGTCACACTTATACACCTTCCCCAGCACGTCTCAGTCGCGAAGTATTGTTGACTTATGTCACATACCAAGCGTTTCTATCTCCTGTTTGATTCCCCGTGTTCTGACCCTTGCTCGCTCCATAGACCTCGTCTCCTGCCTAGCCCTTCTGTACCTATGGATTCTGCTCTCCCGTTACGACCTTGGACCGTCACGAGCACCCCAAGAGAACGTTACCGCTGCTAATGCTAGTGATCTACTGGTCATTCTCCGTGTGTGTGATTTATGTAAATAAAAGCGACCTACTTCCGCATTTGGATCCCTCTCCGCCTGGTCAATTCATTACATCAGCTTACATATTTCAGATTCTGTGATAAGTAGTTCTTCAATGAGAATGATAAAAGAGCTTGCATAGTGCCATATTGTTATATGTTGAAAATATGAGAATGTCATTCTGTATTTTTAATGGTTTTATTTTATGTGGTGCACATGTTGAGAAAAAAATGATAAAACATGTAGTATGTGATTCTATTTTTCAAGTTAAATTGAATTAATTGCACACCCAAAGCTGCAGTATGCAAATCAATATCAGCATGATAAATCAGTTGAGAAAAAATTGACACTGTAAGGTAGTCAGTTTATAACACTGGACTCTGGTGCTGAAAAGTTTGAACACTGAGTAGTGTTGTACAGTGGTACATTTTAACTCTTTTAAGTAGTTAAAAATAACTCTATTGCAGTGTAATTACTACAACACTTTGAAAAGTGTTAAAATAACACCCTGGGGTGTGGACCCATATAGACACTTTAAAAGTGTTGAAATTAACTCCCATAGAGTTATTTTGTGTCTTTCGAATTTGCTGTGTATAAAAGATTATATGTAAAATATTTGTCCTGGACGCCGTGCATGCGCATGGTGGAGGATTAGTCGAAAGGCTGAATCCCGTTTTGATTTACATATTTTATGATATAAACCGTCACTTCATTGGGAGCTCTGTCGTATCGTAGATTTTGTAAAGCAAATCGAAAGCCATTTCTTGGTATTTGCCTGGTAAAATTACTTGGCCATTTGCATTGTGTAAATAAAACACATTCAATATTTCCTTGTTAACACAATTTAAACATTTCCTTGTTTGAGTTAAATGTCGTTTCGTTAGTTCGTTCAATCAACCGTTCATTCTGTTGACAAGACAAGGTCGGAGTGAACTAGCCAGGTGCACACGATGGCAGACCAATGCTAATACTGTTGACCTGACTATGGCAAAGCCATTTGTCTTCCTTACGAGGAGAAACAGAATTAAACAGCAGGGCAGATCAACACCTAAGATACAAATCTTAGGTGAAGAATTAGGGAAAGGAAACAGGTATTTTCAGCTCTCCTGGTATGACAAGGTTAGCAGGCTCACTGGCAGTGCTGTGAGAAAGAAAATGTACTGTTGGCCATGCCTCTTGAAACCAAGACAGGCAATGGGCAATGTTAAGTTGCCTGGGCAGAGTTGAACATGCAATTTATGAAGGTGCTTACATTCAAGTGGCAAAACTTAATGAAACAGTCAATCAAAACAGGGCCTTCCTAAACTACCTTACTGATGTGACTATCATTTAGTGATGAGAGTAGTGAATCATCCAACATGGGGAATTACAGGGAGTTCGTAGAAACATATAAATATGACTCTGTCCTGGCCTTGTGATTCCAGTCATCAGCTGTGTTTTCTGGGATGTCTCTGTCCAAATGCCTTGAAATCCGCTCTTGCAGCCACTGGGCTGCTCCTGTTTTGGATGGCAGGAGGATGAAACAACTGATATTGCTTGTCGTGCCCAACTTTCTGTCATTGTTCGCTATGTTGATAGTGCAGGTAAATTTCAGGAGCTCTTTATTGTTTTTTTTATGTTTCTGAGGGGCGAGATGCTTAGTCTGTTTTTGAAGTATTAAATGAAAACATGCAGCCAGGGCCGGCGCCAGAACATATACAGTGAGGGGGCGTCAGGAAATTTCGGGGTGGCGAACGTAACGCCATGTAGCGATTGCTGTAAAATAAATGGGTCTTATTATTTACATTGAGGGGGCGGGACACCTCGCCTGAGGGGGCGACGCCCCCATTCGCCCCCCCCCGTGGCGCCGGCCCTGCATGCAGCACTACAATTGTAGGGAAAAAAAAACGTGTTGCACAGAAATACGATGGGCCTGCTGTTGTGGCCTCAGCCCTCAATGGTCTGCAGGCCAAAGTAAGGCAATTGACCCCAGTGCAGTTTGCCACATTTTTCTCCAAATCCACAGAGGACATCTTTTCTTGAGTCTGCAGGCTGTTCAAGGTTGCCCAGAAATGCTGCTACTCAATGGAATTTCACATCATGGACAGTGAGCAAACAACTATATGTAACGTTCTGCGCGAGGCAGGACAGGGAGGCGGACACAAACACTGAGGAGAGCGAGATTTATTCAATGGAATTCCAAAAGCAGAGTCGTGATAACAGGCGCAAGTCATATCGGGAGGGCAGTCCATACAAGAAATATAAATGGGCATATTCGAACAGGGAACTAAACATGACGGGGAAACACAGAACAGGCAAATAATGTTACGCGCCGCGTTCAGTGTTGGGAACGTTACTTTAAAAAAGTAATTAGTTATAGTTACTCACTACTTGTTCAAAAAAGTAACTGAGTTAGTAACTGAATTACTCTATAATAAAAGTAACTCATTACCAGGGAAAGTAACTATTTGCGTTACAGTTAAAAAAAGGTTATATGCCAATTAATTAAGTTTTTTTTAAGCAGTTTTCACAGTCAGTTGAAGAAAAATTGTCAGAAAATTGTTTAACTTTTGATATTTATTGCACATCCACAGACCAGTGCAGGATAAAATCCTTTAAAATCCTAAATCTTTGGAAAAAAAAAGCAAAAGTAAGCAGTTACATATATAAAGTGCATTTACATCTATGAAATTAAATTAAATTCTCTCAACCTGAGACAACTGGTTTGTTTACAACAGAAGTAAACTTAACAATAAAACCTCTATTCTTAATTAAATAAATCAAATACCCAGTCTGGTAGACATTCAGGAACTTCAAGTATTTTCTTAAATAATGTTTATTTCGCCTTGAAAGTTCTAGTTTTCTTCGGCTTGCACCTGATGTCATTTCGGCCTCTTCTCCGTTTGTGTCGTGTCACTCGCGTGCTTCGGCGCGTGTAAAAACACTGGCTCTGATTGGCTATCATAACGCTGCCTTAGCCAATCGCTTACTAGTAGCTAACTAACCATGTATACAATGAATGCATATTTTGGACTTATTTTAACATTCACAAAGACATGGTAGTGTATGAAAAGTAAACAATGTAGTGGAGGAAAATGTAAAAAAGTTACAAAAATTATTTTCATTGCGTAATATTTAGCTTAACACTTGCTTATTAACTAAAAAGAAATGCATGTCTGAGCCTGGGGAAGACGAGAATATCACAATGCCACTTAATTTATAAAGTTAATAAAGAATTGTATGCGATGAGAAGATATATTTGTAACACTGAGTGCAGGTGGAATGACGAGGCACGAAGTCCAGCTCTACACAGCAACATCACGTTTATTTCTACACACAACGGATAGCGCAGACAGCGCACATATAACACAAACACACTCATGTGTGAGACTCAGACAAAGACGAGCATGGGACACTGCGTGAACGCACATTAAATAGATGAACCACATAAACCCCAAGTGATGACGAGAGACGAGCCACAGGTGAGACTAATAATCACACTCGGACACAACCACACCCACGAAGATACACAGACGCAGACGACTAGACGCAGACGACATAAACACACGCCCAGAGGGGTGGGGTCGGGAGCTGTACCGTGACAATATATGTATGTACAAATATTGATGAAGATTAAATCTCAGTGGGGAACCGTCATATTAAACCGTTTTAATATTCTTAAAACATAAATATATATAATATAATTTATCCAAATTTATTTTATCTACTTACAGTTTGACAATCAACATCTAAACAATTACAGAAATATAAGCAAATAAATTATTCAACCGTGTCTATTCAATCTGTGTTGGAAGGTGAGGGGTTAAGTGGAAGCCTGTGAGCTTGTGTCTCCCCCTATCAGGACTGTGATGCCCGCTGTTCGTTTACAGAGGGCCTGGCAGTGATAATTCAGCACAATACCAGTTTCAAATGACAGTAAAATTGACCAATCATATCTTCCCTCTTAGTGGGCGGGCTTAACTGTATGATAATTTCTGCCCACTGTGGCGATGCTAGCTGTAGTTAGCGTACCACCGCTAGCTAGTTTCGTTCCTCATTCCTTTGATGTCCTCGTGCGCGTAGTTTACATATTCCGCTCCCGAGGAACACGGAGCTGTGAACCTTATTTTGTTGGAACCTTATTTTGCTTAAGAAGTTATCTAGTACAGATGTTATTGTGAATTGCGTTTCACAAAGCTGTACTGTCTGTACTTAAAGCTGTACTGTCGTCTAATCGTCTAATTTTTAATTAATTTTAATTGCAGTTAATTAGGAAAGGAAATTTTTTTGGGGGGGGGGGGGTTGCAGGCCCAGGTTTAATGATCACGGTTCGCTACTGATATATATATATATATATATATATATATATATATATATATATATAAAACTATGCCCAGTGGTTAGACTCTCGCATGATGAAAAGTTGGTGTGGTTTTGTCGTCCTCTCTGAATTTCATCTGGAATTAGGTGAGAATCGTCCTTATGGCTATACAATCCAGGAATTGGGCTAGGTAATTAAGAAGCAGGCTATGACTTTCAGCTGTTTGTTATTGTTTGTCCAAATGTTTGCTTGATCTCAATGGAGAAAACCAGAGAAAGAAAGAAAGAAAGAAAGAAAGAAAGAAAGAAAGAAAAAGATATGTGTTGTTTAAACACGTGTTGCTGGTGCTGCTGCCACCTGCTGGTTTGGCCTGGTACCTACATATAAGGTACTGAAGGTCTAAAAGTTTTTGTTAACACTGGAGCTCCTGTGATCTCAAGGTCCTGAGGACATCACCCCTCCTTCTCCTGCCCAATTAGCAGGACCATACATATGTTAATTTCAGAGCAAGACAGGAGCAGAAAGACAGGCAGGAGCTCTGTGGCAGGAGCTCTGTGGCAGGAGCTCTGTGGCAGGAGCTCTGTGGTCCACCAGGTCTAGTCTGTGTGCACCAGGTCTAGTTTGTAGTCTAAAACAAATAAATAAAGTTTAGCCCTGTTTCGGCGTTATGTGTGAAGCGCCACATATTGACATAAGTATTATTTAGAGCGGTGAACCATTATCATTAGCGTGGTATTGGCGTTATGTATGAAGCAAGTGTCCCAGATTTCCAAATGTTTTTGGAAATCGCCCATATCTGGCTCTGTGATAAACATAAATATTCCAAATTTTATACATTTTTATTATATATGTGCTTTCTTCCAAATATCAAAGAATGTGAATTAAAGGGTTTTAAGAGTTGAAAATATAAATATGCCCAAAGCAGGCTAATACTATTAAATTTACACAATAAGACTATGCTAAACTCAACTCTCCACTTATTGTCATTTTTCACTTGTAATTTTTTCTGACTTTTCAAGTTTCACTTTTAAGCCAGCTTCAATAAAGCTTGCAGTTGTCAGCTGTTGTAAGCTATAGAGATATTTTGTAGATAATGGGTTACAATGCAGTTAGCTAATTTTTGTCATTGACACTCACAGGCACACCACAGATATTTCCCTTCTGTTTATAGCTTGCTCTGTTATACCCAACAAGCTGGCCAGCATCTAAACTACACTGCAAATAGACACATTTTAAAAATGCCATGATATGGATATTACAGCTACTACTTCAGTTCTTTTTCAGGGATACAACAGGTCACTGAAAATCAATCGTAACGAAGAAATACAGACTGACAAAATATATGCATATGAATTTAGCTGGTTTAAACATGCTACAGTCACATAAATCAGCCAACAGTCAGCAAGAGAAACAATATGCTCTAATGAAATTTAAACATTGACAGTTATGTGGTAATTTTAGCGAAAATGACATTCTGAACAACAGTACTTTAAGTTTTATTTGGATTAGATTCTGCTTTAGAATATTTTATGAACATTTTTTTTTTTATGTTACATTACTAAAACCAGAGGGTAGAAGGTGTTTTGCCCCTTTCGGCCTTCCATAGACTAGAGAGGCTTGCGTTAGGACCCCAAGTCCGTCCTCTTTAACCGTTTAACGGCTGGGAACACGGTTACACTGAAAAGACTTTGTCACTAAACAAAACTTAAGGTTTATTTAGCGACTAAACAGAACTTAGTTTTATGTAGTGTCGTACTTTTGAAAGCGTTAATTGTAGCCGGTTTGGGTTTAGGATCAAAAGTGAAGAGAGGACAGCCCAGTCTGTAACTCCAGGAAGTGCCCCCGGTCTCTGACGTCATCAACATCCCCGGTAACGAAAGTCATTCGGTTGACCGGCGTGGCGTCTTTACAGCATCTCCCGCCGGCATTTATCCCGTTAAAAAAAGGAGTACTTTTATAAACATGAAGTCAACTAAACGGTCAATTAACATAATAGTTACATAACCCAAGCAAGTCGTTCACGTGTATGTGTGTGATAGCGAGCTCACGTCGTCTTTACTACATATGACGTTGTTTTTGTTTTCCACGGCCACTGACAGTATTAACACCGACATTTATCCATCATGATACGGCGAGGTTTACGGTTGGTGACGGGTCTGGCCAACAGTCCCGCCGTGTTGAACCTGAAAGCGGCTGCGGTCCGCCGGCTGCTGTCTCCGAGCCCCTGGCGCTCCGTCTCGGTAAGGGTGACCGCTCTCAGTTATGAACGTATATTCACTAGATAACATCTAGTTTTATTAAAGCACATCTCCTTCAAATGCTCCGAATCCCTGATGTGCATATTTATATTTTTTGTCCGTATTGATTCATAAATATAGCGTGTGTGTGGTGTTGTGACTAGGATCACGTTAACGTTGTCTCCTACGCACTCCTAAGTTTAGTGATTTCGTCGCTGCCGTTTCATGACCGAGAATATGAAGAAGGTGGATGTTGTGTGAAATGTCTTTATCCAGGCGGTGTCGCTGTGGCCCTTCAATGCTCAGCCGCGGGACTTCAGTCTGCCCAACCCGTCCTGGAGTCCAGAGATGCGGGAGGTGTTCGACCACTACAGCGCCCTGTGTGAGGAGACTGACGGAGGTGTGAAGAGGGGACCCTGGCGGAAGGTGCCGAGCTATAACCGTGCTCTCAAATACGCTACAGGTGAGTCAGATGGCATATTCTCTCTTACTGATATTCTGAACACAGAATTTGGAGTTTGAAGACTTACAAAATTGTGCAAGTCTCCTTTTGACATACGTGCGCGTGGTTTAGTATAACACACAGTATGCACCGCTGTCACACTAACATTGTGCATTCGTTAACATTGTTGCATTCGTTAATAAAATTAATTCAGATCAGCTCAGTTCCTCAGACAAACATTTAAAAAGTCAAGAAAGTTTTCCTGTTCTTGAGGCGTGTAAATCTTAGGGAGTAACGTGGACGAGGTGTGCCAAGCAGGGAAAAACGGCTTTTAGATTTTGCAGCTGTAGATGTAACATTAAAAAAAGGAAAACTGAATTTCCCACTCGTGGGATCATTAAAGTTTATTCAATTCAATGCAATTCAGTTCAATTACAGGTGATGAAGAAATAATTCTGATTTTATTATGAAAAGCACTGCATACCCAGATAACATACAACTTAGGGGCGTCAATGTTTTGGGATTGTTCTATTTATAAAGCCTGTATTGCCCTAACTTAGAAAACCTTATCTCTAACTTAGAAAATCATAAGATTCACATACTCACCCTTTCCCTAACTTAGAAAACCTTAAGATTCACATATTTAACCTGAAGCAAAACCGATATGAGAAACTCTGCAAAGCAGAGTTCATCCCAAAGGAGATTAAACATAAGTTCCAAGACCTGTAAACATGTGCATGCAGAAAAATAATAGTGTGTGTGTGTGTGTGTGTGTGTGTGTGTGTGTGTGTGTGTGTGTGTGTGTGTGTGTGTGTGTGTAAAAATGTATCCTTTCTTCTTTCGTGATAGGGGGAGTGTACCTGAGTAAAATAATCCAGTCTAAAGCACGACTATTCACGAGGAACATAAAGGAGCCTGGAGCAGCTTTTGAGTATGTGGATTTTATGAACAAGCAGGAAAAGCGATCTGTGTGCTTGTTTCAGGCTGGGCATCTGCTGGAGGGGCCACCAGGGTGAGAATACGACAGCCAAAAACAAAACTACATGCGTGAAATATATATTCAAAATGTGGTTTGACTGAGACACTGGAGTCTTAAGACCATTGAAGGGTACCTATGGTTTTCATAAGCTGTCTGACCTCTGATTGACTAACCTTTTGATTCCTCTTGTGATGGAAGGGGGAATCCCCTGACATAACAACATAGGAAGTGACATAAGACCAATTTCCTGTTCTGCAGGCATGTGCATGGGGGTGCAGTAGCTACCATGATCGATTCTGCAATGGGTACCCTTGCTACTTTCATGTCTGGGCCTGTTATGACTGCTAACCTCAGCATCGACTATCGCAGGTATCCCAGCATTCTCAAGTCAAAAGGCTGAGAGATGTAAAAACAGTCCAAAACACAGTGGTGTCTTGATGTTTATAGTGTTCTAAGTATACAATGAGTAAGTTTAATGTTTGTGTACTCAGTCCTCACGAGAAAGGAAAAAAAAGTTCAATGTACGAAGACTGAAGCCTGCTTACAATCTGCAGTCTTAGCTGTTAGGCACTATACATGCTTTCATTTCCAAGTCAGACTAAAGGGTGAGAATCTGAGTAGTGAATCATCCCACTAATACATGCACTCTTTCTGCTCTGGTGTTTGTAGTCCGATACCTCTGGGTGGTGTAGTCCTGCTGCATAGCGCACTGGATCGTGTGGAAGGCAGAAAGGTTTTTGTAACCTGTAGAGTGATCAGCACTGATGAATCCAAGCTGCACACGGAGGCTACAGGTAGCTCCGTATGCACGTACACATGCACACTTAAAGGATGATTTTATAAACACTGTTCAACTGAGTTACATTAACACTTGCAGTTTCCAAATTAATAGGCAAATATTTGTATTTTCTCGTTTGAAACAAATTGTTACTGTAGTTTTAAACCACAACTGTAAACGAAAGACTTTCCTCCTACTTCCACTGTCAGCAGTAAGCCACTGTAGTATCACACATTTGTATCCTGGCGAGGACGTGCCACCAAGAGAAACAGTCTAAACATACAACAATATAACAAAAAAGTAATGTTTGACTTTGTAAACACATTCGTCATCTCTAAGCCTTATTTCATCATCTTGTGTAGACTAATTTGATCCAATGTGAGCAGTAATATTAAAAATCTAAAAATGGTCAACCAACATTCAGCACAAATGTCAGTTCTAGAACATTTAATTTGCACCTTCAACAATAACAGATAATAATAATTTGAGTATTTTTTTTTATTGAAGGCTTTTCCTGACACTCTAGCATAACTGACATTTATTCTGCTATTTTGCAAATCAAGGCTGAACCAAGTCTTTCAACTGTAATATGACAGTTGACCCACTGGCTTAACGTATTGATTCAAATTCATATATACAGAGTCTGGCTTGGTTCCTGTAAACCAAGGATGTTAAGTGGTTCCCATACATTAACACACTTAAGTATTATATCAACAGTGCTGGTGAAGGGAAGGCAAACTGTGTAGTCATCTTGCCTTCCTGAATTAGTCTATTAGAACACCGTCACCCATCTGTGCAGTGCAAGATGTTCAGATGACTGAAGCATAAACCAGTGCTCTCTGAGCTTAACATAAGGAACTATTAGGATAACATTTTGTTTTGGTGATTTACATACAATTCTCTTCACCAGAGAATTCAGGTAAACCCCGGAGATGATATGGTTAAAGACTAGATTGATCAAAATGAGCAAATATTCTTTGTTAATGTGGATGCAATGAGGGTAAAGAACATTTCTGTGAACTGTGAGACACGTCTGCATATTGTAGCCCAATATCATGTAGCCCCTGTCAGTGCTCAACTGGACAGTGTAAGAGTTGTTGCGGGTTTGTCAGGTGAAGATAGCTGTTAGGTATATTATATAATACTCTGTGAGAGGGTTGACCAAGGACCTCTGAAAGGGCAGCATGGGTCCCTGATGGGAGGGGCAGTTGTGTACAGATGGGGCATATTCCCTGCAGTGAAGGCAATGTGATGGAGACCTTCACTTAGGAAGTGTAAATAACATGCTAATATAGCATTAGAGCATATGAGGTTCATCTGTCCCTGTCAGTCAAGCAGGATTAATAAAGATGACCACACAAAAGGTGCATGGTTGCTTTATTGGTTTTTAATTATAGGTTCACTCAATGAAACACATTATTGAGCAAATCTTAAACAGTATAAACATTTTTGGGTTTTTTTTTGTCAAAAATTTGAATCAAAGATTCTGATGGCTTATCTGATGATTGACCATTTAGAAAATGTATTTTTTCACAATACATGATAGACTTGAACTTGTATAAACTGAATGGGTTGATGCTTTTAAACTGAAATGGTAAATCTCTCTCTCTCTCTCTCTCTCTCTCTCTCTCAACAGCTCTATTCCTGTCAATTAATGTGGGTCATTTATTTGGAACTTAAGTGTTTAAGCATACTAGCCTCCACCATAAGTGTGTGTGTGTGTGTGTGTGGGAAGCAGCTAGTGGTACCAATGCTCACCCCCTGACTGAAATCTCTCACACTACACCATGCCTCCTCTGAAGTGCCCTGCAATGTTATTATAACCCAGTGTTACTTGAACCATTTTCACTGTTTATTTTTGTAATTATTATTAACAATGTATTTATTGACATTCTATTGTTTTTTCCATTGCATACTGGTTTCTGAACTGGTTTCATATGTATTTGTAATAACTTAAGCAATGTCATTATGCTCATTTTTAGTTTAGTATTTTAAAAATAAATATACTGTTATATCTATTGTTTTCTATATAATAAAGTTATACCTTCTGAGAAATGTAGCATTTCTTAATTTGCCTAAACATTCATTAATCCAAACATTCTGTAAACTGCGTCTACAGGGTGCAGTAGTTAGCGGGTGTAGGGTGCAGTAGTTAGTGGGTGTAGGGTGCAGTAGGTAGTGGGTGTAGGGTGCAGTAGGTAGCGGGTGTAGGGTGCAGTAGTTAGTGGGTGTAGGGTGCAGTAGGTAGTGGGTGTAGGGTGCAGTAGTTAGCGGGTGTAGGGTGCAGTAGTTAGTGGGTGTAGGGTGCAGTAGGTAGTGGGTGTAGGGTGCAGTAGGTAGTGGGTGTAGGGTGCAGTAGGTAGCGGGTGTAGGGTGCAGTAGGTAGCGGGTGTAGGGTGCAGTAGGTAGTGGGTGTAGGGTGCAGTAGGTAGTGGGTGTAGGGTGCGGTAGATAGCGGGTGTAGGGTGCGGTAGGCAGGGCGGGTGTAGGGTGCGGTAGGCAGGGCGGGTGTAGGGGGCAGTAGGCAGGGCGGGTGTAGGGGGCGGTAGGCAGGGCGGGTGTAGGGTGCGGTAGGCAGGGCGGGTGTAGGGGGCGGTAGGCAGGGCGGGTGTAGGGTGCGGTAGTTAGCGGGTGTAGGGTGCGGTAGTTAGCGGGTGTAGGGTGCGGTAGGCAGGGCGGGTGTAGGGTGCGGTAGGCAGGGCGGGTGTAGGGTGCGGTAGGTAATGGTGATTTAGCTATAGGTGGTGCAGTGGTATCACACAGAAGTGGCTGTGACATTACTCCCATGTACCAACTCAGAGATCGTGCTGGGCATCAGAGGTTCTTCACTCAGCTGCTGGGTGGAGTGTGGTGTGTTGGGGGAGAGAGCCACCATCACTGTGTGTGGGTCCCAGGAGGAAGCTGGGGGGGGCCGAGCTGTGTGAGGAGCTGTCGCCCCCCCCTCTCTCACACCTTACTGCCCCTCCTCTGCCTCCTGCTGTTATTACTGTAAAAAGACATGAATAACACCACAGGGTTACGGTAATGAATGACACACTGTCCACATCTGAAGAGAGACGTTCATATGATGAGACTTTGAACTTGGCACATCAGTGACATTCAGTATGACAGTATATACTAGGGATGCAAATTATCGATTAATTCATTAATCGTTAGTTGATTGATCTTATCGATCGACTTTCGATTAATCGATAAGCGGCGTTTTTCACCTGAATTTCAGTGTTTCAATAGGGCCTTTAAAAATATCAGCTAAATGGTTCACTTTGTTCAAAAAGTATATATTATATTATGATAATTATATTGTATTATATGATATATTGCTCAAGTAATTATGCATTAGGAAATTTTTATGGTATAACAAAATACATTCTTTCATTTAAAAAGGAATAAATTAAGGACTGGCTCCGTTCTTGCATTTGAAACATTAGACATTAGACAAAAAAAAGAAGAAATTAAATAGAGAGCCAAACAGAATATTATTGAGCCTATGCTTGGACAATGTTTCTAGCGTTGTAGTGAACACATGCTGTAACACGACCGGAGAGTGCCCAAGTCTCCACAACATCATTGAGCTTGTCAGCTAAATTGTCAGCGGTGTGTCTATCCGACGTGTTCGTCGTAATCAGCACTGCAGATTTTAGCTGCCAGTTCTCGTCAGTGTAGTGGCACGTCACGGTAATGTAACTTTCTGTTGTTAGAGCCGTCCAACAATCTGTTGTAAGGGCTACAGCAGTAGCAGTAGCTAGCTTTGTTTTTAGCTCACTCTTCTTTTTTCGTAGCGAGCTTCGAAAACGCCTTCCCAGTGTAGCTGTGATTTTAGGTTGACCAGGTGCAGTGGTGATATGCAGGACAGCTGCACGGTGTTCAAATGATAATTGAGTGAGCTAGTGGAACTGTTGTACTTCAATACCGCATTACACAGAGAATATTTGACTTCTTTGCCTAAATTAACAATGTTGAAATTGTAGCGACTACTACTCCTCGCAGCGAATTCCCTAACAGACAGGCACTTGGCCCTTTAAGTGACACTGGGGGAGCGGAGAGAGAACGGTGCTATTGTTTGAGTTGCGTGGAAAATAAAGTTTCCCTCCTCGGGATTTTCTGGATTACGCAGTTTCTGTCTTGTTTCCCGAACCCGCTTCAAAGTGGTCCCACACCGCACGTCTTTTCGCCCGCTTCATTTTGTTTTCCACTCTGGTCTTTCGCGACACGTGTTCACTTCTCGTTCTTACGCTCTGTTCAAGTTACTACAGTAGCGCGCTCTAACGATTAATCGTGATTAATACATTTTGATCGACTAACCTCTTGATCGACAATTAATCGAAAGTCGATTAATCATTTGCATCCCTAGTATATACTATGGTGTTATAAACCTTTTGTCCATTTTATCCATTTCGACTGGGTAGTTTCCCTTGGATACAGCAACTTTGGAGCATAACAGAATTAACCAACGTGGCTATAAATATAAAAAAGTGAGATTTTTAAAACATGTGATTAGAAATATTTTTCGATTTTTAGACAAAAATGAGAGGATATGTTCTATGGCAGAAATGCGATATAAAGCTTTTATGGAAAAACTGTATAAAATTTATTTTATACATACTTATGTATTAAGTTTTTATTCATTTGTGGTCTTTATAACAGTGTTAGATTTAAATTCTTAAATTTCATAGTTTGCATAGCCTTTAATATACTTTAAACATCCCTTATTCTGTTTGAAATATAAAAACTGCAGATTGCATGAAAAATGTGTCGCTCGCGCTATTTTTCTCTCTCTCTCTCTCTCTCTCTCTCTCTCTCTCTCTCTCTCTCTCTCTCTCTCTCTCTCTCTCTCTGTGGTAGACTGTCCTCGTGATCTCCTGCGGGCCCCTCATCTCTCTTTCCGCGCTATGTAGGGCGCTGCAGCCTGTGTGGCTCTAGGGAAGCCAAGGTTAGCTCTGGTCAAGGCGGCTTTACATCACGGCTTCTGTGGGACACTGAAGCGAATATACGCCATGGGCTTTTTCCGTCCGCAGTATTAACGTTAAAACCACATTCTGACGAAATCCATTTTCACTTTCTTTCCCAGAGCAAAATAAGTTGATTCTTCCGTTTTATCTTCAATGAAGAAAGTTGCAAATAAGCCTTAGAAGGTCTATTATGGCTATTATTTCAGTATTATTTATTGCCCAGAAATAATACATTTATCTCAAGAAATGCACATATTTGCCAGCTCGACGCAGAGAAAAAAGTGTAAAAGTATCACAATGTTCAATGTATGTTTACACTTGGTGTCTACAGTCCAAAACATCATTTTGTTATAGGCCTACTGGCAAAATGCCACTGGGGACTACGTTAAAACGAGACTTATTGCTCGGAAAGTGCCTAATTTACTATAGGCTATAAAACGAAGAGTATAATCGCTGTCAGATTGTTGCTCTGTTGCATGTTCTTTTATGAATTATGTAGGCTGATATCAAATTGAAGTAGAATGGAATATAAAAGGATTTCTTAAAAATAGCATGGGATTGGGAAGCAGACATGAGTAATTCTAATACGGGCAAATCGCAAACATTATTCGCTGTAGTATTTTCTATAAACTACACAATCGTCGTAGGTACTTTTAATGGTTTCTTTGTACGAACGCTGACCGAGCACGTTACATAAGGATTGATGGCATGAGCGCGCGCAACCTCGAGACGCCTCTAGTTCACCGCGAGTCCGAAGAACGTGCACGCGCCACGCGCTCCTATCAATTCAAAGCACGCGCAAATTTTCTCCGGGATTTCCTACAGGATTTTTTTTCTCGATTCAGTGACTATTGTGTTGAGTCCAGTTACTTTCTAACACCTGCAGAAGGAACGTGAAGAACTGATATAATTGTATATATATATATACACAGTTAGCAGCACAAGATAATTCCATTGCCACGACGATATGCACGTACTTCTTTTTCGTATTTTTGGTGTAGTAATGTTGATTTAAAGTAGAATAGTAATCTGGACAACAACTGGACGTGCCGTGAGGTGCGTGTGTGGCTAGAGAGAGCTGAGGTACAAGTTATGGAAAATGACTACACTGAGTCTCAAGACCCAAGACTTACCGACAAGGAAGTTAGAAGAGGTAAGAATGAATGAGCCACTCCCTCTTTAGTGTCCAAATTAGAAGTCATTGTGTGAATGTCACATGCAATTTGCTGTGTTTTAATATGTGCATGATGTGCAGATTTATATAAATATGACCTAAAAATGTCCTTTTTTTGTACGTGCAAACACACAGGCAGCAATGAGTGGTCTGGCACTGTGACCCTCTAACCCTAACCCTATAAATAAACCCTGGCACAGGAGTGTCCCACCTCACCCACTCACCTAGCCTTGTAATCTATGCCAAGGCTATGCCACACAAGCTTAGGGCCATCTAGTCACTGCATCCAGCTGACCTCCACAGCACTGCAAGTTCATGCAGTGTGTGCACAAACTGTTATGGCCAACGTTTCTTGCACAGTTCCTGCATAGTCAGCATTACATATAGCTGCAGTGATTGTATGATGAGGCAACCACTGTATGTTGTTCTGTGATTACATGGCGGTACACTGGATGCCATTCAAACTTTCTACGCCGCGTTTCACTCACATACAGTTGATGAAACAGCACTGAACATTTCCTAAGATGGAAGATCATTAAATACTATAGGAACATTCCTGACACCTGAGAGACATCAAAACATTATTTTACTGGGGTGGTTGACTTATGCAGTGACCTTGTTCCATGCACACGTTAAGTTTGCTCACTAGTAGTACGGTTTGTTAATGATTTAACTTTGCAACATGTGATATTAGGAAGTGCATATAGGAAGATCAGATTTAAGAGTCATAAAAACTGACTGATTCATGAATACTCTGAGTAATTAGAGCTGAATTAATTGAATGTATGACATGACTTCTAAAATTATATATAAACCTTTCTACAAAAATAATTTTATAATCCGTAGTTATCACGTGACCGTGAGTTTAAGCAACATTGAGCAAAATGGATAGTGCATGCATGTACTTAAGATATCCTGCAATATTTTGTCTTGTCAGACCCTTAATGACCTTGTCTGACCAAACAAACTTGCGGCCAAATTTAGAAGGTCCCAGTGCTTTAGCAGTTCTGAAAATGCTCCATCATTTATGACCATGATTCTGACACAAGCTGAGATGTTGATATCACAGCTACACAGGTAATGGTCCTGGATGAATATTAGAATATTCTGAATCATCTCATCCGCTGTTCCAGCAGCTGTTTGTCTCACCCTCTCCCTCTTTTTCATTGTGCTTTGCTCTTTCTGTATGAAACTTTCTAACAATCTCACCCTGCCCACCTTCTCTTAACTTTTGCATGTCACCTTCTGTGATCCAGCGCCTACAGTCACCCAGATCGACCTTTATCAGCACTTCTCACACTCATATCATCTCCTCCCTCCTACTCTGTGTGTGTTCATGCAGAAGTGTAACAGTGTAAACATTCTGACATACAGATCAGTACCCATACATGATTAAGAAGAAGAGAACCCACTCAGATAATTGTGTCAAAATGTCTGTAACTGTTTTTCAAAGCAAACATTTATTTGACACCGATAAATATGCGACAAATGTCCTGCCATTAAGAATGGATGCTTTGGTCAAATATTAAACTATGTTTCCTTTCTGATAGAAAGAAAACCACACATATCTGTGGGTAACCCACTCAGCCTGAATGTGTTAGCCATCCTTACATATTTCTGGTTTCATACAGTGTTGCTGTACACCCATATATACCTGAACAAAATACTTACTCAGACACAAATCTCTATAAAGAACTGATTGACAGTGAGACTGACTGAATTGTGTCCAAATAAACTCATGGTAGCATTTATCCTTGGGATTCCAAGACTGGAAGGGTACATTGGCAACCAGATAATCGTTCTATGTGAAACCTAAAAAATGATGTGATGCAAATGTTACCGCACAGTGACCACAGTCAAGTGTGGAAAAGAGGGGGCGGAGTCTGAGGTACCCAAAAGGTCCTATGGTGTATATTTGCTTCATATAACAAGCATGGTGATGTGATTAAGAGGTCATTTAGAACCCACTAGCATTTGACATTTTCAGCATTTAGCAGGTGCTTTTAACCACACTTGTATGTATATTAGTGTGGCAGTATGATTGTAAGTTTACTTAGGTATCGATGCATGAGATGGAAAGAGAGAGAAAGAGGGCAATAAGCTCGTAAGCTACAAGCTAGGGTATTCATTACTTTATGGAGTCATAATCAGATATAAATATTCTTTAAAACATTGAATTCATTAGCTACAGATTCTATGTTCATAATTAAAAAGACAAGATGTCCCTTCAGTATATTTTTCCCTATGGTCCTCAAAAGAAATCTCTAAAACTGTACTTGGTTTCTTCCATTGAGTTTATGAAACAAGCTACAGTGTGTGGAAATATTCAGACTATAAAAGACTTTTCCAGATGTAAGCAAAAACTCAAAAGATGTTTAAGAAATAATGGGCAGGCATTCTCTGTAGGCACCTTTTTCAGCTACATGGGTCCTTACAGTCTCATAGACTTCATAGCAGTTTTGTAGACTTGTGTATGTGTGTTAGAGTATTAGACGTGTCACTGTGATATGATCATAAATATTTAATTAAACACTTTGAAAGAGTAGATGTGGTGTGATCCTAACACTAACCCATGATAACTTACTATGGGCTCTGTATTGGTGTACAGGGATATCCCTGGGCATTTTTAAAGTTCTCATATCTAGTACTCTGGTGCATTTAGTGTATGACAGTAGATAAGAGAACTTTAAATGCTCTTAATTCATCCATGAATATGCTGTTTTTATACATCTGCCCTCTGTTTACACAAATAGTATGAGTAACTATGTTGTTTTTCATGAAGATTTTATCTAAACCACATCTGTTCAAATTGTGTTTTCTGAAATATTGAGGGACTCTCTGACCCTATGCTTATTGTCACATCATACAAGCAGTGTTTGGGTCTGTTTCCACTGTACCTTTTGTCATGTGGGCAGTCCAGGCACAAAAATGACCATGGGATACAGCTGCTTGCCCTGCAAAGAACTTCAATACCCGTCATCAGTTACATATGCACATAAACACTTCCATACTCTTATCTAGCTCATTGTACAGTGATATTAGCCCAGTATTTGGAGCCACTAAGGTGCACAAATTACTAATCAAATATGTAGACAAGTGGCAGGCGCAGGCCTGTCAACTGCAGGGATTCATGATCAAGGCTTTATTAATAACATGCATTTGTTAGCTGTCTTCTCTGGTTTTGTTTCCGAGTGCATCTGCAAGTTGCCACACACCTGTTTGTGTGAATTCCACTACATAGACAAAACGATTTCTCTGTCTCTCTCTCGCTCTCTCGTTCTCTCTCTCTCTCTCTCTCTCTCTCTCTCTCTCTCTCTTTTCCTTTGTTCAAAAAGCCACATGGCCCTTCAAAGACAAAGTCTGAGAAGGTGAGAGAGAGATTCAAGGGAGACGGAGAGTTATGCAGTTCACTGCCCTGTGATTGTTATCTGCTCTGTATCTTCAGACATGCAAACATTCAGCTAAAAATACACATCGGAAACGGCCAAACCAGCGTCAAATCTCAACTTACTTAACTTGTGTGTGGTCAAACGTCAGACAGCAGAGATCACTGCTACGTCTGTATGCGTGGGCACCAAGGGGCTTTTTATTACCACTACTTACCTGAGAAGAAGAGTGTGTAATTGCTTTGAATGTAAGTCTTATTTTCCAATGCAGAGATACAAACAACATTTTCTCTTAGGTCCTGAATATTACAGATTTTTTACTAAATTGCAAGATTAGAATATTAATGTGACATGGAACTTAACTTCTTGAAATTAAGCATTGTCTTTTGTTTTTGTTTTGTGTGTGTGTGAGAGAGAAAGAGTTTGTGAAAGAGATAGAGAGAAAAGAGAGGAAGAAAAAAGGCAGGGTGAAAATATGGAAACTTTAATTACAATTTCACTTATTCCCATGTGTTTAGGGAACCCACCATCAAAGACGAGCCATTTAAGTGAGTGTAAAGATAATTTTCTACTAATGTACTAATGATTGCCATTTATGTCACTAATGGATAAATAACCATAACATTCTGCCTACTCACTAGAAGAAGAACATAACACACCAGCATCTGAAATAAACATATTCTTGATCAGCCAGCTGAAATCTAAAGTGGATAATATGAGAATACTACAGGCCTTAGTGTGAGAATACTACATGTCTTAGTGTGAGAATACTACAGGTCTTAGTGTGAGAATACTACAGGTGTGAGAATACTACAGGTCTTAGTATGAGAATACTACAAGTCTTAGTATGAGAATACTACAGGTCTTAGTGTGAGAATACTACAGGTCTTAGTATGAGAATACTACAAGTCTTAGTATGAGAATACTACAAGTCTTAGTGTGAAAATACTACAGGCCTTATTGTGAGAATACTACAAACCTTATTGTGAGAATACTACTGGCCTTAGTGGGAGAATACTACAGGCCTTAGTGGGAGAATACTACAGGTCTTAGTGGGAGAATACTACAGGTGAGAGAATACCACAGACCTTAGTGTGAGAATATTACAGGAAACTAAAGGTCTTAGTGGGAGAATACTACAGGTCTTAGTATGAGGATACTACAGGTGTGAAAATACTACAGGTCTTTGTGGGAGAATAGTACAGGCCTTAGTGGGAGAATACTACAGGTCTTGGTGTGAGAATATTACAGTCCTTAGCGTGAGAAGACTCCAGGTCTTAGTGTGAGAATACTATATGTCTTAGTGGGAGAATACTACAGGTCTTAGTGGTAGAATACAACAGGTGAGAGAATACTAAAGACCTTGGTGTGAGAATACTACAGGTCTTAGTGTGAGGATACTACAGGTGTGAGAATACTACAGGTCTTAGTATGAGAATACTACAGACGTTGGTGTGAAAATACTACATGTCTTAGTATGAGACAGGCCTTAGTGTGAGAATACTACAAGTCTTAGTGTGAGGATACTACAGGTGTGAGCAGTGGCACAAAAAAGGGGGTATGCAGCGTATGCGATGCATAGGGGCACTGCACTAGAGGGGGCGCCAAATCGATGCTAGAAAATTATTTGCCGAGTTGGTGGGGGTGGGGGTGGAGTGCGGGGGGCGCCGATAGTATGTTTGCATACACCTCAGAAAGTATGTAGTTGCAACCCTGGGTGTGAGAATACTACAGGTCTTAGTATGAGAATACTACAGACCTTGCTGTGAGAATACTACATGCCTTAGTGGGATAATACTACAGGCCTTAGTGGGAGAATACTACAGGTCTTAGTGGGATAAAACTACATGTCTTAGTGTGAGAAAATTACAGTCCTTAGTGTGAGAAAATTACAGTCCTTAGTGGGAGGATATTAAAGGTCTTAGTGGGAGAATTCTATAGGTCTTAGTGTGATAATACTACAGGTCTTAGTGGGAGAATACTACATGCCTTAGTGTGAGGATACTGCAGGTGTGAGAATACTACAGGTGGGAGAATACTACAGGTCTTAGTGGGAGAATACTACAGGCCTTAGTGTGAGAATACTACAGGTCTTAGTGGGATAATACTACAGGTCTTAGTGTGAGAATATTACAGGCCTTAGTGTGAGAATACTATATGTCTTAGTGTGAGAATACCACAGGTCTTAGTGTGAGGATACTACAGGCCTAGGTGTGAGAAAATTACAGTCCTTAGTGGGAGGATACTAAAGGTCTTAGTGGAAGAATACTACAGGTCTTAGTGGGAGAATACTACAGGTGTGAGAATACTACAGGTCCTAGTGGGAGAATACTACAGGTGGGAGAATACTACAGGTCTTAGTGGGAGAATACTACAGGCCTTAGTGTGAGAATACTACAGGCATTAGTGGGAGAATAATACAGGCCTTAGTGTGAGAATACTACAGGTCTTAGTGAGATAATACTACAGGCCTTAGTGTGAGAATACTACATGGCTGAGTATGAGAATATTACAGTCCTAAGTGTGACAAGACTACAGGTCTTAGTATGAGAATATTACAGTCCTAAGTGTGACAAGACTACAGGTCTTAGTGTGAGAATACTACAGACGTTGGTGTGAAAATACTATGTCTTAGTATGAGACAGGCCTTAGTGTGAGAATACTACAAGTCTTAGTGTGAGGATACTACAGGTGTGTGAGAATACTACAGGTCTTAGTATGAGAATACAACAGACGTTGGTGTAAAAATACTACGTCTTAGTATGAGAATACTACAGACCTTGCTGTGAGAATACTACATGCCTTAGTGGGAGAATACTACAGGCCTTAGTGTGAGAATACTACAGGTCTTAGTGGGATAATACTACATGTCTTAGTGTGAGAAAATTACAGTCCTTAGTGTGAGAAAATTACAGTCCTTAGTGGGAGGATACTAAAGGTCTTAGTGGGAGAATACTATAGGTCTTAGTGTGATAATACTACAGGTCTTAGTGGGAGAATACTACATGCCTTAGTGTGAGGATACTGCAGGTGTGAGAATACTACAGGTGGGAGAATACTACAGGTCTTAGTGAGAGAATACTACAGGGATTAGTCTGAAAATGTTACAGTCCTTAGTGTGAGAATACTACAGGCCTTAGTGTGAGAATACTACAGGTCTTAGTGGGAGAATACTACAGGCCTTAGTGTGAGAATACTACAGGTCTTAGTGGGATAATACTACAGGTCTTAGTGTGAGAATATTACAGGCCTTAGTGTGAGAATACTACATGTCTTAGTGTGAGAATACCACAGGTCTTAGTGGGTGAATACTACAGGGATTAGTCTGAAAATGTTACAGGCCTTAGTGTGAGAATACTACAAGCCTTAGTGTGAGAATACTACATGTCTTAGTGTGAGAATACCACAGGTCTTAGTGTGAGGATACTACAGGCCTTAGTGTGAGAAAATTACAGTCCTTAGTGGGAGGATACTACATGCCTTAGTGTGAGGATACTACAGGTGTGAGAATACTACAGGTCCTAGTGGGAGAATACTACAGGTGGGAGAATACTACAGGTCTTAGTGGGAGAATACTACAGGCCTTAGTGTGAGAATACTACAGGCATTAGTCGGAGAATAATACAGGCCTTAGTGAGAGAATACTACACGGCTTAGTATGAGAATATTACAGTCCTAAGTGTGACAAGACTACAGGTTTTAGTGTGAGGATACTACAGGTGTGAGAATACTACAGGTCTTAGTGGGAGAATGCTGCAGGTGTGAGAATACTACAGACCTTGGTCTGAGAATACTACAGGTCTTAGTGTGGGATTACTACAGGCCTTGGAGTGAGAATATTACAATCTTTAGTGTGAGAATACTACAGGTCTTAGTGGAGGAATACTGCAGGTCTTAGTGGGAGAATACTACAGATGTGAGAATAGTACAGGTCTTAGTGGGAGAATACCAGTGGGGAACCGTCAGGTCCCTCTACGCCAGGTATCACCAAATGGCGGACCGCGGTCTGGATCCGGACCCGAACGCCGTCCTGTCCGGCCCCAATCACATTCCTGATTAACTGGATACGGACCCAAATGCCAAAAAAATTTTAACGGGAGACTATATTTTAAACCGGAGAATTTATTTTCAGACGAGTGTTACGTTCAACAACTTTCGTTCGCCACTGCGGACCCGGACCTAAGGTCTGAGCTATCTGCCAAAAATGGACCGCAGAAAGATTTAATTGATTACCCCTGCTCTATGCCCTCTCAGAGGGCCTAAAATATTCTTAAAACATAAATATATATAATATAATTTATCCAAATTTAATTTATCTACTTACAGTTTGACAATCAACATCTAAACAATTACTGAAATATAAGCAAATCAATTATTCAACCGTGTCTATTCAATCTGTGTTGGAAGGTGAGGGGTTAAGTGGGTGAGGGGTTAACTGTGAGCCTGTGTCTCCCCCTATCAGGACTGTGATGCCCGCTGTTCATTTACAGAGGGCCTGGCAGTGATAATTCAGCAAAATACCAGTTTCAAATGACAGTAAAATTGACCAATCATATCTTCCCTCTTAGTGGGCGGGCTTAACTGTATGATAATTTCCGCCCGCTGTGGCGACGCTAGCTGTCGTTAGCATACCACCGCTAGCTAGTTTCGATTCATTCCTTTGACGTCCTCGTTTACATATTCCGCTTCCGAGAACCACCAGAGCAGGCCCAGGTTTAATGGTCACGGTTCGCTACTGGAGAATACTATACGATGATACGATGTACCAGCTATATTCTGATAAGACACAGTGCTCATGTCTGCTTTGTATACTGATAGCCTGACCAACCAACAGAGTAGCACCCACTTTGCAAGCTAGGCTCATACACGGAAAAGCATTTCAAGGGACAAATGCATTGTTATATTTGCAGTTTTCCAATCTGTGTCTTTGAAACAGAATTTTGGATTGACAAAATTTAGACTGCTTGTTTAGACTGCTGCCTGTCACACAACCCTGCCAATCAGATACAGTAGTAAAGTACTTTGTAGAATACCACTGGGTCTGGTGTGCGTGCGTGCGTGTGTGCGTGTGAGTCAGTGGAACATAGATGTGCACTGCGGGAGAGGGAGAGTCACCTATAAGCACCTGTAAGTGGTGTATGCATATCAGACAGCCAAGCAACCTGGCTGCAGAGGTGATGTATCAGTGTAGCAGTGCACTGCACAGTTGCATCTGTCAGCCTCACTCTGTACCACACACCTGCCTTCATGTGGATCTGTCCTGATGCCACAGTAGTTGTGCTTTTAAGCGAACACGGAGATAATGTTGTTTACCACCATAAATACACACACACAAACTCTCTCTCTGAGAACTATGGATGTGTGTACCACCTGAATCTAGATAACATCTGAGTGTATTTTCATGAGGCTGCCTTCGTAAGTATCTTCACTGCACCTGTTGATTGTATTAGTTATATTTTAAACACACACACTTTTTTTCCCTTTACTTACACTATTGTACCTCTTTTACAATTATAGCAAATCTTCATTATTCATTCAGTTAATTATTCATTTTTAGCAGTATGGAACAGGACAATATAGATAAATCTATAACTAATCCATTCATGATACATTACATTATGTGAAACGTTTGCTGTCAGTGTAGAGGAACCACTTAACAGGTATCTAATATCTTTCACCTGAGTTTGTTTTTAGTGGTTTGTGGTT
This sequence comes from Brachyhypopomus gauderio, assembly GCF_052324685.1. Taxonomy (NCBI): domain Eukaryota; kingdom Metazoa; phylum Chordata; class Actinopteri; order Gymnotiformes; family Hypopomidae; genus Brachyhypopomus; species Brachyhypopomus gauderio. The sequence continues at coordinate 1,188,529 of NW_027506883.1, forward strand.
CTCTTCACTACATCATGATAATGAGATGGTTTAATGATTTGATAATTATCACCGGCTCTTTGCAGTAAAATTTGTTGGGTGCAAGTTGGACAGTGAAGAGAACAGTACAGTGGAATGACACGAGCACTCAGATGAATGAATGTGCTGTTAGAAGAGAAAGAAAAGGTTAGAGGAGTCTGCAGCGATGTGTGAGTCACACGTATGAACACACTGCCAACCACATGAGCACTTCCTAATCTGACTGAAATTCACTCTGGTGTACAGAGTGCATTTGTGAGATGTAAAGCACGGGAAAATTAACAAAAAAATTAGTACAGAGGAAGAGAGTGAGTAAAAATGAGAGAGTGCCTGAAAGAGCGAGAGAGTGCCTGAAAGAGCGAGAGAGTGAGTGAGAAAGAGGGAGGGAGGGAGAAAGGGAGGGAGAGAGAGAGAGAGAGAGAGAGAGAGAGAGAGAGAGAGAGTGTACAAGTGACAGGTAGAGTTGGTACATTTGTCTTGCGTGAAAGGGACCGGCCCTCTCCCTCTCTGCCAGTTTCAAACGCACACTAACACACACGCACATACACACAAATCGACCGTAAACCACCTAATCACTCTCTGATCTCCCACTTTATGTATCATCAAGGAGAGAGATAGTGAAAGAGAGAGTGAGAGATATTTTGTATTTTAGGAAAAAAAAAACAACTTCAGGCAGAGAAAGACTTCGAGCACGCATACTGTCGAGATGAAGCGAGGTAGGCACCAGTGTTTTATATATATGCAAACTCATACATGTGTGTACATGTGATGGTGTACGTCTGTGTGGCTATGGGAGAGATGCTTGTTTACATGTGCCATTTAGTATTAGCATCGGCACCTGTTTAGCTGATGTACTTTGTGAAAGGAAATGGACTCGTAGCTGTGCCTTATTGTTGACTGTGCTGCTCAGCTAGATTGTGAAATGTTAAAATCCCATTTTCATTTGCTAGCAACATCTGACCCTTCACCTTTACACAGATCTTTTGTGTATGTTTGTTTGCAACTAAGTCTTCCGCATTGCCAACCTGAACATGAAGAGTAAAGCCACTGTGATGAAGTTCTGTTCTTCTGGGGCTCTCTGGCCGTGTGTGCTGCTCCCTTTACTTTGACTGTAAGATCGATATGTTGACAAACATAGTTCAAGCGTGTGTTCAAGCTGAAAGGAAAACCATTATGACAGTATAACTGTTCTCTGTATATATGAAGGCCTTCACACTTTTTTCCCGTAGTTTTTCATTGAGTAGACCTTGTTACATTAAGTGTCATGGCAAACTAACACTTAAGAGTTCTGAGTGTTTCTGTGGGTGTGGGATAGGAGCATCTGTTAGTGAATCAAACGACATGGAGGGTTTCTGTTGCCTTCTGACACATACCTAAACATTAAACATGCCACAACATAGTTCATGGCTGTCTTCATCATCCCTTTAGAATCTCAGGAATCAGTTTGTATTCTCTCTTTGAAATAAATGTCAAACTTTCAGTGGTGTCTGGAGGAAAGTACCCTTGCAATGGTCAATACTGATGTATTGTTTGCAGTTTATATAGAAATCATAAATACAAATAATAATAATGCAGACATTGTCTATTTCTAATAATTAGCAGTAAAATCCATGGAACAGTAGTCAATATTTTGAGATTTAAAGTGTAAGACAAAAATAATAATTTAAACTCGTGTTTTTGACCGGTAGAAGCATACTGAGTGATGAAGTTTGTGCAGTACTTTTAAGAATCTTAACTTTATTTCTTTTACATACATGGTACATATAGCATTATCAATATTACAGTAAAATTGTAGTAATAGTAACACAAACTTTATTTAGAATAAATTCACAGAATATTCTCAAAAAATGATTAAGTGAAACAATGGTCATATAAAATATATTAGTGGTCTGCTCAGTGTTAAGGCTAAAGATGGGCCTTTTACAGGTGATCTTTTTTAACCATAATGTTTAGGCTTAATGTCTGTATAAAAGAAACTGCTAGTTTGGGCCGAGACCACGTCTATAGCCTAGAGTGGGCTCACCAGCTCGGGCATCTCTCGTCAGGGCAGCGGAGAGGGCGTAGAACTGGCTTCATGTCACCAGACTCATATTGCTGCCCCAAACACCTACAGTTTTCCATTAACACGAACGTTATTTACAGCCGTCCTTTTGATAACAGACCGGTTAAGACGTTGGCTATAGCGGCAGATTCAGGTTTACAGTAAGTTAAAGGCATCTAATCAGAATATCAGGCTGCTGACCTAAATACTTGCGACTTTTAATGTTTGTTAATTCATTTATTATCACTGTTGAGAGATCAAGGCCCAAAATATTTAAATGAGAACCTATGAAATACATTCACACAATAATAATTGCACCCAGTACCGCCTCTCCGATCAAACAGATCCTGACTGCGCATCAGCTTTGCAGGACAGATCTGGAGAAATAAAGTGAATATTGTATTAATTTAAAAGGGCCTTAACTGATTGGTCTTATCTGAGATAGGTAAAAAATGAAGTATATTACTTGTGTGCTTTGCAAATGTACTCCTTAATTGTTGTATGAATTCAATTGATACAGCATTCTGTGCGAGGCCGATCATGATGTGTAAATGATGTATGGTTGATGGTAGTAGCTGAAACGTTTTGAATCGTTGTCTTAAGAAGTTCTTTAATCACTTTTATGGAGGTTATTTATTTAATGTGTAGATGTATCATTGCTGCACGCAGGAGGGAGCCGCGTGCGTCTGGGACGAATCCAGCAGGGCTCGCGCGAGCGAGTTCAAAGACGTGGAGGCTGCAAGCGTGGGGGAAGACCGGATCTATAGCAGAGTAATGGGGACCAGTTGAGGACAATTATTAACAAACTGGTTATCGTGAACAGGGAACAGGCTGATGGTGCTGCTGTGATTTCTCACTGTGTCCCGTGAGCATGTAAAAACTCTTAAAACCCCAGAACAAATATGCATGCTTATAAATCATGCTAACCTGCCCCGTTACATCCCCTTCGTGTTTGAGACCTTTTCGGTCGAGCCATTTTAAGGGAGGAATGGCAGTGGTGTGATTGTGCGTAGTGTGTGTGCGTGTGACACACACACACATGGAGAAGTGGAGACGCACTCGCCGCCTTCAGGTGTAGTCACGCTATCAGATGTATGTGGATGAATTTCGAATTTTGCACGTTCTGCACTAGATTTTCAGTTCACGTTTACATACTTCATACACTCATGAGCATGCTACTGTTTACCAGCTGCAAACTGTTACTCCCCTTCAGTCCCAAATGGCGTGCGTGCGTGCGTGCGCACGCGCGCGCATTCCTAGTTGTAGACGCACACACAGGTGCGCTCTTCTCCGTCGTATAATTTTGTTTCACGATTTCTGCTTTACCACTGAACATGAATGACATTACCCAGGAAATCATAGTCATTACCCATTTTAAGTTAACAATTCACATACACTTGGTTTTGGTCATTATTTACATTGAGATGAATAAATTGTCAATAGGCTATAATGTTCCTGTATAATCCTTATATTTTCGTCTTTTAATTGATGGGAGAAATTAATTTTGACATAAGTTCGTTTTTTGGTTTAAATCGTGTTTACATTTTCAAAACATATGCTGAAATCAAGAACTCTGATCCATCAAATCTCCAGTGATCAAAGGCGCCTCTGTCTTTGTGAAACGCTCAAATGTCTCAGCATAGAAAGGTCCTCTTCTCATAGTGTTTTCTTGCTGTGTCCTTAAGATTTTAGAATTACGTGGCTTTTTGATGTATATGTTTCATGAAACTCTTTGATGAAACCGTCACACAGGTGATCTTTAACAAAATTTCATCTGTGCATCTGTGAGTTCAGAATGACACAGTTGTTTGATTAAGACTGTTATTTAATATCTAATCATATACTATAGATTTACTGACTTATTTGATGTATTTATTGATGTTAATAATCTGGATTTCTTTGTTGGGGATTAACTTTCATTCAATGATGCAGAGTATTTCAAAATAATATTAAGAGTACAGACATTGCCTATTTCTAATAATGCACTTGCTGTAAAAGCGTTTGAAACTGAAAATGAGAAAATTCTACATTTTCAGTGAATTTGATATCTCAGCTTTCTGCCACACTGCTGTGGACTAGATTTTATTTGGCAGAGCACCGAGTTGATTAATCAAAATAAATTTTTTGTCGTGTGGATAGGTGCCACCATTGTGTTTGTTGTCTGAACTAAATAAATTATTTTTACTAGCTGGGGAACTTAACTGCTAGCATTTTACGTCCCTGTTAAATTGTGGCTTTTTTAGACATTAACCCTTTTTTAGATATTAATCCTCTGTCTGGTTTTCTTACAAAATCTGTCTTTTGTCTTGATGAAGCAGTCTGTGTTCTTGAGGATTTCCGTCAGTGGAACTTTGAGGTTTTAAGAGTTTACAATGCAAAATGCTGACTGGGGTTTCAGGGAAAAAAAAATAAACAATGAAGGAAGATTAGAGAGAAACAGTCACTCTTCATATTTACCCACCACTCCAGCAGCAGTGTGATTTTCCATTTCTGCGTCAAACCACAGTGTGAGCTCTAAGTGATACTTCATATTTGTACGCTCAGATGTCAGTATTTTTGACTTTTCTATAATTTAATGATTTAATGATCTCCAAAAGTAACAAGTCTCAAACAAATCCCTTTTTAAATACATTTCTCAACCCCTATTCTCTCCTTATTACAGTGCTTCCAAAGCTAAGATGCTCTAAAAAAAGGTTTATTCTGTCGTGCACTTATGCATATATTGTCATTTTTTCTGCTGTTTCTGGCAGAGTTCTAGGCAAGAGCACTTGACAAAAGTACTTTCATAAGTCACTTTGGATATGACACCTGCTAAATGTTACAAATGTAAGTATAAGCTGGCAGAGCAACGTACATTATAGATTACATTGTCATCGGGAATGAGGATTGTTAGCAGATTGTGCATTCTGACCAGCGTTCACAGTGCGTTCAGATTTGGCCCAGTGGTATCTCAAAGTTCAGATTTGGCCCAGTGGTATCTCAAAGTTCCTAGAAGTCCACAACCATGAATGTGGTACCACAGCTTTTGGTGCTGTAAGAACTAAAGTCTTTGGACATCAGCTGTTCTGCAAACCACCTCAGGTGAGCTTTGAGTCCATTCATTTACAAGCATCCAGTAAACCTTTTAAGTGTACGGGCTGAGTGTGTGTGTGTATGGACTGGGTGTATGTGTATGTGCTGGTTGTATGTGTATATGTTGGGTGTATGTGTATGTGCTGGGTGTATGTGTATATATTGGGTGTATGTGTATGTGCTGGGTGTATGTGTATATGTTGGGTGTATGTGTATGTGCTGGGTGTATGTGTATGTGCTGGGTGTATGTGTATATGTTGGGTGTATGTGTGTGTGTGCAGGGTGTATGTGTATATACTGGGTGTGTGTATGTGTGTGTGTTAGGTTTATGTGTATATGTTGGGTGTATGTGTGTGTGTGTTGGGTGTATGTGTGTGTGCTGGGTGTATGTGTGTGTGCTGGGTATATGTGTTCACGCTAGGGTGTATGTGTTTGGACTGAGGTGTATGTGTTATGGGCTGGGGTGTATGTGTTTGGGCTGGGTGTGTGTTTGGGCTGGGGTGTAAGTGTTTGGGCTGGGGTGTATGTGTTATGGGCTGGGGTGTATGTGTTATGGGCTGGGGTGTATGTGTTTGGGCTGGGGTGTTTGTGTTTGGGCTGGGGTGTAAGTGTTTGGGCTGGGGTGTATGTGTTTGGGCTGGGGTGTATGTGTTTGGGCTGGGGTGTTTGTGTTTGGGCTGGGGTGTTTGTGTTTGGGCTGGGGTGTATGTGTTTGGGCTGAGGTGTATGTGTTTGGGCTGGGGTGTTTGTGTTTGGGCTGGGGTGTTTGTGTTTGGGCTGGGGTGTATGTGTTTGGGCTGGGGTGTATGTGTTTGGGCTGGGGTGTTTGTGTTTGGGCTGGGGTGTAAGTGTTTGGGCTGGGGTGTATGTGTTTGGGCTGGGGTGTTTGTGTTTGGGCTGGGGTGTTTGTGTTTGGGCTGGGGTGTATGTGTTTGGGCTGGGGTGTATGTGTTTGGGCTGGGGTGTAAGTGGTTGTGGTAGGCTGTTTGTGTTGAGGCTGTACATAGATACCCAGACTGTACTCTTACACCTCAGAACATAACATACACCCTAGCCTGTAAGTGTCCGGACATGTAATGAGATATATTTATTTGTGATGTCATACGGATTGTTTCCTTGTGTTAACTACATAGTTCATTTTTGCCATTATACACAAAATATCAAGTGAGCATTTTAAGAAAAAGTGAAAAAGCAAAGTATTTTTCCATCTCTTTTATTACCTTCGGCGTGACCTGTTTTACTGCATCAGCATTGTAAGACAACATCGACAATTATATCTGTCTGACAGTTACAGGGCAAAAACCTGATCATATCTTTCTTTCGGTAAACATCTGTACCTACAGCAATATTATCAGATCAAATCAAGGTAAAGTAGTCTAATGCTCAACAGTTTTAGATGTAGACAAGTACCTTTTGCTATTTCTAAAAGTCAGCTAATATACATCTTTGGATAAAGATACAATTTTATGACAAAGAAAAAAGGCTACCCTAATATGTAAAATTTAACAAGAACGGCTATATCAGCATACTTCAAACTCCTAAAAGTCTTAAAAGTCAATTTATATGAATAAGCTTAGTGAGAATGATATAATATGATTCAGATCTTGTTGTAGTGATCAATTATACTTTAGATTTTGTACAGTCCAAAATGTGCCAAAAATGTTTGGGCTATTATCAAAACATGCCTTAGGAAGCACAATTACTGTTTTCTTTTGTGTTGTCTTCAACTGCTAAGTCTATGTACATCTGAGCTTGTGTGTGGTTTGCATGGAGAGATAGCATGATAGGCACAGAGAGGGGGAGATTAGGAATGAGGGCAGAATGAGAGAGATGTGAGTGTTCTGTGTGTATCAGCATGTGGTTAAGGTGAACAGAGAGAGGCAGGACAGGTGGAACGCAGACTGAGTATATTTACTCGTTATCAGCATGTGGTTTTGGAGGGGGGGGATTGATACAGAATTAGAATGCTGCGTAAACACTTTATTTCAAAGAGCAACACTTGCTGTGTTTGCACGTGTGTGCATGTGTTTACTGCTCATCCAAAGCATGTGAACATCATGTTTGATCCGTGAACAATGCATGAACAAATACAGCTAGTGAGAATGGAACATACAGGTGATGCTGAGCTAAATGTGACAGAGACATTTTACTGAATTATATTAAAAATGGTGAATGGTGGAGGTGTCCGTCCTCTTGAAGAAAACACAACAGACTAAAGAATATACCACAGACTAGTGAGTGAGTGTGAACATACAACAGAATAAAGAATATATTGTGATACTAGTGAGTGCATGAACATACAACAGAATAAAGAATATACCACAGACTAGTAAGTGAGTGTGAACATACAACAGACTAAAGAATATACCACAGACTAGTGAGTGAGTGTGAATATACAACAGAATAAAGAATATACCACAGACTAGTGAGTGAGTGTGAACATACAACAGATTAAAGAATATATTGTGATACTAGTAAGTGAGGGTGAACATACAACAGAATAAAGAATATATCACAAACTACTGAGTGAGTGTGAACATACAACAGACTAAACAATATATCACAGCTAGTGAGTGTATGTGTACATGGAACATGGACAATGCCAACTAGAAGAGAGAAAGAAACAAAAAGAGAAAGAGATGTCAGGGTCTCTGTGGTTCATTTAGTTGTGACTGTGAACCTCAAACAACAGGAAATTCACCTGGCCTGCAACTGTTCTTCCTATGCTCACACACACACACACACACACACACACACACACACACACACACAAGAACATAAAACTGCTTGTCTGCTTGATGTTGTAGAATTGTATTCAATTGTATTCAAGTCCATTCAAGTCCAGAATATAGTGCTTCGATATGTTAATTGTTCACAAGCTTAAGCATTTTCTTGTCAGTAGCCACACACACACACACACACACACACACACACACACACACACACATACACACATGCATGCACACACACATTTTTCAAGCATACTGTATATACTGCGGATATGAGAAGCGTTTTGGAGTATGTTTCAGTGCCCAAAATCAGGGCACACACACAAGAACTGACACACTGACATAAACACACACTGACACAGAAACAGACACTTTGTCTGACACAGTCACAGATCAGTAGTAAATAAAGTTGGCTAAACTGGCTTGCAACAGCTAACTCACTGCACATGACACTCGTGACATCTCAATGAATCATCATTTTTTAGCCCCCTGAATCCCTTAAGAGTGAGATTCCATGTGCATCTCAAGAAAGACAAAGCACAATGCTTTACTGATATAGAGGAGACCAGGGATGAGAGAAATTAAACAGGAGGGAAAAGAGAGAAACACTGGAAGAGAGAGAGAGAGAGAGAGAGAGAGAGAGAGAGAGAGAGAGAGAGAAGCTGAGATGGGGGGCAGAAGGAGAGGGGGATGACCATTCCTGGCAATGAAAACACAGATAAAAGAGTTTCTTACTGGCAGGCATATCCTTTGTGAGAGAGACAGAGAAAAGGAAGGAAAAAAGCAAGAGATTGCATGAAAGAGGGATAGTCAGAGTGAAAGAAAAGCCAGTAAACCACTTAAAAAGATTCTGAGGTTGACACCTTCAAGTCCACCTCCTCTCTCAGTCAAATATTCCCCCACTCTCTCTCTCCATTTTTCTATTTCTGTTTTTGTGAGATGATTTGTAGTTTTTGATGTTTTCATTTTTTGAGTGAGAAATGCCGGTCACACACAATCCACCTACCACACAGAGTCTTTGATAGTCCTGGTGGGAAAGTGGGTGAGAGGAAACTAATTCTCTGTTGGTAAAGGTCAAGCTAATAAGGCAAAGTCTCCACGGTGTATTTCACTATTTACATATTCTAAATTCTTCATAATATGGCTCAGATGCCAAGCACTGTTTACATTTGAATCCATGTACGAGAATTTTAATCTTGATATTCATAGATATTTAAGATATATAAGCAGCAATGATTCATTTGTGTCAACTAGGCCAAAATATAATTACACAAACAAAAAACAAACAAACAAAACACGCAGTTTTGGGAAGAGGTTATTGCCCAAGAAAGGCTGGTCGCCCTCTAGTGGACATATTTTTCCATTCTTAAAAATGCTGCTCCTTTTATATTATTAATTAATTGGATTGACATTTTATTGCACCATGTCCATGATCCTCTACAACGATTTGTTTCTTTCATATAGGCAGTTGTACAGTAATTCATTTTAAAGTAAATTGTGTTAAATCTCATAACACAAATTCCTAGATGGAGGTTAGAACAAATCTATATCTTGAGACAATCCAATCATAATGTTTAAGATATTGAGTCCTTAAATCAATAATGAATTTCTTTTCTTTTCTTTCAAAAGTTGATCAAAATAATCCGTATTCAAAACCATTTTTTTTATTTCTCTTCAGATGCCATCTCATCAAATTTACTAAATAGTTTAAGCAGAAATCAGTTTATATTTTATTATATAAATAAAAAATAACTTTCAAATAATTTTTTTTCTTTGTTTTCCTGCCCTGTTTCATGAGTAAGTAGCAACCAGATGTGCTTATTCACAAACAATAGTTTACATTCTCCTGAAAAATGATCAGGTCAGCATGGATCATGGAAAAGTTATTGATATTTTTACCTTCCTCTCGTTGATAGTTTTTTAGTATTTAACTTGCTTTTATACGTTAAAGGAAGGAATATTTCCTTCAGCTGAGTTTAAAAAATAAACAAAAATAATTAATACATCAAAAAAAAAATCTAAGATGAAATAAAAATTAATCTAGAAAAAAAATGTAAAAAATAACACATCACAGTTATTATCATTAGAAATTCCTATTTCATTCCATTCATTCATTCATTCATATTTTAAACAAAATAACATGGACATTTTGTATTATTTTAAACATTGGCAGTCAAAACCAAATCATTAAATAACATCAGTTATATGAAGACAGTTAAAGAACACAAATATAAATATTCATAACTAAAGCAGCATGAGAAGGACTTCGCTGTTCCCAACATTTTGAAGGAACATTAAGGTTCCTCGCGGCTGAGGGAGGTGTTCACCTTCAGCTCCACTCTACACCAGCGTCCTTCCCCAACGGACCGTTCAGAGAAAGAACAAATTGTTTTGGTAATGAATAAAAACTTGGGACATGTTTGACCCGAGCCTCTGGATGCAGGATGTTTTCAGCAAATCTCCCCTTGAAAGGAATTCTGGGATATGAAAGCGGTACTTCTCAAGAGCCAGCATCAATTCTGCTTACGTCAGCAAAGCGTAATGGCTTTGAAGATACAAGAACGTGTGAAGACTTTCAGACTGATGCAGGTGACTGAAGCAGGACGTGCAGGAGTGGTGTTGAGATTGGGCCTATTAGCGCAAGTACTGTACACAAAACATTTCTTAAGTGTTTCTTAAGTATGTTTTTACATAGTCTGGACTCTTTAAAAATCTAAATTAATTGAAATGCCCTGATATGTTAATGTGTGTATGTGTACAGTGGAATGGATAAGAAATGTTACATTTTCCTAAGCTTCACCCGCCTGTTCTGGGATTGAAGGTATGCAATGCCTTGGCCAGATATTACAGTTTGCAGTTTTGATGTGCCTTTGGAAACTCAAAAGGGTTGTAAAGTGGAATTTGTGGTTAAGAAAATGCACAAACGCACATGTTTCATTTCAGTGTTTCAGTTCACCACTGTACGCAGTAAAACCTCATGTTTCTTTTCATTTCAGTCTGGCTTTGTTGCTGAAATCCTGAATATTAACTCCTAAAGAGGATGCCTTCACAAGTGCATTTTATTTATTTATTCATAAATTTTTGTGTGTGTATGTGTGTGTGTGGGGGGGGGGGTGTAAAGACATAGTGATGACTCTGTAATGTGGACACTTCTTTAAGTCCTTGATTTATTCAGCATTCAGTAGTTAGTGTGGTTGTGTACCCTTCAACACAATGCACCTGCTTTCTATTACGTTTTATTTTTAACCTAAAGTCCATCTATTTCTTACATCTATTGCATGTGCGTGTGTGTGTGTGTGTGTGTGTGTGTGTGTGTGTGTGTGTGTGTGTGTGTTGTTTGTGAGGGAGAAAGCCGAGTTTGGGTTCTTGGTTAACAGAATGGTGTGTGCTCTCCAGATACACACACACTGTCCTGTGTGTACGCCACATAAACATATCTGATTTCCAAGAAGTCAGAACGTTAGATTTACTGACATATCAACCACACATACACACTGGCACTCCCACACCACCCCATATACGCATTCTTATTTTATCTCTGTGCTCGTTTGGCTGACCTGCTACCTCATGTACTTCACGGCGTGGTGTTGTACAGTCGTGGCGATCTGCTCAGATATATCAGATGTGCATTTGCAGTTCTCAGTTCTCTCTGTCTTCACTGGACTCTGAACATGAGTTCACAGACAGGACACCTCACGATTGGTCCCAACGTACTCAAACTGCTTTTTGGAAAAGGGTTTAGAAGTGATGAGAGATATGACGTGAAGTGCTTACACTAGTGAAAGTGTCTGTTTATACCGGTGAGGGTTAGATAGGGGCTGTTGGCCATAACCTGATCAAGGAATGAGAAAAATCCTCAATATGAGTATGTGTGTGTGTGTGTGTGTGTGTGTGTCTGTACAGCTGAGATTGAGCTGATCCCCTGTAAGATCTGCGGAGACAAGTCGTCAGGAGTTCACTACGGAGTCATCACGTGTGAGGGCTGTAAGGTGAGACCAGGGTCGTAGTTGTTCAATCTGTGGATAAATAAAGGTGATTCTTTATTTCTCTTTCATGTTGCCGTCTTCATCTCTGTTCCTCCCTCTCACCTCTCTTTGTTCCTCTCTTTCATCTCTCTCTTCCTCTCTCTCTCTCTCTCCTCTCTTCTGAGCAGGGTTTTTTCCGGAGGAGTCAGTCGTCCAGTGTGCAGTACTCCTGTTCCAGACAGAGTAACTGTCTCATCGACCGCGCCAGCAGGAACCGCTGCCAAAGCTGTCGTCTCAAGAAATGTGTTGCCCAGGGGATGAGCCGGGATGGTGAGAGAGAGAGAGAGAGAGAGAGAGAGAGAGAGATAGAGAGAGAGAGAGAGAGAGAGATAGATAGAGAGAGAGAGAGAGATAGATAGAGAGAGAGAGAGAGAGAGATAGAGAGAGAGAGAGAGAGATAGATAGAGAGAGAGAGATAGATAGAGAGAGAGAGAGAGAGAGAGAGAGAGAGAGAGAGAGAGAGAGAGAGAGAGGGGATTATAAAACCTGGCATGCATTCAAAGAATTCTGTAACTGTATCCTGAATATGTTGCGCATTGAAAGTATTTGAATAACTCTGCTCTCCGCACTGTGCTCTCTGCAGCGGTCAAGTTTGGGCGCATGTCCAAGCGTCAGAGGGACTCTCTGATCGCGGAGGTTGAGAGGCACCGCCAGCAGCAGCGTCTCCAGGTCTCCAGCCAGGATCAGACGCAGAGCCTCCCCACCTACCGCCCCAGCAAAGACCCCCGCCTGCACGCCGCCCACCTCATGCCCTCCCTGACTCCCACGTACTCCTGCGCCCTGGACCGGCCCATCCGCCCAGTGGACGTGCACCCGTACCTGAACTGTTCCACAGACGAGGTCCAGGCTGTGGGCTTGGCCTACAGAGGCGCCCAGAGGAGCGGAGACGGCAGTGGCTTTTCGGCAGGGAGAGGTGAGAGAGGCTGGCCGTTCTTGTTCTGCATTTCTGTCTTCCTGTCCCGTCTCTCCCTTGCCGTCCGTCTCTCATTGCCTGTGTCTGTGCTCTCTCTTCTAGGTTTCGACTCCAGGAGGTCGACTGCTGACAGCATACTGAACATGACGGCCAGAGACGTGGAACTACGACCTTACGAGGCCGCAGGCCCGTTCTGCCGCTACTCTACCTCACACATAGGTGAGAGAGCGCAGGAGGATTAAGAGACTTTATCAGATTCTGGGGTGGCCAGAAACCAGCCTGGCATTACTGATAGTAGTGTGACGTTGTCATGTAATGATAGAAATTAGCTGAAAGGTTTAGGATATTTAACGTGTTTTCAAGTTTAGGGATTCCGACCAACTAATGTGTGTGTGTTTGTGTGTGTGTGTGTGTGTGTGTGTGTGTAGAGATGTGTGCAATTATTGTGCGTTCTCACCGAGAGACGAGTCAGTATCATGTGGATGAAATACAAGCTCTCAGGTGGAAGATCTTCAGCAGGGAGGAGGTGCACATCTACCAGAGCAAGGTTCCTACTACCTCCTACATGATGACCCAGAGACACAACACCTTTACCATGAACCACATTACCAGAATTACAGTTCCCATTTCCACCACATTGAGCAACAATGTTAGCACCAACTGCCTGGTTGTGCTATTTCAGACTAGGACTGGGCAATATATCGATATATCGTTTAAGAAATATCAATAGATTTTTTTTATACAAGATGAGACAATATCGTTTATACATTTCCCTAAATCTAACGCTGCCTAGTGAGCTGTTTTAAGTAGGCAGCGTTATAACCGACATCCATCCTCATGAAGCAGATTATTATTGAGCAATGTCATCACAGTTTGGTCTCACCCAATGCGACCGGTGTTTATTTACCTCAGATTCTAGGCAAATAAGCGTTTCAGCACGATGGATTCTCCTCTTCCCATTTTTACCGCAATTTAAATTCTTGCACAGTTTGTTTGCTAACTAACTTGCAATGCACAACAATATCTTGAGGCTTCAATCTCCGCTCGGTGTAAAAAAATATACAAAATACAGCGGAACTTCGGTTAACGACCAGAATCCGTTCCGAAAGGTTGGTCGCTACCCGAAATGTTCGCTATCCGAAACAATTTTCCTCATAAGAAATAAAGGAAATTGAAATAATTGGTTGCCAGCCCGTTGACTCGCTATTATATGAAAGTTACAGGCTATAGGTTTTTAAAATGAGAACAGTTATAATACAGTTCAAATGGAGTTAAATAAATGACGCTTAGACTGAGATTCTGGTTGGTCACATGTGGGTGACGTAGTTGTTCGCTCTCCGAAATTTTGTTCGCTATCCGGTGCAAATTTTTGGCAAATTTTCTGGTCGTTATCCGAATTGTTCGGTAACCGAGGTGCCACTGTAATAAAAAAAATACCCTAAATTTTAAAATAAAAATAATTGCTATTTATTAATTAATTTATTTATCAAATTAAATAAATGCGATGTGGTTTTATATTACTAAATATATTTTTGAATGTTTCTTGAATATTCTAGAAACAGCCGAATATATATTCGGAGCATGCGCACTATAACTTGAAACACTTATGTGTTTTATGTAGACAGTTCACTAGGTTTTTGGACAGACCCACATCAGACCCACACAGAAGCACTGTGGTGAAGTCAGCCTTTTGCTATTTTTGCTCTTTGTCTTTTTTGTTAACATTTTAATAGCATAGCTGTGAGTCTTTTGTTATGCAGGAAATAACATTATTTTATTTGAGGTGCATTATTATTTAATATATGACAATTGTTTATTTATGAGCAATTTCTAATGTAGGCCTACATCTACAGCTGAATGTTACTAGTGCCTGTGTGACATTTGGGACATGTAGCTTTGACTATGAAGTGCATTTTTGTTGTTATTTTATGGGAAACAATTATATTGAGATATATATCATATATTGCCATTCAGCTAAAAAAAATCACGATTATATATATATATATATATATATATATATATATATATATATATATATATATATATATATATATATATATATATCATGATAAAAAAATCATGATTTTTTTTGGCCCATATCGCTCAGCCCTACCTCAGACTGTCCCAAGCTATCTTATTTGTCACCTTAGTGTTTCTTCCTTCATGATCCTGAGACTTTTATCATGATTCTAGTCCATGAACCTGTTCATCTCTTACACACGTTCTGTCCCTGCAGAGTGTGGATGAGATGTGGCAGCACTGTGCGGTGCAACTGACTAACGCCGTGCAGTATGTGGTGGAATTTGCAAAGCGCATCCCCGGTTTCCGGCAACTTAGCCAGAATGATCAAATCACCCTGCTCAAGAGTGGTGAGTAGTGGGGCAGTCCAGCAGGGCGGTCCAGCAGGGCGGTCCAGCAGGGCGGTCCAGCAGGGCGGTCCAGCAGGGCGGGCCTGTCTCCTGACTCTCAGCACTCAGCCCTCTATATCTCTCTTTGCCTTCTCCTCTTTCTCTCCACATCTGACGTTCTTCCCAGTCTACATTTCTAGGTCTTTCCCCCGTCCGCCTCGTCATTCGCCTCCTGCTTTCATTCTGCGTAAGTGTGTGTGTGTGTCTTCTTCTCCCCCTCCCATTGTGATGATGAGCTTGTGTGTGTGTGTGTGTGTGTGTGTGTGTGTGTGTGTGTGTGTGTGTGTGTGTGCCGTCCTGCTGATCAGGCTCCATGGAGGTTGTGCTGGTGCGGATGAGTCGGTTGTTTAACCCAGAGAACGGTACAGTGTTCTTTGATGGCAAGTTTGCTGGAACAGAGCTGTTCAAGTCTCTTGGTAAGCAAAATATTTCTAATGACAAAAAGCCAGTGTTGCTTCTGCAAGGAATGTATGATGCAATGTGTGTGAATTTTGGCATTCTATAAATCCGTATATATTTCTCCTTCCAGCTTTTTAAAATCTTTTTTAAAGATTTTACTCAAATGTACACTTTGCATGTATGTGTACGTGTGTGTGTGTGTGTGTGTGTGTGTGTGTGTGTGTGTGTGTGTGTGTGTGGTGTGATCATCTGTTTTGCAGATTGTGGTGATTTTATCGCAGCTGTGTTCGACTTTGCTCACAGTCTTTGTGTTTTGAGGCTGACTGAACAGCAGGTGGCGCTGTTCAGTGCGCTCGTACTCATAAATGCAGGTATGGGACATTTTCGCAAATGTGCTTGAAACTCAAATTTGAATGACAAACAGTACAGACATTGATAGATGTGTGTGTGCAGATCGCCCTTGTCTAGAGGACAGAGACAGAGTGATGAGAGTGAGAAAAGACATGGAACTAACCCTCCATTACCTCCTACACAGAGACAACCAGGAGAGTCTACTACACAAGGTGTGTTCGTGTGTGTGTGTGTGTGTGTGTGTGTGTGTGTGAGAGAGAGAGAGAGAGAGAGAGAGAGAGAGAGAGAAAAACTGAAAACTATGTATAGAGAACGCTAGTATAACTGAAGGAAATAAGGGACGAAAGACAAACTGCAAGTGACGATTCGCACATTTCTAACATGACTTACTGCCTTCGGGCGCTGAAAATTTGATTATTTGTGTAATTTTCAGCTGAACCAGAAGGTGGCGGTGCTGAGGAGTCTATGTGCGCTGCATATTGAGAAGCTGCGTTGGTTCCGACAGCTCTATCCATACACAGTGCAGTCTGTCTTTCCTGCGCTGTACAAGGAGCTCTTTGGTTCAGACATTGATGTGCAAACAATGGCTACGCTCTGATCGCACACCCAACCACACAGTACAGTTACTAAAAGAACATTTAATCAGTATATCTTAAACCTTCTCAAATAAATTAATCTATTTTTGTAATTCTCACAGGAACAGAAAATAATCAAAAGTATTATATTTGTGTGTTTATTTTGGTGCAGATGCTATTTTGAAGGGTGAAACAAGTACCTATTTGGTCACAAACATTAAACTGCTTAGCTTTTGTAATATTACTGATATCTGAATTTGTGTATTATATTGACTGTTGACATGTTAACAGGGCTGTTTTATAAGGCTAAGTGTTGACATGACATGACTGTATGTAAAATGTGATCAGAAGGGATGTTTGTGCCATCTGTGAAAAATGTCTTGACTCTGTTAACTCATTGCTAAAGTGTTTGAAGTATTATTGAATTTCTCAAGAGACGGGGACCGTTGTATTGAAAATGACTTACTTGAATGTCACATCAGGATACAGGGCTTTGCACAAGGGTGACGGAATTAGGTCACTTCCGACACATACTCTCTGTTCATATTCAGGAAGAAATATAACTAGACTGGTCCTTGGAAGTCAGACATCACTGATTGCATTGCCAGAGAGAAATATCTTTGTGTGAAATGCTCTACATTGGTACAGTCAACTGGTTAATTTCAGTCTTTTCATTTCAGGCTATTTATAGAACTGGAGCAGGTACCATTGTGTTTTATATTATTTATACAAATGAATTCTGAAGGATTGCACAAAAAGCCTTAATTTAAAATTATTGTTTGAAGGAAAACTTGAAATATTCCACAATTTTCTTTTGAACACAACTAACTCCAGCTCATCTAGGAACCTTTTACAATTTCATGTCTTACAACCTCAATTCCAAAGACTTTTTTCAGAGTTTCTGAATCATTTTTCTATGAATCATTAGTCACACAGTGTTTATACATTAGTATAAACTACACAATGTACATCTTGTTATACAATTTATAGCAGTTAAATCATTAAATACATACATTACATACATTGGATAAATGTGTGTGCTTCATATGGGGTTGTTAATAATTGTAGCCAAATACATTAGGTGTGTATGATTTTGCTCTTCACATATTCTATGTTTAAACACCATGTAAAGGGTTTACAAAGCCTCTGTATGATTGTAATGGTAGCAATGCAGCTTGTGCCATAGTAATGAAGCTGATCGTGTTTGTTGATTATTGTTCATGTAATATTCATAAGAGTATGGTATGCCTTATAAATCTATCAAGACGTCCTGGACTCTTGCCAAGTATTCCTGTGGATTATTTTGTGATTTCTCAGTTGTTATGACTATTGTCATGGTGCACCAAGCTCCCCGCCCAAGGGACACACCTGTCTCACACGCACATCACGCCTGCCCCGCTCCCAATCACCTGATTACTGGCGGTTTGCACCTGTGCCTTGAGTTGCCTCTTTCTGGATCACTCATCCAGTACTGAGCATTTCAAACCCAAACCCAGTGCTGTGCCTTGTTGCTGTGTGCTGTGGGTTCCGTGGTTGTTTACACTGCTCTGTGTCGCTCCGAGAACCCCCAGTAGTGCAGCAGTCTTCTGCTCAGCGCAGTGCTTTGTTATCTGTGTTTCAGTGGAGAATAAACACACTCCATCCCCACTGTGGTGTATCTTTCTCTCACTGCCAACGTCAGAGTGATATTTCAGTTGCTTAGTTGATGCTGGAACGTTTGGTTTAATTTTCTTTCTAACTGTGCCCCCCCAAAAAAGAAAAAGCTATGAAGCTGTGTATATGTATTATTTTGAGGTAAATGCATCCAATCCAATACTTTTTTATTTTATTATTATTATTATTATTATTATTATTATTTGGGGGGAATACTACTTTTCTTTGAAAATCAAATGAACATTTGACTGATCCTTTACTTTTTATTAGTTCTGAATCAGACTTTTCATACACATAAACTGGTCTTGATGATGTTTAAGAAGTCTTGACAGCTTTCACATTTTATACTGCATCTCCTGTGTGAGAACAAGCACTGACAGGACCTCAGTATTAGCGCTGACAGGACCTCATTATTAGCACTGACAGGACCTCAGTATTAGCACTGACAGGACCTCAGTATTAGCGCTGACAGGATCTCAGTATTAGCGCTGACAGGATCTCAGTATTAGCACTGACAGGACCTCAGTATTAGCGCTGACAGGATCTCAGTATTCGCACTGACAGGACCTCAACATGAGCACTGACAGGACCTCATTATTAGCACTGACAGGACCTCAGTATTAGCGCTGACAGGATCTCAGTATTCGCACTGACAGGACCTCATTATTAGCACTGACAGGACCTCAGTATTAGCACTGACAGGACCTCATTATTAGCACTGACAGGACCTCAGTATTAGTGTAATCTTATCACCTGTTTTTCAGGCTTAGCTTGGTTTTGTCTGTACATAGTAATACATGTTCCACAGGGAAATATTTATCTGAAATCTTTAATTTAAGGAACTTCAAACTGTTTCTCAACACTATATTGTTAATGTCAGCAACAATTACAATGATCATACAGGAAATCTGTTTTGAAAGAATAGTACAGATTCGTCAAAAACATTGTTTTCAGCAAGGTTCAGTATTGCAACATCACAAGCTAAAACTCTTGAATCTTGATGAGTGGTGATTCACCACTGTCTGCTGTTCAGTTCTCTTGTAAGAGGAAGCATATTAGTCTAAGCTAGAACAGTCTAATCTGGAAAACGAACCTAGTAATGTTTAACATGAAAAGGTCAAGACCTTTACAAGACACCAGAGACCTCACCTAGCAGCGTGGAAGGAGCATACTTTTAATCAGAGATCTATTAAATATAAGACGTGTTAGTTTGCGTGTTGAGGGTGACATGGAAGCGTAATTTTGCAGGTCTTCCACATAGATCCACAACGGTGTAGCGTGGCCTACTACGTCCTCTCCGGTTTCGTATACTGCATTTTAAACATAGTAGCCTACTTTACGTGGTAGACCATTCTCAACACACCATCACCACTGACAGCGTAGTGTGCATGGCTGCGTGTGTTGAGGTTCATGTGACACATGCGGATTTAAGTTTAAACGTTAGTATCACTGCTGTGCTGGGAACATTATCCACTCAACAACACCCACCCAAAAGCTGATGTGATCGCAAAGGATGTCAAACACAAGCACGAGCATGCGAACGCATTCTCTACAAGAACACAAGTATTTTCTACACTTAAGCGTATGTGGCTGGCTCTAAAGAGGCGTCCGCTCTTTCCACTGCGTGACTCATGCAGAAGAACTGGCCTTGCTCTCCCAACTCGCCCATATAAAAGCTCGCGCGCGACGGTCACGGCAGAAGCGCGCGCGACGTTCCGAGTTTTCTACTGACGCAGTTTTGCAGACCTGGAAATAAGAAGAGTGTCACGAGCCGCGGGCGTATGCACAACAGCAAGCAGCAAGCAGCAACCTTCTGAAGCTGTCACGGGTGGACCAAGTTCTCATAGGCAATGGGCGCGTTACGGGGGTTCTTGTTTCTGCTGATGGCATTTGTGGTGAATGCATCGGAAGGTAGGAGCACGCGCCAACAACGACCTAGTTTTCATCGCACTGACACAAAACTGGATAGATTTATGACTTGAGATCAAGTTCAAAATCAGCATGGCACATTACATTTGGTTGCGTAAGTGTGGGATCTTGCATAATCGTGCTTAGTCTAAATGCTAATTGGTTCATTGAAACTAGTTTTCAAAGATTGTTAAAGTTTTGCATGGTTCGTTTTTTCGTGCTCCATGTTTACGCTGGATATGTCGTAGCAGTCCCGCTCTGACATGCCGAACATTTCCTGCGAGTCAGTTTTCTAGTGCTTGGCAATCAGGCGTAGCAGACGTTCACTGTCGCTGCGCAAATACGAATGATACAGAAAAGTGCCGTGTTGTTCTGTTTTTCTGGGGCACAGTTGACACGCGCTAGACGCTTCCAAGTTGAGAGAAAGTCTGTTCAACTTAACAGTTATATTCGAGACTGCATTCCACCTGCATTTACAACTTTACATGCTGTTATCAATGTTTTATACGTTTAACACAATTGGGCTGAATTAATTATTGGAATGGAGCTCTCTGAGACTGTTCTGGTTGCAATGATAAATATCAAAGGAGATTTCTTTGCACTGAAACTGTATTATGAGTTCACCTCAGATATCAAACGGCAAACCTCAGATTTATTCTTAGTGATGCGTAGTGTCTGTTTTGATGTCCTTTCTCAGATTACGGTGACATACTACAAAAAGAACTTTCGTTCATGGGTAAGGCTAAATAAAATCTGGAAAATATTTCTAACATTTGTGATCAAATATTTCGAAGGCATGACATTTAATTTAACAGCAGTAATAATGATTTGTACTGTCTTATTTCAGATATACTGGAAGCACATGCCGATGAGATGAGATGCAGACAGGAGAAATCAAAGCCTCCTGAAGATATTCATGACATACCGAAGGGTCAAGCAGGTAACACATGCTGGGACAATGTTTACAGGAAAGGAACGATTAACCTGGAACTATTAGCTTTTATTATTCTGATTCTCTGGGGACACCAACATTTATGCATTTTCTTTTTTCATTTCATTTCATTTACACACACACACACACACACACACACACACACACACACACACACACACACACACACACACACACACACACACACACACACACAAATTAAGTCAGATTGCAGTAACAACATTAACAAGGAAGAGGAACAGGCAGCTGATGAAACAATGCTCTTTTAGATTGGTAAAAGCCAGGTCAGCAGATCCAAGTGACCTGGGAGGAACTTGGGGGTTTAGAAGGTTGGTCTGATAGGTCAGAGTGGGGCCATTCAAGCATTTATAAACAAAAATTAAAACCTTGAATTTAATTCTGAAATGCACAGGCAGCCCCTGCATGGAGGTGAGTGGTGGTGGTTACGGGTCCCTGTTACGGGTCCCTGTTAAAAGTTTGAACCAGCAGCAGATGACAGAGGGAAGGAGGAAGGCATAAGGAAATAAAGGCATGAACGTGCTCTCAAACACACAGAAAGACATCAAGGACTTTAATTACAGAGTTTTATTTGTTTGTCCTATTTGAAATATATATATTTGGGTGTGCAGTGTGAGGTAGTCATTTGAATATATGGCATATGTTGTAGGCTCATTATGCTTAAGTTTCAGAATTTAGTTGGATTTAATTTGTGTTTTGAATGCAGTTTTCACCATGTTCTCTTCCCATATACCCCATATACTCCATATACTCCATATACTCCATATACCCCATATACTCCATATACTCCATATACCCCACACCAGTTTGTTCCCTTCTGCTCTCTGTTTGCCATCATCTTTCTCCTTTTGTCATTAATCACTGTTGTTCTTTGTCCTTCTCTCTCTCTATTTCTTTCTCCCCTCTCTCTCTCACTCTCTCCCTCTATCTCCCCTTCCTCTCTCCCCTCCCCCTCTCTCTCTCTATCTCCCCTCCCCCTTTCTCTCTCCCCTCCCCCTCTCTTCCCCTCCCCCTCCCCCTCCCTCTCCTCTCTCTCTCCCCCCTCCCCCTCCCCCTCCCCCTCCTCTCTCTCCCCCTCCCTCTCTCTCTCTCCCCCTCCCCCTCCCCCTTTCTCTCTCCCCCTCCCCCTCCCCCTCCCTCTCCTCTCTCTCCCCCTCTCTCTATCTCCCCCCCCCAGGTCGTGCTGTGGTGATGCCCCGCTCTATTCCCTCCGTCCCCTCCATTCCCTTCCCTCCAGCCCGTCCAACCCACAGCAACCGCCAAGCCATCTGTCGCCATAGCAGCCATCGCCCCCGGTATCCCAAAGACACGCTGCCCTCGTCCGGCTACGGCTACCTGTACCGCCAGGCCCATGCCGTCAACCAGCTGGAGTCCTGGTTCTCCGAGTGCTGCAGCGGGGACACGGAGAAGGAGGAGATGATTCTGTGCTGTCTACAGCAAGCGGTGAGAGTCCACATGCTGCTGGAGTGTCACTCAGCCACCACTGTCCAGAGTTCAGTAACTACTAGTCAGATGGAAGACCAGCGAGAGGAACTGTGGAGAACGCCTGGTGATGTCAGGTGGCTCTTCTCTCTCAGTCCCAGTGGATTCCTGTAGTTCTGTGCCCTGTTCATTAGATGAGCTTATTTACGCAGCAGGCATAGAGCAAGCCTAATAAGGCTAATTGTTGAGACAATTATTGCAGTTTTGATTAATTTATTTGATTATTCTATTTGAAAATGTAATAGACCATTTTTGGGATTTGTGCAAATAATGTGGACTATATTATGATTTAGATATTGGCTGGGCAATGCTATGGTCTGAGACAGGGTTCTATAATACAGCTGAGTAAAACTGCAATTTCAGCATATAGGATTAAAATGATTTCTCACTTTAAAAGTACATTGTGTAAGGCTAATGTCTTCAGTATGCTGTGGTGTCAGGGACTAGGAGTGGACTAGGACTAGGAGTGGGGTCCTGTTAATCCTTCAGGGTCCTGTGTAACACCAGTTCTCAACAGGAAAGACACTGAGTCAGTAATTTCAAGCAGCACACACACTTTTATTCAGGAAGACGTCAGAGTTTATATAGACAGATCAGGCTGTCTCAGCAACAGGGATGTGACTGATACATCCCTTATCAAACGGATTGACACGTAAGGCATTAATGCAACGTCAGCAGGGCGGTACACTCAGTCCAAAGACAAATATAGGATTGCAGAACAAGATATTAATATCTCATGTGCAATCTGGATGCATAAAAAGTATTTAATAGTGAAAGAAAGAGAGAGTGTTTTGTGCCAAAGTGAGATTCTAACACATTGTAATTTTTTAATGGTAGGACCATGAGAGACTCTGGGACATGTTGGGATTAGATCTTTGAGTTCTCATCTGTAGTTACTTTGTGTCATCTTGGATATTCGCTCTCGTTCATTCCTTTCCATTGTGTTCCACAAACAAAACAAACTGTATGATAAACAAAAGCACATTGTGGCATCCGTGGGATAAAACCACGAGTCTGTTTATCTCAGAGTTGTGGCATGCCACACAGATAGACTAAACAGCCTTGAGTATTATCAGCAGTGCAGTGATAACACTAGACTCTGATTCTGTGTGTGAGTAAAGAAGGTTATTCAGAAGTGAGCTGCCTGTCTCTGTTTCTGTCTGGCCTTCCTCCCCACATATCCTCTACAGCCACCTGCCTTGTCTTCTCAAGTTTGTCTTTCTTTTTCTGTTTGAGAACCCATGAGCATGAACCCATGCATGTTCCAATACGTTTTCATCACATTGCAGTGGAAACAGTCGCTGTCTGACTTCTGCGAGGCGGAGTTCATGGTGAAGACCAGCCATTACCACTGCTGCAAGAAGAAGGAAGAGGCAGAGAAATGGCAATGTTTTGAGACTCACGCGCCACACCATTCGTATCAGGCCACGGATCACAAGTCATGGACAAACATCCCTGGCTCACCATTAAAATTTAACCCTAGTACATGCCAGAAAACAAGGTGTGTCTCACACAAGAAATGTGATTAAAACGGTTGAAAAGTGGTGGCCAGTTTGCCTTTATTTACTGTTATTTACTGATAGTGTTGAATAGCAAGAAACAAAGATGAAAAGATTATTCAGAGACTCTGTGACTGAATCTAAACTAAAATGACTAATGAAAAAACCTGGTAGAGACCTCTAGAAAGACCTTATTGTTTCGAAAGTTATCAATGCATTTATTAACACTAATAACATTCTTTCTGCACAAATTTTAAAAATATGCCTTTCAAAATTCTAAGAAGCAGAAATGGGGTTGCAGTAATTGGTTAGAGAGCCCCAGTGTTTTCAGCTTCGGGAGCTTTTCAATAAGAATGACAAACGTCTTTGTCAAGTTTTCATATACAAATATACAAATAAATAAATAAATAAATATATGGTCTCTATCTGTTTCTTCATCACAACAGTACAGAGGTAACTGTCAGAGCTTTAAGAGGGAAGACATCTGGCATCAGCTTCCCTCCTGGACGTCCTAACTCAGCCAACATAGGATCGGTCTGTGCCAATCGCAAGCAGCGCCCTCGCTACATCCCACGGTGCCTTCCCTCCTCAGACTACGACTGGCTGGGCCGTCAGTCGAAGGCCGTCAACGGCCTGGAAAAAGGCTTGAGTCAGTGCTGTAAGCGGAAGAAGGATCAACAGCCCTGTGCTGAGAGGAAGGTGTGTGTTTATGAGTGTCTTCTTGGAGGGTTGACCTGGAAGCTGCCTGAACACGCCAGTTAAGGCATTAGGCAGTAGGGTTCCTACATTCGCATTTACAGCGTTTAGCAGACAACCCCTGTGAATCACTCCTGAGTGACTCACAGAAGTTCTATCAAAACTCATTTTGATGTGAGAATGTAGGTCAGTGTTATGAGTGCTATCGGGCTTAAGCCCTAGCTAGCGTGAAAAGGAAGACTAAAAGATTGTTATAATACATACCTAAGGGTTTAGTGACTCTGCAAAGGGGTTAGCCAATATCTCAGCTGTGTAAAGAGACAGGGGAAGTGACCATACAAAGTCATAGTAACATTTAAGCCCAAAAGAAATGTTCTTCACCACCTCTCTCTGCCTGTCTCAGTGGAAGAAGATGGTGGATAGGTTCTGTAAGGACGAGAAGACCAAGGCCAAGCCGTTTGAGTGCTGCCAAAAAGAAAAAGGAGACGAACAGTATGATTGTTTTGCTGCCGCAGCTCCAAACCCTGATTACGTCGTTGAAGAAGACAGCGTGGATCCTTCCGCACAAGCACCTCCCACACTGGATATGCTCTGTGTCTCGGAGAACGTGACCGTCCAGGGAAAGTGAGACGCTTGATTTCAGCACTGTCTGTTTCTTTTATAATGTAAATGTGAATGCAAATCACAAAAATGTAATATCAAACATTTTCTCTTAGCTTGATTAATCCTGCTGATGTCCTGGCCGCTCGATGCTGTCCTCTAGTGGACGAGAAGAGGCCTGCATGCTTTCAGACAGAGGTAGGCTTCTGCCCAGGTTTGACCTCCGCTCCCTCGTTTCATGTTGATGATCTCAATGTGATGCATTTGTGAACATCCACACTGTGCATTTATTTTCTCATTAGTAAGCGTGTAATGCTGGTTCTAGGTCATTACTGTCAGCAATTGTAACCGCTTTGTGCACACGACTTGCTCTTCTGCACAAGCTGTGAGCATTAACAAACCATGTGGTCAGTTACTGATGAAGTATCACCTTGTTCTTTTGTGTCAGATTGACATACTTCCGAATACTGTCTGTGACGTCAACAGTGCGCATGTTTGCTGTCTGAAGAAAGCAGAGAGCCGCTCCAACTGTTTCACCAAAATGATCATGAAAAACGTTCGTAGACCAAATAAAAACAGGAAATGCCCAATTTCCTCCTAAAGACCTGTGGCCCGTGTCAAACCAAAGACTTATAGATGGATTATGGAGTCTGTTCTGTATGTCTGAATGTAGTTGAATGTGCCTTAGGTGACATAAATGATAGACATTTGAGTTGAGCCTAAGTACATTATTATCAGCAACAGTTATTAATTTCTAGCTTACTTTTTTCTACAACAAAATGTATTATTTCAAGAAACATTATTTTAAAAATCTATTTTTAATAAATTTCTGAATTGCATGAGCAGTTTATATTTCAATGTGTAGACATGTTTCTAAATGTTAATCACCGTAAACTTCAAATAAAATGTGAAAATTTTCATTTTTCTTTCTTTCTTGGAAAGGGGAGCATCATTGTTAGTAGTTAATTGTTAATAATCACCATTTCAGAAGCAAACAAAAGGCAAGAACAAACAATAACAGAAATACGTTAACTGAAACCTGACAAAAACAAAGTTGACTTGAAAAGACTTTCTGACATGCCCCATCCAACTTGGATGAGCTTAAATGATTCAGCCAAGAGGAATGAGAGAAAATTCCAACAGCAAGGTGTGCCAAGCCTGTATGGATTATTACCAAGCAGACTTCAGGTCATTGCTGGCAAATGTGCTCTAACCAGTTAAGCAATGAAGGGCAATGTAAATGTAATGTTTTGGTTATTTATTTCAAAAACATTTGTTTTGCCTCGTCATTGTGGAGTATTGTCTGTAGACTGATGAGGTAGACTGATAATCATTTTAAGATTATCCAACTTCAAAATGTGTTAAACTCAAAAGGGGCTTAAAATTTTATGTTTACAGTACAGGGTGTTCAAGGTGAACAGTGTTGACTTGGAGCACAGTAATTACAGAGATGATTTCAATATCATAGACACACAAACCCACAAAGCAAACATCTGTTTAATGTGGGGTTTGCCAAAAGCAATGAAAACACCTTAGGTGTTAAATAACTGGCCGATCAAACCAGCAGGGTTTTTAAAGGAGGTAAGAACCCATGTGCTAGGTGTCCGAGCAGGGCCGGAGTGGGACACTTTTTCAGCCCGGGAGTTTCATGCCCAAATCCGGCCCAAAATTATTTTTCCCTCCCAATCGGCCCAAACTAGAGATTGACATGAGCCGGCCCATCGGGAATCCTCCCGAATCTCCCGATTAGCCACTCCGGCTCTGTGTCCGAGATGCAAACAAACAAACAACACCCCCCACGGATGCGGGTAAAAATGTTCTGGCAACATTAACACCAGAAGAAAAAACAAACAAAGGACACCAGGAGAAGAGCTGGCTAGCTCAAGGAGTGAGACCTAAAAAAAATACCTAAAACCCAAGGCAAAAAAATCAGGAAAGAAAGGGTTAGAAAACCTGAGAATGGATCATAAAAATAGATAATAAATGGAAAAGAATCCAAGGAGGAAAAGGAGGATTGGGATGAAAATTCTCACTAATCAAGATACCACACCAGCTGACCTGTGAGACGAGAACACTCATGAAAAGACTCAGTGAGTAGTTACTGAGAAATCAGCTTTCATAAAGCCCTCAAGACAGGTAGGTGTAGCTCATCCAGCCTATTTAGACTGGTTTAGCGGGTAGGCTCCCTCTAGTGGTGGCTGGTGGTGTAGTCCAGGAGCCAACCCTTACAATCTGACAATGGAAAGGAGAGCATGTTTTAAATACCAGCCTATATTGTTTGATTCTGTTTGATTAATTAGGCCTGACTATAGCAGGTGAAATCCACCCTATTCTCAAATTAAACATAACTGCAAAATTCATCACCGCTGACTGATTGACTGCTTATCCACACACACCAACACCTCAATACAAACACCAGTGCAACTCCTTGACATTAAGATTTACGTGACTTATAATCATGTGATTAGGTACTTTAGAGCAAGAATCAGGGATTTCACAATCCTGCAATTAAAAGGTTTCGCAAGTGCTGAAGGTTCTTGGATCAGTAATGATGGATGTGGCAACCTAAGGGCAAAAAAGACACACTGTAATCAAGCTAAGAAAATACTTCATCCCCATTTTAATACCAGTTGCAATGTCAGTTTTAACACGCCCTGGTTCATATTGCCTTGTTGTATCCCTAGGGACTCCCAGATGCCATTTTAAGAGCCATTCCATGACTGTATTAACTGAAGTGTGTTAGCTGAGACCCCCGGGAGGGTGAAGGGACAGTGGAACATGAGTGTCCTGCTTTGACTCTTTTTCCCCCCCGATGCTGAACAGGTCTCAATGTGAGATGCTGCAGCCGAGCTTGAAGCAACTGAGTGATGCATCAAATTCTTGAAGGCAGGCAGCAAAAACAGTGTGCATTACACAACCAGACGGGTCCAGCCACCCCAGACTGGGTAATTAGCTGCAGAAGGCAGCAAAGAATAGTGCAAGGCACCTGGTTAAAGAGCTGAAGCATCAATTGAAGCATCAATAACAACAATAACAACAAGAAGCACAATTTTGATGTTGATATAAAAGCATCTGCCTTCCACATTAAAATGGTGGGTGTGGCTTCCAGATGAGTGACAGCTCAGCAACTAGTGTGTGGGTGGTGCAGAAAAAGAGGATACCAATTTCATCTTCATCATCTTCTTCTTCTCATTATTATTATTATTATTATTATTATGAGAGAATACCACTCCAAATCAACACCATGAACCTGAGTTGGCTGGAAACAGAACAACTTTCAGCATCGCTGACACAACCGAGAAGCTCCTGCCATGTAAGTTCGTTCACTCTGGCCCATCAGAGTGAGCAGGCGAGCTCCCACTGTACATGGAACACCCAACTGCAAGGGAGCGATGAGAATCCCGCTCCAGCCCGTCACCAGCAGCCACGCTGACGTGGGAGGGAGAAAGTGGCTTCCAGTCATGGTGGCTGAGCCAGGTGCACAGGTACTGGTTATACAGGTGCATCTTTAAAAAATTCAATATTGTCGAAAAGTTTTTTTTTTCCAGCAATTCAGTTCAAAAAGCGAAAGTCGTATATTATGTAGATTCATTACACACAGAGTAATCTATTTCAATCGTTTATATCTTGTAATGTTGATAATTATGGCCTATAGCCAATGAAAACCCTTGTAGCCTTAAATGTAAAACTTAAATGTAACTTAAGCTATATGTAGCTTTAAGTAGAAATCTACTCTGTTTATTAAGCTAATGCAGTTTGTGTTTGTAATGTAGAGGCAGTTAGATTATAAATGATGGACAGTAATAAATTCTGATAATTTTATGATCATATTACGATCATTCATTGAAACGGACACCTTCTTATCAATTTGACTCTGTAGACTCTGTAGTCTTACATAATGTTTGCCAAAGAAATCAGATCAGGGGATGCATGTTTGTGTTTACTGCTGAAGTCATGTTTGTGTTTACTGCTGACGTCATGTGTGTATGAAAAACCTGCTCCTTGTCCTCCCCTCCTCCCATTGTACTGTAAATGGTTGTATGTGCTCTGCACTTCTGAATTGTTTTTGGAAGTTGAAGAGGGCATGTTTAAAGGGTCATATAAACGGGGCCCTGGTTTTTAAAGGGCCAGATAAAAGGCCCCCACATGCATCAATCTGGGCATCCCTGAACCTATAGGTAACACTTTTGGCAGATTTGTAACTAATACACAATGTTGTATTAATGTTGCACATATTTGATGCCTCCTAAACAAAAACTTTAAACCCTTGTATGCATGTATATCCTCGTATGTATGAGTGTGGTTATGAGTGTGGCATTTAAATGCACATTCAGCACCCAAAACAAGGCAGACTGGCCCTAAGTTGAAAGGGTTAGTAACGTCACTAGGAAGGAGCTGGACCACGAAACCCAGCGGAGGCTGCACAGCTGGCCGAGCTCGCTGAAAATGGCCACCGCCGGTCCCGCCGACTCGGGCTCGACCGCCCCGCCAGGTACCGAGACCGTTTTAATCGCGTGTATGTGTGTATTCGTGGTTAAATGAACCCGTTCGTGTGAGCGTCGAGCGGGGACGTTGTCGGGACGCGTCCGCGGTAAGTTGAGCGCTGAGACAACAGCCAGGAGTGTCTCTAACGGGGGGGAGAGACCGAGACGCCGCTTCACGTTCGCGGCGAACCGACAACAGTTGAGCAACTTGACCAAGAAATCTCCGTCTAGTTAGAGACGTTTGGCCAGTTCGCGTTATACAAAAACTCCCCCCTCCTTTAACTAGTCTGTCGGTCTTTTCAGGTCTTGTTTGTGTACTTGGCTGGCTCGCGCTAGTTAGTTAGCTCAATAGCGTTAGCATAGCTAGGCTAATTAGCATAGCTAGGCTAAGTAGCGTAGATAGGATAGTTAGGCTAACTAGCATAGCTAGGCTAACTAGCATAGCTAGGCTAACTAGCATAGCTAGCAAGCAGGCAAAACACAAGAGTTGGATGGGATTGTGTTCGCTCAGCTATCCACTAAATTGTCTACCCGGCTAGCTGGCTAGCTAACTAGCTCGCTGTCAACGACATCAATACATACGATAGCTTAGCTAGCTGGTTGACTACCTAGCGGGTATAGGGTGCAAGCTGCTTTATTTTATATAAGACGACTGGCTGCTGTTTATCTGAGGAATTAAAAAATAGTTGTACATTGTTTTGGGCTCTGAGGTTAACCCGATTACTGCAGCCATTCATGCAGCCAAGTAACGTCCAGTCCTTTAGTTAGCCAGCCTGCCAGCATAATGTAACATAACTTCAAATGTATGTTGTGTGTTTTTTTTTGTAATTTTAAGTTGTCTTTTATTTACTTGTGTGTTTTACTGATCAGATTTTGTTTAATTAGCTGTATAACCGAGGTGTATACGCACGGCGGTGGTTTAAAATGTAGCTATCCAGCTAAATATGTGAAAGCTGGACAGGTATTGTGAGCCATAAACACTGATTGACTGGACAGAATCCCAAACATGATGTTCAGTATTTCATAATATCGAGTTTCTTATTGAAATGAATGCACTTGCACATATAAAGCAAATCTCATCTGTTGAGTGTCGGTTTATAATGCACACACTGCACAAGGAGGCAGTTTTTGATGCAAATAATTCTGAATTTTTATAATAGGCAGTTGTTTGAAAAACATTTCGGGTCTATTTCTGTGTACAATATGCGTAATATATTAAATAGAGAAGCATTTTTTTTTTTAGGTTTGCACAACATTGTTCAGGTCAGCTGTGTTTAATACATTTGATAGCTTAATTTTAGCCTGCTAATTATATTGCTTCTTCTGTTTATATCTCATATTTCCATTCATCTGTGCTTGCTTGTCTCTGGGGTTTGGGCCTTGGCAGTTCCTTTAATGGAGTTACCTACTTGGTACCAGGTATGATACCAGGAAGAAAATCTGTGCGTCCGGTTTAATTGTTTCCCCTTTAGTGACTGTTCTAGGGCTAGGACGCTGGTCGCTGTTATTCCTGTCTGCATCGAACACCTGATCCAGCCATTCACAGTTCAGGGAAGGCATTTGTTGACACAGTCATGTGTTATAGGGTTAGAGCTAGGGTCTAGGACCAGTGGGTTAGCTCGAGTTACCTCTCACTTACTTGCCCACTAATGTGGTTAATTATACGAAATACACTTACACTCTTGGACAAAGATAGCATCACATTTATCATTCAGGGCATCGTTGTATTTTGTTGCTATCATTGGGCCTTTCTGCCTGTTGAAATGTTTGGATTTATTTTCACATTGCTGAAAGCTCATGTCTTTCTGGAAAGACCGTGTTTGGCACAAGCTAAAAGTGATTGGAGAACAGCAACTTTCATTTTCCAATTTAAAGCAAGCTGTGACTTACATCTGTGACTGGGTGTCAGTTGGATGGTAGTCTGCTTTGAAATACCACTGTGATAAAAGTAACAATAATGCACATTATCCTATATCAAGATTACGCTAAATAGCACGTGTTTCAGAGACAAACTAGAGAAGGCTCATCTTTTAGAAAATAATTTTCAAGATCTGTTTTACTCCTGCAGATGTGAGGACTCCATTCTGGAGAATGCTGGCTTCTCATGGAGGTAGCAGCATGATTGTGTGCTGGATGTTTCTTCCTGTGTGTGTGAATTTTCCATTAAGTTTTAGAATTTGACCCTTGAACCAGCATTTCAACTCTGAAGAGCTGTTGGGCATTTATAATGATGGGTGGGAATGTTGTTTTGGGGACGTGATAGTGTTACAGTTAAAAACAAGTGTAACTCTATTCTGAAATGGTAAGGGTGAACTGCTGGTGATCTGTTTGTTTACCAGGGGTGCTGCATGTGGTGATGACTCCTTAGAGTTAACAGGCTAAGCAGAGGAGCAGGTTGACTTCCTCTATTAAACAGGTTATTGGAGAACATTGTAGCTTAAAGCCCTCTACATGGTTTTTAGAGTTGATAGAGCCACTTGAACATTTCATTGTCACAACACTTCATGCTAACAGTAAAAGGAAATTGGTGTGTGTGTGTGTGTGTGTGTGTGTGTGTGTGTGTATAGAGAGATGATACAGGTGCTGGTAATGTTTTACATAATAATCATAATAAAATTGAAGTAGTTAGCAGGTCCTAGCAGTTAGGGGCCGTCTGAGCCAGATGTTTTACAGACTGCTGCTTGGATGTGTGCATAAACATGTAATTGGTCCTTTAGTGCTTTCATGTTGTACACAACCCCCAATTGGCATCATTATTGACCAGATTTAGCACAACCTGCTGTGTATAGACTGTAATGTATTGTTCTTGCTGTGTAATGAAGTATTTCATAATTATTTAATTAGCTTGTGAGTCCATGTTCATTTTGCAACATTATTGCACAATTAATAAGACTTGAATCTTTGGCCTGTTTGCCGGTCTATGATATTTCCCTTCTGTGGAAATAGGAAATAGTTTGTGCAAAAACCTTTGCAAAATATGCTTGGTTGTTTTGTATTTAAAAAGACGAGTGATTGCACAGGCAACTAGGCTCTTCATGGCATCTTCATGGCAGCTGTCATCATGTTTTTGTGCATCATGTCTAGCTCGGTGCATCTTTGAGTTGCATTAGAAATCAACACCTTTGATTAATAAGATCCAGCAAGTGTCATCAGAGAGAAATGTAACACACTGTTCTGCAGTGACACGGGAATGGTTACGCTGCTCTGCTCAGAGGTACTGGGACATATGTCAGAAGGTTTACATGGCATGGTGTTTTATTAAACCGCTCAGTCCACAACCCCTGACATTATTGATCAAGCTTCACTGCATTACACTAACTTGCTGACTAAAATTCTGACTAAATGTCATTGCCTTTGCACTTTATTCTGTTATTAATTATATCATATTAATAACATATGGTATATGCTATAGGATTAAAATGCTCGGTTTGATATTTCTTTTGCTTGATTTCCTCTCTCAAGGGTCTAGTGGAAGTCGGAAGATGGCCACACCAGAGGTGAGTGGTGGGGTCAGGGACTTTTTTTTCAGATCTTAATTAACTTCTTGCTAAGTTTGTACTATATGCCAGGGTTTTCAAACTGATAACTAGGTATCAAATATGTATATTTTTGATCTAACAATTAGCCTGCATGTTTTCTGTTACTGTATATTCAAATTTGTAAGAAATACATGTTTTACTTGTATCTAAATCTGTTTCTTGCTGGCTTGGTGGGCTTACCACTGTCACAGATTGTACGTTTGCTAGCCTCACGTACTGGAGTTAAAACTAGAGTTTTCCTCCCAGTAACTCAAATGTTGTCCATACGTTTGGCACTTGTCATATGAATGTCTTTACTGATGTACAGATGCATATTCACTGCATATCTTTTCATATTCCTTTGTTTATCTCCTTTTCTAGGGTCCAGGGTTATCTCAGAGTATGAAAAAGACCATTGGTCATCGGGGGGTTGACCCCACAGGAGAGACCACATACAAAAAGGTCAGCATGAAGTTAGTGGCTAAATTATGGTGGGAAAGGTGTGTGCGTGTGTGTGTGTAGGGGGTTAAGGTAGAATAAGATAAATGCAAATGGAAAGGTAGGATTTTAATCAATATTTCAATCAATATTTTACCCTGGAGAAGGATTCCACAGCAGCAAGCTAAATTTAGAGGGGCAAGAGAAGTCATGTACCCAAACTCTCTGCCACTCGCACAAACCCAAGTTCATAATATTCAAACAGCATGTCTGCTTCTCACTCCACTCCTTTCCCCATTAGCCTCGCTGAACTCTCATTCCCTCCGGGGGGGAGGGCATTAACATAATATTTATACCCTCATGCAGCTAGCTTGTAAAGTCTATTTGAAGCCAGCTGTTATGTTACATCAGATATCACAGGGTTACTCTCGAAAATAAATACTCAGTGCTCCTTTAAACTAAAAGAAGGTCATTTATCAATCAAGATATCAATGTTTTTGGAAGATGTTCAGGCCATTTAGGATTCTGCTTCTGTCTTTCCTGGTCTACCTGTATTTTCCTCCCCTCAGACGACGTCTTCTGCACTGAAAGGAGCCGTCCAGCTCGGCATCACCCACACGGTGGGCAGCCTGAGTCAGAAGGCCGAGAGGGATGTTCTCATGCAGGACTTCTACGTGGTGGACAGCATCTTCTTCCCCAGGTGTGAGCGTGTTGGAGGCTGGAGGACACGTTGCTGCTGGGCTCCACTTTCAGCAGACATGTAGCAGCAGCCTTAATTTACTCAATTATTAGCTCGGTTTGAGTCCATTTTGTATTACTTGTGATTTTCTACCATCTCATATTTTTCCATATTTGTACTGAATGTTTTAGCCACAGTACATAGTTTGACTTCGATGACTTCAGGAAAATTATGGCCCACACCACTGACGGTTTCCCGCAGCCTAATAGTGTTTAGTGGTTAACCACACTGGTCTCCTATGGGTGACCGGGGTTAGACCCCATCTAGCAGTCCTATATGTTCCACCAAGAAAAGTCCCCCTAACACTACATTCTCCTTTTTAGTTAAATGACCATTTTAATAACATTTTAAAGGGTGCCGTGCACCAATGGCAGAGAAGCCTCCAGAAAGCAGTATTGATAAAACCATCATTTTACACTAAAATGTTTCAGCCTTAACACCCTAAACCTGCTGCATTTAAAGATTCCACCCCTCTGATTAGGCTTAACAGGTCGTTTCTGTGGAGTCCTGTGGTGTAATTGACAGCAGTCGGTCACACCTGACACATTCAACACAACCATCTCCAGCTCGTTGTCGTAGTAAACACATTTTTGGTTGAAATGAACAGATTATTGGTCACATACCAAATCTTGTTGTTGTTTTTTTTTTTTTTTTTACAAATTAGCTGTATTGGTGGTACTGCATTCAGTGTCCTTTACTGTCATTACATTATTTTTTAATAGAGTTACATTCTAGCCAGCCCCGTCGACAGGGGGGGACAAACGGGTCTGTTGTCCCGGGCCCCAGGGCCAGGGGGGCCCATCAAAGAGCCCAGCAATTTATTTTTTATTTAAAGTCTATAATTCTTAAATAATCTTGAAATCTTTAATTAATATAAAATTCTGTACTCAAAATAAGCTCAATGGCTAAAATATATATGTTTTTTACCTATCTGCATATTTTCCATTAAGTGCATACACCCCTGCCTCCCACTGAAAAATAGCGACCGTAGCCGGCTGGTACCTGCCCAACAGCGGGAAATACAGTGGTGGATAGTTAAAGTAAATACAGAAATCTGGAGCGCAGAAAAGAAAGGAAAAACATTTACCTGACGAATTTTAAAGTTGCATTGTGTTCCAGGTTTGAAAAGTGCTGGAATTTAGGCTAAAATACTTGAAAATGCTTGAAACTTCGTTTCACAACATATCTGTCTGACTGAACAGTTCTCTTGTATTACGTTAACAAATACGAGCCTCTTGTAATTGCAGGACGAAACATGAGAGAACGTGAAGAAGTTAATTTTGGGCGTTTTGAAAATAAACAACCATTAAATAATGTGATAAAAAGCGAATTATTTCGAATCATTTCGAATATATGTATAAATATTTAACTTAATTAAGTTTAACGTGCTGGAAAATATTGAAAAGGACATTGAAAGTGATGTACAAATCCTTTAATTCCACCTTATAAAGATGTATGAACCCGGCAAACATGACTTTGTAAATTGCACTGAAACGCGGCGCGCGCGAAGTTACAAAAGTCGAGAGGTGCACGACCTCGCATCGACAGCGCGTGAGGCTCTCGCGCATGGGCGGAGCCACAGCGATTACGTCATTTTCGCCTCGCGAACCCTCGTGCCTCGCGATGTGCGCGGGGGGGTGGGGGGTGTTGGGGGTACATGAAACTTTCTTGTCCCGGGCCCCAGCAAGACTGTCAACGGGCCTGATTATGTTGTTATGCTGTTAGCACATTGGTTTTCCATAGGAGGGGAAATTGACACGTCAAGTTTAATATATTTCATACTTCTTTTGTTTCCAGTGAACAGTATTCTCTTTCCTAATCCTTATTCTACAGTGAGGGCAGTAATTTAACTCCTGCACATCACCACGGTGACTTCAGGTTTAAGACCTACGCCCCCATTGCCTTCCGTTACTTCAGAGAACTCTTTGGCATTCGACCCGACGACTACCTGGTCAGTCAAACTCCTCACCTGCTCATACACACGCATGTTCAAAGATTCTGGAAGGTGTCTGCAAGTGTCATATTTCTAACCCCATTCATCTTTGTGATGTAAGTGGATGGTATTTCTTGCTCAGCGAGTTGGGTGTGTGTGTGTGTTTGTGTGTGTTTTGCGTGGGTGTGTTCGTCCATGTGTGTCTTTGCAGTACTCTCTGTGTAACGAGTCCCTGATAGAGCTGTCCAACCCTGGTGCCAGCGGCTCTATCTTTTACGTCTCCGGTGACGACGAGTTCATCATTAAAACAGTCCAGCACAAAGAGGCAGAGTTCCTGCAGAAACTGCTGCCCGGTTACTTCATGGTGTGTAATCAGCCCTTATTTATTTATGGTGACTACTCATGTGTCTGTGAATGTCTGTGTCTGAGTGAAAGCGGGAGGGAGGAGGGTGATGGAGAGAAAGAAAGAAAGAGGTCACTGCAGGAGTAATAATATACAGCAGGACCAGCCACTCACAAGAGTTTCACAATATCTTTCACCACTTGTGAGACCCTGTTGTTTGTGTCTTCTGTCCCTCATGGTAGAACCTAAACCAGAACAAGAGGACGTTGCTGCCCAAGTTCTATGGCCTCTACTGCGTGCAGGCGGGTGGCAAGAACATTCGCATCGTGGTGATGAACAACCTGCTGCCACGCTCAGTTCCCATGCACCTCAAATACGACCTGAAGGGCTCGACGTACAAGAGGCGCGCCTCGCCCAAGGAGAGGGAGAAGGGCATCCCCACCTACAAAGATCTGGACTTCATGCAGGACATGCCCGAGGGCATCCAGCTCGAACCAGACAACTACAACGCCCTCAGCAAAACCATCCAGCGCGACTGCCTGGTGTGTGTGTGTGTGTGTGTGTGTGTGTGTGTGTGTTGGTGAGTGTGTGTGCAATTTTACTCCACAACCACTTAGACACCGCTTAGCTACTGTACTTACCCGCCAATTTTATTAGGTGTCCAGTGGGTGCAGTCAGTTCATAAGTTGTACAGGTATGACCTCGTGTGACCCAGCGGAGCACAACCTGTAGAGGGTTGGTACTCCAGCACAGCTGGTGATCTCTCCGCTCTATCACA
This sequence comes from Brachyhypopomus gauderio, assembly GCF_052324685.1. Classification (NCBI taxonomy): domain Eukaryota; kingdom Metazoa; phylum Chordata; class Actinopteri; order Gymnotiformes; family Hypopomidae; genus Brachyhypopomus; species Brachyhypopomus gauderio. Next base: position 1,226,101 of record NW_027506883.1, read on the forward strand.
CCCTCGACTAAATCTGACCCTTATCCCTGTGGATTGATGGAGGAATATTTGAGCAGGGAATCTGAAATCTGCTGGACCTGTTCAGAACCAGAGTTGTGCACCCCTGCTGTAGCCCAGTCCATAAAGCCAATCTATAAAGGGCTGGTTTGGATTGGAGGATGGCTCACGTAAATTGTCCATGATGGCAAATGAGCTATAAGTATCAAAACATTTATATAAAATGTTCTTATAATAAATTGCTTCTTTAGAGAATGTATGTGACCGCTATTGTAAGACTTCAGACACTGGAGACATTCGAGTGTGTGGAGCGTTTACGCAAGACCTTGAAGATCACGGTAGTGATGAGAGTTCTTGTGTGTCAGTTGTTACAGAGCTTCAAGATCATGGACTACAGCTTGCTGGTGGGAATCCATAATGTGGACCAGGCGTGTCGAGAGCGCATGGGGACAGTGGACAGCAGGGGGGCGGAGGGGGTGATGACACCCGACCAGCGGAGGCCTCAGGCACTGAAAGCTCTCTACAGCACAGCCATGGAGTCCATCCAGGGAGAGGCTCGTGGGAAGGGAGCTCTGGACAGTGAGGACCAGTGAGTCACCCAGTGTTTAATAAGGGTGGGACGATGAATTGTGACACGATTCATCATGATGCACAAATGTGACGATGTTCTTTGCAGTGATGGATAATATTACCTTCTATTATTACGCAGGTGCATTGTTCAAACACCAGAGGTTAGGCTTGACCTATAGAGATGTTACAATAGCACATTTTAATACAATAGCATGCTAGAAACCAATTGTGCCTTGAATTCGAATTTGTTAGAATTTTTTTGTTGCTGCTGAGGAGTAACATTTGTTGCATAATATCTATACAGTATTTTGCTTAAGAAATAAAAAGAGGGCTTTCTATTGGTTATTTCATATTTTGAGAAATAGAGTATTGAATCACCTGCACATCTGACCTGCTGCGTGACCTTTTTCTGTTCTTCTTGATACCTCCCTTACCGTGTTTGTTTTTCCCACGTTTCTGTCCAAGATCTCCTGTCTAATTCTTCAGCTCCTTTACAATTCCTCATTTTTGTTCTGTGCGTGTGAGAGATACAGGGATTGGACTGATATGAAAACAATATTTCCTCTGTCGCCCTCTATAGATGGGGAGGTATTCCAGCTCGGAATAATAAAGGAGACAGACTGCTGGTTTATATTGGCATAATCGACATTTTGCAGTCCTACAGGTAACCCAACACCACACAATTGCTGTTGTGGTTGTATGGTCATTGATTCATTTCACATTTTCAGAGAGTTCAGAAAATGAACTTCACCACATTTTCATCCAGTAATCAAGATTCATTTAGCTTGAAATGATACCGTAAATCACTGCATTTAGTTCACCAATGAGGAGAGGCTACTGTAACAACCATAAAAGCTGATCTAGAGTTTTCTTGATGACCATGTTCGCTGGCAGGTTACCAACACTAAACTACACATATGGATGTATTTGATCATTATAAAGTAATGGTGAATGATGAAAGAACTTATCCTGACTTTGACCGTTTTCAGATTCATCAAGAAGTTGGAGCATTCTTGGAAAGCGCTGGTTCATGACGGGGTAAGAGATCACCTGAAATATTCACAGCCCTGTGACTTGCGTTCTCAGACTACATAAATGTGTGATTAGATGATGAAACTCCAGTTTTGCAGGCACGGTTGTCTGTGTGCTGTAGACTGTAGTGTTGTATACTGAGTGTGTGTGTCTTGGACCTGCAGGACACCGTGTCCGTCCACAGGCCCGGTTTCTACGCTGAACGATTCCAACGCTTCATGTGCAACACCGTGTTTAGGAAAATGGGTAGGGCTTTAATATTGTCACTACCCACGATTCTTTGCTCTTAACGCTGTTCTGGCTCTGATTGGGTGCTTTGAATGGGGCAACAGTTATTCGTGGGTATTGGGTTTGGGGTCAAAGTTCAAATTAAAAATATAAAATATCCGTTGATACTTTGGTAATGGTGTTGTTGTGGGCGCCTACAGTTTAACATAATTAGCTCCTGTACTCACGTAGCAGCATGCATTTCGCAACCTCTCTATGCTCTTAATGCTGCATGGGTGCAGCGTTGAACTAGTTAATGTTAAGAGGTTTGTAAGATGGGGTGGAGGTGGTGTTGGGGATGTTAAGAGGTTTGTAAGATGAGGTGGAGGTGGTGTTGGGGATGTTAAGAGGTTTGTAAGATGGGGTGGAGGTGGTGTTGGGGATGTTAAGAGGTTTGTAAGATGAGGTGGAGGTGGTGTTGGGGATGTTAAGAGGTTTGTAAGATGAGGTGGAGGTGGTGTTTGGGATGTTAAGAGGTTTGTGAGGTGGGATGGAGATAGTTTTGAGGAAGTTGGGTGGGCACCAAATTTCAGCCCCCTGCAGCTCTAGTTTGTGTTGACATTACGCTGCACGTCTTTGTGTCCCCCAGTGAAGTCGTCCCCGTCGAAGAAGAGTCGTAGTGGCTTCCAGAGTGTGGTGCGGAGGCTGCCCATGGGGGGTGTCGCCCCTAGCAACTACACCATGTCTGACCCCCGCCTAGTTTACCGACCCCATCTCGCGCAGCCGGACACTGATGCAGACAACGGTGAGGCACGAGAGAGGAGGCACCAGTCATAGGAAATGGAGGCTCTTAAGATATTGACTCGTGTGTGTGTGTGGTGTGTGTGTGTGGTGTGTGTGTGTGGTGTGTGTGTGTGTGTGTGTGTGTGTGTGTGTGTGTGTTTTCCAGACATGCATTCTGGAAGACCTGATTTACTCCCAAGGACAATTTCCCTGACTGGAACATCCAGTGATGAATTTGTGGACACTAACCAGGCCAACTCTTCTGTGCCCACCCTGAGGTACAGACACGCCAGGCTCTCTCAGTTCTACCTGGATACCTTTTGATGAAATGTGAGTCTCAACGTGTGTTGGAATGTTGTTTGGTACAGGTCTGTAGGGGTAGAGGTGCACAAGTCCGCAAGTACAGATCCTGACAACAGCGCCCCCCACAGGTAAAACTCAATACTGGGATTTTTTTTTTGTCATTTTAGCTTTGCAGTCTTTGCAGTGTTGGTGGTTGTGGGTAGTAAATCTCTTTCTCTGTTTGTTCCTTCTGTCTCTTTCTCCTTTAAAGTTTGGGAGCTGAAGGTTTGGATGAGCAGTCGGGTAATGAAGATGCCATTTCTCTCAAAGACATCATTCCAGAGACCAACATTTGTTTTGTAAGTCTTACCTTGCCTGGTTAGTTTACGATGCTTGAGCATCAAATAAAATCACATTTACTTTAGACTTCGTATTGTCAGTGCCGGTGTGCTTGGTGTTTTTGAGAGAGAGGAAAAACTGACAGATTAGATCATTTTCATTTGACAGTAAGAGGAGAGACTGACTGGGTGCTGATGAAGGGAGAAAAGAAGAGACGTGTGAAACGCCTGGGTGCAGCTGGACGCTGAGACTGGTCTTCCTGTGCTGGAGGATGGGGGAAGCCGAGCTGGAGGGTCTGTGGGTGTGGGGGAGGTAGAGAGAGGAGAGAGGGGCTCTGTTCTCCCCAGCACAGGGTATGATGCTGGAACTACACCTCCTCACTACAGAGACCTTCCTGGAGCTCGCAAAAGTCACCTTTCTGTGGGCATGTGTTTCATCTCGCCTTTAAAACACACACACACACACACACACACACACACACACACACACACACGCTCTCTTGAGCCACTGCTACATGCATGAAGGGGCTTTCTCTCATACTCGCCAATTTCATTCTGACATTCCTGCATTTCTCGATAGATGAATAGGGTTTTTGTGAATTCTTTTTTATTAGTATTTAATCATACTGGGTGTTCTAATCGCCCTTATAAATGGACTATATCAGTGCAATGTGCTAAGGGTTGTTACTTTACCACCTCATCTCAGCACATGGTTTCTTGACGACCAGGGTAGACTGGAGAACTCTTTGCCCAGTAATTGTGGATGAGGAGTATACCAAGCGTGGAGATCAGTGCTGTATGCTGCTGCAAGTTCAACCAGAAGAATTTTGCTGAAGGTGAAAGCTTTAGTAGACACAGCGTTCAGTAGAAGAGGAAGCAGTTCCACACCAGTCATGGGGTTGAGCTGAGATTACGGCCACTAATCAACTCACGCCAATCCTTTGTGCTTTGGCTCCTCTAACCTACACTGCTGTGACTGGGATCACTGACTACTGCCATGTTGTGAAATCCCAGACGAAGAACAGCCACACGGCAGTAAGATTTTATTCTTCTGCATGCGTGACAAATTGGACAGTTTTTTTTTTTTTTTTCCCCCCCCACCACAGGTTAAGATGATTTCAACCTGATAAGGGTTTTGTTATGTATCTGTTTGAGAGTGAGCCAGCCGATTGACTGTGTTAGTTAGGCTTGTCTCTCCAGCTGTCCTGTTGGTGTCTGTGCCCTGTGAGGATGCGTATGTGCATCAGGCGAGGGCAGTCAAACATGAAGATTGAGTTTTTTTTTGTTTTTGTTTTTGTTTTTTTGTTTTTTTCTCTGATGCCAGTATGGTACTTTTACGTGCCAGATATTTGAATGTTCACAGTTTCAGAGACAGAAATGTCATTTTCTTTTAAGTACATTATTTTTTTTTTGCTGTAAAAGGTTTTCAAAGCAAGTAATGTATTTTTTGGTTGTTTTTGTGATTGTTCTGGTATTATGTGCATGCTGTTACAGTATAGGTCACGTGTTTTAACTTTTTTTTTGTGTTTGCATTTAAGTCTTTTGTTATTCTGCGCATTGGCTTCCTTAATTTATGTGGACGTTTGATTGGTCCTCTGGACTTTGTCTCTGTCAATGACAGGTGTTTCCATTCTTATATGGACCAATTAGCAATCAATATTCATAAGTGGGTGGGCATGTACTTTTTTAAAAATATGCCCACTTCAGTAATGCCCATGGCCTTCAATCCATTGATGTACTGTATTTTATTTTTTGTAAATAGTTGTGTACATATTTATTGATTGTGTTTACATGCCTATTATAATGCTCTTAGGGAGCAGTTGGTATATTCTAACTAAAGAACTAATGCATTAGTGAATTAACATGTTTATATTGTCTTCTGTTTTGTCAGCATGCCATTAATCAGCTACATTAACAACATTATGGAATTGTGCTCATTTCTGCTGGACCCGGAAGTTAACCAGACTTTACATGGACCAAACAGCATTACTTATGCAAATGCTTTGATATTTCAGTGTGACGTAAACTTGCCATTGCCATTATTTGCAGACCTCATTTAAATATGCTAAACAGACTGCGCTATTCTGCATCACTCTGTCTTGTACAGTAACATAACCCCTTTGTCAAGCCCATAGAACATCTTCATAATTCCTTTGTGTTAAACCCCCCATTTTATTTCCAGGATTATTTGAGTGTGAATGTTATCTGGTGGTGGTGAGGGGGGGGGGGGGGGGGGGGGGGGGGGGTCGCATGGGGAGTTTACATGCACAACTCTACTTTAGGGTATTGCATTGAGGTCAGGAGTTCTGAATAAGTGGTGGACTATGGGACCAAATGTTCATTTATTTCCTGGTGGGCATTTGATCTTAGCTAGTAAGGAACTGTTACTTCAGCAGGACTGAGTTCTGCTGCTTAGAAAGAACTGGCTGTGCTTGATTGGGTCAGAGTAGCATCGTTAGCATCGTAGCAATGTAGCCGTCTGCCCAGTTCAATTGGACCAATCAGTTATTGTTCTTTTCTGAGCCAGCAGTGCAGACATATACCCTACCCAACATCATACTTTGTCCTTTAAACACCCGGACGGGTAAATAATCCTGACTTTTGTCCATGACCTGTTTCTCCGTGGAGAGGGTGGGCGGTAGGGTGTGTGGTACGAATGGCTAAAGACAAGCCTGGGCACTTAAGTCAACTGAGATGTAGCTGCAAAGGAAACCAGTGAAGTCTTCAGCCCATCCGTAGTGGTGGCCTACTGTCTTTGATACTGTCTAGCATGGGAGCCATTTTGTCTGGACAGGTTGGTGTTGACTAGAGCGAGGAGAGGTAGTGGCTGGGACGTAGCGAGGTACAGCTTTCTCTACTTTATTAAAATGACCTGTCTTCTCTCTAAAACCACTATAACAGTCTTAACTGTTATATAGCAGTGATGTTACATTTGTTTCCCTGCAATATAGTGGGTTTTGAGACAATAACTGGAATATTTTAAAGGTTTTATGTATGATCATATAGAGTTGAATCAGTCATGGATGTACTGTTCCTAGCTGTGTCTGCTGAGGAAACTGTGTTCCTCAACTGTTAACAACACAGCTGTAGAAATGATAGACTGGATACCCCCTCCCCTTTCCCCCACCAAACTGGAAATTAGGAAGCTTCAATACTGCCATAGAACTTGTGTAAACCACAGATGCTGGGTGTGATGTCTCAAATATACTTTTTCTGGTTTTTATTTGTTTGTTGGTTTTTAAAAAAGGCTTGGTGAAGAGCTGGAGGCTAAGGATGCAATTGCCCAAAGCACCTTGAAGTTTTGAAAACTTCCAGAATTGCTGTTATTTCAACCATGTCGTCATTAGTATTAATGATCTATTGTTATTATTCTTTAGCTGAGATGCCATGCACAATTTGCATCCATTGGTTCTGGTTTATGGACGGGCAGATGCAAGGCCCCCCTGTAACATGATGAAACTAAAGGAGATGTGGAGTGCTCACCTCTGGGCAGCCTTTGGAGAAACAAAGTCTGTTTTAACCAAATGCTACTCGGTGCATCTCAGATTAATGTGTTGTTTTATTTTACAAGTACATTGTTTCTGAAAAGTCCTTTAATGGTGTATGTTATGTTCATGCATGCAGTCATTTCACCTGTCATCACTATGCCCTGTTCATGCTTGCAGCCTCTAAATCACAGTATTAATTTCTATCTCTATCTCTAAGTGTCACTGTATATCTCCTATTAGTTGTGAACTGACAAATTTCACATGTATAGCCATTATGTCCTGATTTAATATCATGATATTTTTTTTTTCAATACATGCCATTTTCTGATCAAAAAGCAGGTGTAAAATATCTACAGTGGTATTTAGTTAATGACACTCTATGCTGTGCTGTTTCTGATGCAGCCAATTACTAATCTTATGGAGCGTTCCTGGAATCCTTTATGCCTTTTTGTTCAAGGAGTCTGGTGTACTAGGCCAACAGTCTCAAAGGAAATCGGATCTTTCAAGTAATTTCAGTTACTGCACGGGTGCCAACTTTGTAGTAGCTAGCCAGTGTCCAGTGCAAATTATTGTGATAAGTGTCTAAATTGAAAATTTCATAATCTGAATACTAGATTCCTTTTTTAAGTTTGTCAGGATTCTCGTTTGGTTTGTATTTCTTAACATCACGCAAGGAACTACACCACCCTGATCAAACTGAGATTATAGGAACTCGTAGTGTGTGTTATTATGGTTACAGCTTTGAGTTAATTTGAGGTTAAATCAAACTTTGCCTAGACGACTGGTGAACAGTCTTCTAATAACACCAGGCTGTCTGTCTTTTTGCAGTTTTTTGTTTTGGTGTTGATCAAGTAGGTAGTTTTCTGAAATTGACTAATGCACAACAGACACATCAATCTTGCACAATTCATTGAGGATCGTATGCTGACAACAAAGACACTACAACAGCATATCAACTATTGCAATATGAGCTCTTCTGCCAACTGAGTTTTTGATTGTATTTATTAAATAACCTTTTTTGTTTGTATTCTGTTTGTGTATAGGTACCTTGTAGGTTTATATGAACCTTAAATATTCTGTGTACCACAAATGATTGTATGTATTATGTAAAGTGGCAGAAAATAATTTTTGAAATTGCATTTTTGGCAAACGGGGCAGTTTGACACTGTGTTTCATATATTTGTTGGTATTATGAACTACAATTCCGTAAAAGGTTTTTTTTTTTTTTTTTAAGTATGAATCTTTGGCAGTTGCAGGAGTCTGTGACTGACTGCTGAAAATGCTGATGGCTATATTTTTAATGGGCCTCTGTAAAGTGTGTGTGTGTGTGTGTATATATATAAACCATCACGAAAATGCCTTTCCTCCCTCCATGACTGCTGCCTGTCTCCAACCATCATCAGTCATGTGGTGGTGGAGGTGGTGGTGTGTTTCCATATTGTCCCTCTGATTTTAAATAGGCTAATAAAAATATTTTCTAAAACCTTCCTGGATTGGCTGTTATTTCTCTCTTTAGATTCATGGTGTAATATACTTTGGCACTTAATCATGTTTTCATTTTCAATACATATTTAACCTTCAGACTAAGGACTTCTCTGGGTTCACCTCATCAAACACAAGTGTGTGAATAAATGTTGAACACGCAGAGACTGAACTCTTGATAAACTCATCATATTGTTTGTTTACTAAATTAGTTTGATATTAACACAGCAGTGTTGACTTCTGTAGTTGGAAATGGTTGCTATAATTGTGTATTTTAGCTGCACGTTTGAATCACAGGACACATTTTAATAATTGCGATAATTTTGGATTAATCCCAAAGTGCAGAAAGGCAGATGTGTCCATCAATCTTCATGCAGAGACATCGTTGTGCTTTGCACAGCTTGAGGCTGTAAATATTGTGAATATCTGCGGTATTAGATGTTCCAGGCTGAAGGTACTGAGATGGGTGCCATCACCACGGTCCACTCTTAGTGTTGGTCAGAACACACATGGTTTCAGACGTGTTCCAGCACGTTAATTAGCAATGCTGAGAATTGTCCACTGGAGCCTTCAGGCTTAAAGGTTAAATTTGTGTGTATGTGAAGTCAGAATATAATTAGTAGTCCCAAGTATTAACAAAGTTTAACTGGTAATAAAAATATTAATTGTTGGATGAAAATTACCCTATTGACGTGACTTGTAGGCCTATGCTAAACATACGTTGGCTTAACGTGAAGTTTATCCATGATATTATAGCTAACAAACATAATTTTGCAACTACTGTTTATGCTAACTGGCTAGCTAGCTACATGGCAAATAGTTAAATAAATGTTGCTTCTGAAACATGAAGTTTGAAAGTCTTGAGTGGGTTTACATAAGTAATTCATATTTTTTAGAAAGATGCTTATTTATAATATTCCTAATACTTTTTTCATGAAGTGGTTTTGTTGCTGTTTTGTCTGCAATAAATAATGTTGCTAAATTAGGGCTTTTTAAAAGAAAATAACATTAGCTTATAAATATATTGGTTAAACCTAACTTTATATAAATGTATTAATTCAGTGTTCTTTATAAAATGAAAGACAAATCTGCTAATTTGGCAATTTATTGTTTTTTTAATTGTTTCTGTATTATTCGCTTAGCCTCTCAGTCAGTGACTTCTGACTTTTATTTTGAAGACGGTCAACCATTGGCTCAACCAGTTAGTGTGTATATGTATAGCGCCAAATGTCATTGCTTGACTTTAACAACAGCGACCTCAGTGGGTAGACAGTGTCATCATTTATGACTTATCAAAAACTCCCAAAAAGCAGTCATGATATCGTGCATTCACAATGAACTCCCAATGTAAACATTTATCCACGCCATGTGAAGCAAATTTCTCTTTATGAATCCTACAAATGGGGGTTAATTATATACCAAATCTACACCTGGCTGATATGTGAAATTTTATGTCTTATACGAACAATTAGGTGAGAAAACTCTTGTGTTGCAAGCCAATACAATACTAATACAAATGTGTATTTTGCATTGTATTGTATTGTGATACGTGGTATGCTGTGGGAAAATCATTGCCATTACATTTAACATGCACAGTATTTAGTAGCTGCCACACCTGCTCTCATCTTTGTTAATATGTGCTCCAAAGTCACACACAGCTATTTGTTTCAGGGGTAGAATGCCACCGAGATGTTCAGCAATCAGTTTGCAGTGTGTGACCATCTGTGCTGAATAATGTTCTAGCAGTGTTCCTGACCTAATTTTGTCATGTTGTGAAACAATTTCATATCCTACAATTTCTCCCTGTTGCTGTGTCTCACGATGCTCCAGGTGTTGAGTCCCTGAGGTAATTTCTCTTAAGTCTAGCAGGAGCTTCAGTCACTGCTGTCACACAGCAGCGTAAATCACTGTCGTGTTCTGTTGGGAGAGGAGTTTGAGGGTTAAGACCTGCATCTTTGGACTGTAATATTTGCATTTCTAATACTAGAGCAACTTCGTGTGGGACAGGAATCAGTATTCAAACTTGTTTTTTATCTGCTGTTTGAAAAATTACAAGATCAGGATTTGGGTGATTCTAATATTGAAGACTGTTGTAACGTTCTTGTTAACTCTTCTAAGCCCTTCTTGTCTTTCTGTGTCTGACTAAGTGCACTGTGGCCTTCTCCTCCCATGAGCCATTGCTCAGGGGGCATTGGGGCAGTCACCGATGAATATTCTCTTATATGAGCATATTCCTAAAATAAAATGTATTGTAATTTGGTCCTGGGCCTGTTGCTGATTTTTGAATGGTCGTCATTTTTCTGGGGTAGTAGGGTGGCCCAGGAATTTGACTTTAATCTACAAACATTGTAATTTTGTTTGAGCAACTTTGTGCCTTTCGACTGTTAAATGTTTTAACAACTTAGTCGTGCTGTGTTGACACTGATCTCTTATGGCAAACAAATGAAACACTACTGAGATTACAGGCTTAATTCCAACGACTGCAGGCTGCATTGCTGTGCTGTATATGGTCAGTAGCCTTGACATTAAGAAGCATAAATATGAGGTCGACCATTGAACTTGAATGCAAACCAGAACTGAGAATCTGGATGTACTGGTACAAGAACACAAAATCATTTACTATCAGATTGTACCTTGGGATAAAAATGTGTAGTCATCAGGCACCTATGGAGCTCTTAATTCCATCACTGAGTTAACTGCTTGAGATTTTTTATCAATCTACATACTCTCAGTCAGGGTGCGAATTATACAATGATAATTGGGGGGGTCAAGTTTTTTTCAGGGTGTAAATTTCACTGCATTTTTTTTGTAGTATTTAACATTATATGTGAGAAGTACATTTAAATGTTTTGACCCCCCCCCCCCAAATTATTGGTTTTGCCCCTTTAGGGGGGTTGATGCCTTAAATGGGGGGGGGGGTCTGACCCTCCCAATCCCCCCCCGTAATTCGAACCCTGCTCTCAGTCCACCAGGCCACTAAATGTTCCCATTGAGGAAACTGGAGATTGCCCTGATGAACTGGAGTTTGCCCTGGTGAACTGGAGTTTGCCCTGGTGAACTGGAGTTTGCCCTGGTGAACTGGAAAATGCCCTGGTGATCTGGAGTTTGCCCTGGTGAACTGGAGTTTGCCCTGGTGAATTGGAGTATGCCCTGGTTTAATGGAGTTTGCCCTGGTGAACTGGAGTTTGCCCTGGTGAACTGGAGTATGCCCTGGTGAACTGGAGTTTGCCCTGGTGAACTGGAATTTGCCCTGCTGATCTGGGGTATGCCCTAGTGAACTGGAGCTTGCCCTGGTGAACTGGAGTTTGCCCTGGTGAACTGGAATTTGCCCTAGTGAACTAGAGTATGCCCTGGTGAACTGGAGTTAGCCCTGGTGAACTGGAATTTGCCCTAGTGAACTAGAGTAATTTAAAGAAATGTTAAAATAATCTTTTCAGCTGTGTAAAAATATACTCAGTGTTTTTTTTTAGGTTGAGCTGATTATTTGAGTGATGGTAAACAGTTGAAAACAATAACAGATTTTTTTTTCATTGGGGAGTATATGCATTTAAGGAAATGTATATATACAGTATTTGTATATATGTAGGCCTATATTTATTTCATAGATGCTTTTTATTTTTAAACAAATATTAGAAAATATTGCTTTTTCTAAACTCGAATATGTTTTATTAGGATTGCTTATCTTTTTAAGGTAATCATTTGGAAACAGATTAGATTATGGTCATCTATCAGTTTCAGATTTGTCTTAGACTTAGACAATCTTTATTGTCATTCATTGTACACGGGTGTACGCAGAACGAAATTTCACCGCATATACTTGCACAGTGTACAACAGAGATTTGGATATATAAGAAAGAAAAATAAATTAGATGAAATTAAATGTATCATTAGAATTCCAGTAACCAGGGTTGAGAGAAGACTTCAAGAATATGATAGGTGGCATTCCAGGATTTACTAAAGTCCTTGGCGAGAGTGAGCCAACAAGGATATAGTGTACAAGTGTGGAAGTGCAGAAATGTAGCAGCAGGGATGATTTAAATATATGTATGTGGAATGGATATATATGTACATCTGCTTATATCTATATGTATATACAAATCTACAGATTAAAAAAAAGAAGATTAAACAGGATAGCAGCCCGAATAAATATGAATTCACTTGAATTCACTTGAATATGAAGTCACTAGGCCGTGAAGTTGGCCTAACCGTGTCGCAAGGAGAGAGAGGAGTCTGTTCTCCATTCAAGCAGCAACATTCACAAAGGAAAAGAAAGCATGTCAGTGAGAAAGTGTTTGTCTCCCACCACCGCGCAGCTCTCTCTATAAAGAAGCAGGTTAGTGTTGAATATTGCGACGGAGGCTTCACGAGGAGGCTGGAGCTACACACACACACTACACACCGCAAAACAGCAAACTCAACATTCTGTGGGTCCTGCACAGTCGTGTACCGCAGTACCGTCCCGTTACCCTATCAGAGGGAGAGAGAGAGGGGTGGGATGGAGAGAGAGGGGGGGAGGGGGGAGAGAGAGAGGGGGGGAGGAGAGGGAGTGGGGGGAGAGGGAGGGAGAGAGATAGAGAGAGAGAGAGTGGGTGAGGGAGGGAGAGAGAGAGAGGGGGAGAGAGAGAGCGAAATGGAGAGAGAGAGCGAGAGAGAGGGGGACAGAGAGAAAGGTAGAGAGAGGGAGATGTAGAGAGAGCGAGAGAGAGAGAGAGAGAGAGAGAGAGTGAGCAGGAGGTGGGGGTTTAGAGCTGTACCGCACCGTCATTACGAGTCCAACTGTAACGGCCGGGGGGGAAGCGACGCATTATTGCAGTACAGGAGAAGAGCGCGCACGCACGCACGCGACCACTGCACTAATCCAGAAAGCAGCGCACGCAGATGTTTATGCGCGCGTGCGCTCCTATCAGAAGAGGACCGTGTCCGTGTCCGCTGCAGCTGGAACAAACGACACATAACTGGACAAGATTATACTAACCACTTACATATATTTAGTGAGAACGGATCTGGACTTAAATGCCTTTGATTTGTCTTGGAATTAGCGCAGAGAAGAAAGCACCATAACTGGATTACAAACACCAAGGGAGCCCAGTTCTCTCTCAACTCCACCGTTTCACTACCAGATCTGGTGAATTACTGGCCAGCGCGAGCCTTCGTAATGCGGCACTTTTGCTGACGGCTGCTGTATCAAGTGCTGCTGTGAGATTTCTGCACCTCAAACACGAGAAGCAACCAGACCTGCTTGTTCTGCTCTCCTTAGAGTTTTTTCCTCCTCCTTATTCACTTTGCTCGTTTCTTTTTGACTTCAGTCCTTTCTTGCCCTCCATCTCGCCCCCACCCTCGTCTCGTCGGGGCAGTAAGATCTCTGCTTAGAGGATGTGAGTACCAGTGCGGGCTTCCCCAGCTCGCCTTCATTTGAAACATAAACGTTTCTGTACGCAGGTGTCCTGTGTTGTAGCATCGAAATGTTTCGCCTTCACTATTACGTTTGTTGCCACTTTCAAGATACTTATTCCCGCAAGAGATGAACGTGTTTCACGGATTTATTGACTAGCGGGAAACGCTGCACCGTTGATAATATCGTAATGCGGCGAGACTTAGTCTCAATATTACACATTCATATAGTCTATTTTATGCTTTAGACCTTGGAAAAGTAAACTCGTATTGTACTGATGTTTATAAAATACTTGTATGTAATGAGGTACGTAATGAATCTTTAAGATCAAGCTCAGATCCATCCAGGGAAATGATACACTCTGCAAACTAGAACACAAACCCTCTAGGAGCAGCACCACCGAACCTGCGCAACACCGAGAGAGTTCAGTGCTGTAATGGACCTTGTGTCTGACTGATTTACCGTCCCCATCATTCACAGCCATGCAACGTCCAACTCAACTCTGCATGTTAAGCAGGGCATGAAGACACAAGGTTTAACACAGTTTCTGTAGAAGAAACTCCGTGGCGAGCGCGTGTCCGCTGCGCGCGCTCACCGCCCCCGACCCCCCCCCCCCTGCCCTGACTTTGTGCGCAGGTCCGCTCCAGCTGCTGACGCTCCTGCGGGACCCCCCGGGGCTCCTGGTGGAGAGGGGGCACCAGGCGGAGGGCCTCCTCCTCCCCCCCCGAACACCAGCAGTAACCGCCGGCTACAGCAGACACAGGCGCAGGTGGAGGAGGTGAGAGCGGGAGTGAGGGAGAACGTGGAGAGGAGTGTGTCACGTGACCCTGTTGGGTTAGCGAGAGATTATTTCGGATTATCTGCCTTAGATTTGGAAATCCAGCACTAGTCACGAAATAAAAACCTTTATGGGATCCGAATGGTGTCACTTGGTGCCTGTAGATCCTGCACCTTATTTTGATTTAGATGAGATTAAATTAATTGGACTGGTACACTCACAGGTTCATAAATAATCATCTGTACGCCAAGTGAGAAGTTCTTATTTTATTTTAAAATAAATGTTTTAGTTAAAAATTTTATTTTACTTTTAACTATTGTAATGGGGTTATGATACTTTTTGCTTATAGTCTTTACTTCAGTAATAAATATCTGGCTTTGTAGGATTCAGTTCTGACCTCTTATTTACCCAGTCAAGAAGACTGCACTTAGAATACTCCAATCAGTTGCCTTAGTAGTATGTACTTACCCTGGTAGTATATACTTACCCTAGTAGTATGTACTTACCTTAGCAGTAAGAGGTTGACTGGTATTCTTGTAACCATGCCCTTGCCAGCGTGCTACTCCCATATGAGGTCAGGTTGGCCTGAGGTCATAATGGTCATGTGATCCCCCTATGCCCATCTATCCCAACATCCTGGAGTGTTTTTGATCTGATCCGTATGTGTTACTGATTAATAGATGTGATTTATTCATCACAGCTTGATTGTTCATAGTTAATTGATGTTGTTTGCTGTTATTGTTTTCCGAGGGCATTATTTACATGTATAATACTATATCATTGCTTAGCTCTTTTTAAAAACTTATAAATAATATGGAGCATATTATTAAAAATGTACAATTGATTTGGATCCAACTAGAATTTAGGATGAGTCATTGATGGATTTATTAATTTACTGGCATTGGTAGTTCTTTGGTCCTTATGCTGATAGATGACTGCAGCAGAGTCCAGCAGAAAGGGCTGATCTAGAGTCAGCTGTAGACCTTCGCTTAGCTACACTGTGCATTAAGTAATGATTTACTGACACACAGCTGGCCAAGAAACAGCCCACTGTCAAATGAAATAGGGCACAATATAAAAAATGGCTGTGAATTTAAGCTGACGTTCTGCATTTGAACTTTACAGCCATTTCCGTTCAAACCCAAAGTGCTGGGGTCCAGAGCCAAAACAGGTTCACTGTGTAATCACTTACAGACTGTTATAATAGAAATGCATACACAAAGAAATCAAGTAACAGGAATGTTATTCTATTTTTTAAATCTTTCTGTAATCCATAACCACCTCCAGTCATCTCTCTTATACCCACCCAAGCACAATTCAGTCTGTGTATTCGACAAAACCCGGAGTACCCGTATCATGTTTCTGTGCTGTGGTGCTGTTCTGCCCAGGTGGTGGATATCATGCGTGTGAACGTGGATAAAGTCCTGGAGAGGGACCAGAAGCTGTCTGAGCTGGACGACCGGGCAGACGCACTGCAGGCTGGGGCATCGCAGTTTGAGAGCTGTGCTGCAAAGCTGAAGAACAAGTACTGGTGGAAGAACTGTAAGGTGGGAGTCAGCAGCAGCGATGCGTGACTAGCCAACGCCCTCTTAAGAACACGGGCCACATGGATCACGTACTGCTAACGTACTACGTAATTAGCGCCACGGGCAGAATGACGGAAGTGAAAGGAAAGTCACTGTGACATTTAGACGATAACCAGCGACAAGCTGGTTGAAACACATGACATATATACACAAAGACAAAGAACCCTCAGGTGGCGATCCCATTAACGGGTAACAACCACCAGAGGGGCGGGGACACAACAAAACACAAACACTGCCCGCTGTTGATGGAGGCAGCCAGCAGGGGGCCTCGGTATTGTGACAATTATTGGTAGAGGAACAGAGATGTGTTGATCTTCAAAGCAGAAGCAGTGTGTGTGTGTGTGGATTTGAGTGGCTGCAGTCTGGCAAAAAATGAATGCTTTGATATATTCCACATGATATGAACAGTCACTGTGATTTAACTATGTTTTTGTTTCTTGTTTCTTTAGATGATGATTATGATGGGGATTATTGGAGTCATCGTGGTCGGAATAATTTTCTGTGAGTTTCAGTGGAGCTCTTGGTCTCAGCTTTGGTTTGGGTATTTTAACCTACATGTAGGTTATACGTGTATAATCCTTATACATATACAGCCTCTTCTGTGGGGAATGGCTTTCAATTTCCATCTGTGCAAGTGCTCTATGCTGTTCCTGTTAAGAGTCTTTGGTTCAACACTGCAGTGTCCTACCTCTAAAATAAGTAGTTAGAGGAAGCATATGCTACCTGTAACATGACTGAAAAATTGTAAGTTGCTCTGGATAAGAGTTAAACAGATGGCTAAAGACAGAAGAACCTTCATCTCGAATCATAGCACTGCACACAAGTAATATTCTCAAGTTATATTCATGGGGGTTCAAGCTACAAAAATCAAATGTTAAATTTTAGCATATTGAATATGACGAGGATATACATATATGTGTGTACATATTGTCAATTAGTGAATTGACAACAAACAAAAGCAAAATCCAAGTCAGATAAATGTTTGGTATAACCACGCTTTCAAAACATAAATTCTTCTAAATACACTGGAATTTTGTAAGACTACAAATTATGCCAAACAGGTGACAAAGGTCACTCATATATACGCTGGTCTTGAACACAGGAACAGTTGTGCAGGAGGCTTAAGATTGGGGTTTTGAGATGTGCTGCACAAGCTCTTTTGAAGAACCACAAATGGGCCACGGTGAGGACCATAGACACAGCTGTTGGCCAAGGAAACTTAGTGCAGCACAAAGGAAATCACGCTCACTTCCCTTTGAAAGATGTCTTTGTTTCAGACGACGTGCAGCAATGCCAGCAGCTCAGCACTGGCAGAAACCAGTTGGACCCAAGTACATCCATCTACTGTTCAGAGACGTCTAGCCAGAAGTGATTCTTCAATGTGGAAACAAAGCCAAGTGAACCAAGCACAAAAAAACACAGGAACTGGGGTGTAAAGTGGCAACAGGTGCTGATGAGTGAGGAGTCCATATCATTTGGCTGTAGCAGAAGGCAGTTTGTTCACTGAAAGGTTGTGGGATATTGAGTGTCTGCAGGCAGAGTGAAGGAAGGTGATGGTTTCTTGCACGCTCGGGGCTGCAATTCAGCAAATGGAGAAAGGAGTTTGGTCAAGATTAGTGAGGTCATCGATGCTGAGAAATACAGCCAGAAGCGCATCAATCATGCAGTTCCATCAGGTTTGGGATTTTTTCCCCCAAATTTGCTCTGCTGCTGGGCAATGAGCCCAAACATGCAGCCTGTGTGATAGTCATCTTAAAGAAGAACAGGGAGTCCTAGAAATGATACATCCCCCACGGAGTCTGTCTGAGATTACATGTAGACACAGAAGGATTTCAGCATCTACATCACATGACGCCTGAGGTATCAGGGAGCGATAACGCAGACACAAATGCTGAGAGGAGCCAGATTTAAAAGTTAATCCAAACTCGGGATCAAATAAAGAAGCAGAGGTTAAATCAGAAAGGGAATCCAATCACTAACATGACTAACACAGACATATTATAAACACATAGAAAAACAAGAACAAGTCACCACACAAATCTGTACATTTAAACAATGACCAGCACAGACCACCAACACGCAGGACTAACGGAGGACCCAAACAAGACACAGGTGGGAATGATAATCAGGGGGCGGGGTTACAAAACACGAGGAGGACCTATAACTGACAGGCAGAACCACATGGCTACATAAACAAACACACTTGACAGGTGGAGGCAGGGCTAGACGTGAGACAGCCATAGTGGATCTGTGGTTAGTTCTCGTTTGGAACATCCTCTCTGCTGAGTGCCTTCAAAAAACTGTGTGCAAGTGCACATAGAAGATTTAATGCTGTTTTGAAGGGTTTTTGATTTATATATATATATATATATATATATATATATTGCCATTCACTGGTCTGGAACACATGCTAACAATGCTAACGGAGGAAAGATAACACGGATCTTACAGAATCAGTTGTTGCTGTCCATCAATCGGGGAATGGCTATAAGACCCTTTCCAAACATATTGAAGTCCATCATACTACAGTGATCATTCACTGTAGTGGGAAACATTGTGCTAATCTTCCCAGGAGTGGATATTCCAGCAAATTCATCGCTAGGTCAGATGATGCAATGATCAGAGAAATTAAAAGCCCAATAGCAACGTCTCTCCACAGGCCTCAGTCACCACATTAGATGGATCTGAGCACCATGCAGTCATTGAGTCAGTCATGAACTCCTCTGTAAACCAAAGTACTGTAGAGTTACATGCGTGACCTATTCACCAGCTAAAGCTTGGCTGACCCAATGATACCAAGCACACCAGCAAACCTACACTAGATCTACATCATCTGTGTTAATCCGAGGTTCACCTAATTTTAAGCCTTGATAAGAACCAGATGATTTATGTCCTGATACATAAAGCCATAGAATTCAAAGAAGGTCTATATATTACAGCATCACTTGTATTCACATGTAACTCTTGTAAACCTAGCTGGTATTTAATTGAGCAGCTTTCACTTTTAGACTGTATGTCTTGCTAGAACGTAGCACAAAAATGCTGCTTGCAGTACACATAAATGTTTTGTGTAGGTCTCCTTGTTAGTCTTCATGTTTAAGGCTTAGGGTGGACCATCTGCACACAGGTTCTCATTAGCATGAATTATTCATTCATGGCTGTTTAGCCATTAATCAAATAGTGTAGTAGGAACATGGACACTGAGACAGATGTGCTGGTCTTAATCTGTAGAATGGTTCTGTCTTGTGTGAATAATGATCTGGGATCTGACCTGATCTTCCTGCTCTGACTTTTTCCGCTGTTTCCTTCTTCTCATCTTCCCCTGTGTTCCCCTTTTACGTCCTCAGTGTATTTCTTCTCGTAACCTGACTGAGCTCACAGGGACGAGGATGAACGGAGGTGAAGAAAGCAGAAGCAGAAGGAGAAGCCGCCTCATGTAAACGTCACGCCTCTTCCTGCCAGCCCTCTCCAATCTCAAGACCTCTCCATCCTCCAGCTGGTACTGTAGTGTGACCATAGTCAGTGTGACAACAGTCATCTCTGCATTCTTCCCCGCCTGCCGAGCCATGTAGTCTAACACACTTCACACACACACACACACACACATACACACACACACACATACACACACAAAGGAAGTGTTTGAGGGGGAACATTTGGTTAATCTACAGGGATGCAGACTTTTAAACACTGGTTTGGGAATATGAGCTTCATATAAACATGGAGAAAGACTAGAAGATACACCTACATGCCCACACAAACACATATGCTATAACTGAACGTATTTGGTAAAAGAAAAAAGAAATGGAAAAAATTATTGAAATTCCCACCTGATCATGGGCACACATACTCAGAAACACATAATCCACATTCCTATTGAATATAAGAATTTGTGTCTAATGACTTGCATGGAAGATTGGACACAACCATTGAAGCTTATTCTGTAAATTCATTCCTAAACTCCTACTGCCTAATGTACAGCCGATAGAGACATTTCAAACCCTTCATGAAACTTCATGTGTACAAAATATTAACACTATGAGCCTGCCAATATATTCAGATCCTTCACAGACATAAACTTTATTATTTTTCTATTCAGTACAGATGTTGGATATTGCAAGAAGACACATTTTTCATTTCACAGTTTTATTTAGTAAGGACCTATGACACATTGTTAAATGTAAATGCCATTTATGGATGATGTAACAGTGTTCAATTTGTCACTTATGGCCATTGTGTGAAACCAGAGAGTTCAGAAGCATGCTTATTTATCCTCTAACTCTTTTGCTGATGCCAATAAAACATCTCCGAACTGTTTACACTCTCACTTTCTCTTTTACACGAATACAAAATCACAAAAAAGAAACAAGAAAAAAGTACACCTTACAGCCACAACTTTCTGCTAAAAATAGACTAGCAAATGTTTACCTTTATATTTACATCCATTTGAAAAAAGAAAAAAAACAAACAAAATGTCTTTAGAAAATAAATTATTAACAGTTTGCAGTTCTTTCAGGACATGTCCACGGTCTCTGCCGTGTCTCAGGACCTGTTAATACACCAGACAAAAAGAAAAATGTCACTCGGCCACTTTAAGGTAAAATCTATATTACATATTGATACAATTCTATATTTAAAGGACAAGTATTCTACAAGTCTATAATATAAAACTGTATACATACCTTAATGCTTGATATAAAAACAGTAAGGACAAAACCAGTGTTGCCAGCATCATCCAGTAGTATTCACCTGCTCAATTTAAGGAAACAAGCTTTAGAAAATCAGACTTATTTTGTGAAAACACAGGAATCCATTAAAAAATTCACAGGAAAGAAATCTGGAGTTGATGATGAAACACGTTTGTCTCACCCAGGTCGGGTGTTTTCTGACCTGGTTCAAGTATCTCTACTGTCATGCTTATGTCCATGGGGGTCTGCAGGGCAACGTGGGACACCCTGCAGATGAGGACGGTCCCGGCCGGCTGGTCAGAGGGCCGGACCGTGAGGAAGGAGGACAGGGAGAACGTCCCATCGCTGTGTTGCCGGTGACTGGAGAGAGAGGCCTTCTCTGTCAGAGAGATGTTTTCAGTCTCAGTGGGGAGCTGAGAAAACCAGTCCACCTACAGGAGCACACATCCAAACTAGAGTCGGTTCCTCCAGGAAGGAATGCAAAGGTGGCAAAGCCTGTGTTGATCTGAAGTGACTGGAGTCAACTTTAGAGTGTAAAGTACAAACCTTCACATCCAGGGGGTAGTAACGCTCACAATTGCAGCTCAATTTCTTGGGCATCTCATCTTGAAACACTACCTTCTTTTCAGTGACAAATACTCTGGGAGCCTCTTTGGGGGACGGAGGAGTGTGGTTAGCACAGAGATGGTAAACAGGTCTCAAAGCTGATTTATGATAATGTCTGTTGTTAAAAGTTCTAAAAAACCTAATTGAATCTAACAGAAAAATGTAACACCATGCAGTTTTGACGGGTTGAAAGGACCAAATTATATTTTACAAATTAATTCTTAAATCCATAAGCACAGCGCTAAGAATGTGCCGCACTGGTCTGTACGGTGACTGATCAGACACTTACGCATCAAGTGCAGCTGAACGATCTGCTGCGTCTGAAAGCCTCCGGAGGTGATGGTGCAGATGTAGGTTCCCTCGTCAGAGACCTTCAGGTCCTTCATGGTCAGAGATGCATTTCCGTCCTGAAGCAGCAGGCTGCGGTCTACAGAGACACCTGTTCGATCCACGTTCACTGCAGGAGAACACAGCAACACGGACGAATGCTGACTGGTGAATGACCTGAGTGACCTGTGACCCGGTAGTAATTGTGAACATGTCTAGGATAAGTCTGGAAAGTGCATTCACAAAACACTCAGCACAAATATCCACACCTTAAGAAGGTCATAACTGAGCAGTGGGTTTTTAATGTTAGTAATACACCAAGAACGTTAACTGGTACTTCTAATTTTGATTAGCAAAAAGAGGCCCAAACTGTGATTACAAAATATTTAATGTCACAAAAATGTGAATTGGAATAAAAATTAAAATTTTAATTTCGATGTCTTTATCACTTCAAATATAAACTTGGCCAAACATCTCAATGAGGCCATCCACTTTTGTGATCATTTAGTGACACATTAATTATTATTGTTTATTTATCCATCACTGGATGGATCCCCAGTGCCATCTTGTCTTCTCCACTGTGTACACAAGAGAGACGGCAATGACTCCATGTGCTAGTGTAGAAGAAACGATGACTGATCTCCAACCTCTTCTAAAGTGTTAATGGTTTTTCGAACACATGCCCGGTCCGTTACCCACCCTGTGTCCCTTCTTCCGTGTCCACCGTCTGGGTCTTCATGTCCAGGACCATCCGTCCGTGTCCCCTGTGCTGCCAGCGCCACTCCAGGCCCACGGTCTGATCTGCTGGAGCGTCT
Organism: Brachyhypopomus gauderio; assembly: GCF_052324685.1. Classification (NCBI taxonomy): domain Eukaryota; kingdom Metazoa; phylum Chordata; class Actinopteri; order Gymnotiformes; family Hypopomidae; genus Brachyhypopomus; species Brachyhypopomus gauderio. The sequence continues at coordinate 1,248,472 of NW_027506883.1, forward strand.
CGCTGCCTATAGCCACAGTCCAATACCACATCAACACCTATGGGTACCGCAACGGAGGGGGACCGAGAGTAGACCACAAACACAACTACAGGAGAGAGAGAGAGAGAGAGAGAGAGAGAGAGAGAAGAGAGAGAGAGAGAGAGAGAGAGAGAGAGAGAGAGAGAGAGAGAAAGAGATAATGTCAGTGAAGACAGACAGTGAACATCTGTGTTGAATATGAAGGAAATCTGGTGATGGGATGGGGGGGGGGGGGGGTGGAACTTGGAAAAATAGCTTAGAGATACATGACCATACATGTATGTGTAATGGGACAGTACCTACCATCTGTGAGCAGAGTCCCCCACTGACTCAGAGGAAGATTAAGTTTGCTCTGTATTAGTGGCACTTTTTCATTCTCATTGGACGTTGTCTGCAGCACCAATGTGAAGCTGACTCCGCCCCCTTCCACATGAATAGATCCAATGAAATGGGAAGCCGTGGACTCGGGATCTGCAGCCCGAGGAACATACTGGCTCAGCTCACACACCACCTCCTGCTCATTACAGTCAGCGTGCAGAAGGGACTCTGCTTCTGGAATCTCCACTGATGATGCTAGTCAGGGAGAGAGAGAGGGAGAGAGAGAGGGAGAGAGAGAGAAAATGGTAAGATAATAATTAAAGAGTAAACAAGCAATTTTTTGCAAAGGTTTTTTTCTTTTAGCTCATTTGAGCAACAGTATTATGTCTTACCTTGGACCTCAAAGATGAGGTCATCAGCATTAGGAGTGTTGGGGGGGTTATAAGGCGTTATAGTCTCTGGTGAGAGGTCAGAGGTCATGGGAAGGTCCCTTAAGACCAGAGTGGCTGGAGTTCGTGTGAAGTGAGCTCCACCCATCATGTTTCCCATCCCTCCACCCTCCTCAATCAGGGAGCAGGACAGTACTACATCCGCGCCTTCCAGACCTGGGAGCGACACAGGGAAAACGAGAGAAAGCCTGTATAATTCTGATAACGTGAAGCAAGGAAACCCCGCAACCACACCAAGAAGAGAGACCTTGTTCATAGGTAATACTCTCGTGTTACAGCCCTCCACTTGGTCAGGAAACTCACCGTGCGCCAACGCGAACACACAGCCGAGAAGAAGGACCCTAAGCATAGCAGATCACGTCTGGAAAAATATTCAAAAGGACATAAAATGTTGTGGAAACAAAACGAAAATGAAGCGGTCGAGCCTAAATGTCTGTTGCATTCTGGGCATGAGCGACCTCAGTTTACTTTCACTTTTGATTTGAAACGAACATCCCTCCTTCCCTGTACTGCGCTAATTATGAATTTTTAAATTCAGTAAATATCGAGACAGCTATTGCTGTTCGGTCGTATTTTGTAAACAGTCGAACCTGCCAGAAAATAATCTCTTATCTCATCCACAGAGAGGATAAAAAAAAACTACTGAAGACCCAAAACAGAGAGAAACAGCACCACCTTCTGGACGAAAACATTTGGATTCTTGTTAATATTGTATCACATGTCCATATCTTAATGACCACAGTGTACCCACTGATGGCTACTTCCAGCAGGATAACGTGCCATGTCATAAAGCGCGAATCATCTCAGACTGGTTCCTTGAACACGACAATGAGTACACTGTACTCAAATGGCCTCCACAGTCACCAGATCTCAGTCCAATAGAGCACCTTTGGGATGTGGTGGAACGGGAGATTCACATCATGGATGTGCAGCTGACAAATCTGCAGCAACTGTGTGATGTTATCATGTCAATATGGACCAGACTCTCTGAGGAATGTTTCCAGTACCTTGTTGAATCTGTCACGAAGGATTAAGGCAGTTCTGAAGGAAAAAGGGGGTCCAACATGGTACCAGCAAGATGTACATAATAAAGCGGCCAGTGAGTGTAGATCACCACCTTTATCAGTGTAGCGTCATGGTCAAGGGTTTGGGCCATGTGTGTTACTGTACAAGGGATGGATGTCTTTATATGAAGAGGTAACAATGCCAAAACCCATGAAGTCGGAATCATCTAGGCCACAGAAATGTTCAGGGCTGTGATCACGAACAATCTTGTACTGTCTGCATAGAAACAGCTCTCACATGGCAGAGATGCAGCAGCAAGAGTTCAAACAACCACAGTTCCTACACGCTAGTTTTGATTACATAAACATGTACAACCTACGAGTTATTTGATTGGCTCCAGTAAAGCATCACTAGGGCTCAGCTGACTGCTAGGCAGTCTTTGGCCACCAGAGGGAGGCATACAACCACTTCACAACATTCAGAGGCAATTATCCATGCCTGTCATCCGGCCAACTTAAGAACAGCTCACAGCCTCTGGTGCTCAGTCTGTGTTCAGCTCTGGCAAAAGGACAATCCAGATAAGGGTTTCCTTCCTTCATTCTCTCTATCCTTCCTGGGTTGGGAAGGCCATTTTTAGCCATTTAAGTTTTGTTTTTGCTCACCCTGTGCAAGCAGATGTCTGTGCTGCCTTGGTGTGTTGTAATGTGAAGTACACTGTCCTGGTCACCATGAAAGTGGTGATTTTATCCCTCTGTGATTTGGGCTTTCTCTTTTGGGAGGCTACTCTGTTTCCCAGTAGGCCAAAAAACAAACCTCTTCTTGGTTTGCGTCTCAAGTTTTCTAGCTACCATGGGGTCTTGAAAAGACCTGAAAGAGAGCAGGGTACAGACACATAGAAAGGAGCTTTCTCTATTTCTAGACCACCATCACTGATCATCAACCTCAGACGTATTTTAGCAGACTAAAAAAAGACTCATTTTGGAAGAAAGAAAAATATCACATAAGAATAGGTTTTATTCAGAGAACATCCTCTTGTCACAGCTACAACCCATGATCTTAAAGCACATTTTTCATGTGATGCCACTTTTGCACGTCTCTGCCTGGAGCCTACAGATGAGGTTTTACTCACTGCCCCATTTTTACTGATCTTCACCGAGTCCCACCTGCTGACTTCACGATGTGTTAGAATCTGGAAGACTCCACTTGCATTTGGAGGAGAGCTCCAAGGTCAGTGTGCATCTGTGTGACAGAGTTATCTGAATGGAAATATGGAAACCTTCCAAGAGATTGAGGAGAACACTGGAGAGCATCACATAACAAACCTCAACAAAAGGACGTCTTTAGATGTTCCTCAGTGAAAGTCTAAGGAAAGAAGGTCAATGTCATAGGTACATGAAGAAATAACCAATGATTACTAATCTAAGCTAATGATTAACATGGAAAACTGTAAATGTCATGATAGAACAGCAACAAAGCAAATTTACCACTACAGTAAATGCCATGCCACACACACACACACACACACACACACAGAGTTCCACACACACAGACACTGACCATGAGAAGATCACGTTCACAGCAGCTGGAACTAGACCCGCTGCACTTGAAGCAAGTCCCTCAACTGTTAGCGCCACATACTGAGACATTTGATTATAAGATAAGATTAAACACTAAGTAAACGGATAAAAGAGATAAGACACTAAACAAAGTCTAGCACTGTTTAGACAATGTTTAGGAAGTTACCCCAACAGTAAGATATAAATATACCTGGGTAAATTACTAAAACAAATAGAAACCGATAGTCAATTATAACTATTTATTATATTACAATGAACTTCAAGGAATATTTTTACATACCTAACACCTGTGTGTCTAGAACACAGCGGCGCCCACAACACCTGTGTGTCTAGAACACAGATACATGCTCCTAACACCTGTGTGTCTAGAACACAGACACGCCCCCAACACCTGTGTGTCTAGAACACAGATACATGCTCCCAACACCTGTGTGTCTAGAACACAGATACATGCTCCTAACACCTGTGTGTCTAGAACACAGAGACACGCCCCAACACCTGTGTCTCTAGAACACAGAAACATGCTCCTAACACCTGTGCATCTAGAACACAGATACATGCTCCTAACACCTGTGTGTCTAGAACACAGATACATGCTCCTAACACCTGTGCATCTAGAACACAGATACATGCTCCTAACACCTGTGTGTCTAGAACACAGATACATGCTCCCAACACCTGTGTGTCTAGAACACAGATACATGCTCCCAACACCTGTGTGTCTAGAACACAGACATGCTCCCAACACTTGTGTGTCTAGAACGCAGAAACGTGCTCCCAACACCTGTGTGTCTAGAACACAGACACACACTCCCAACACCTGTGTGTCTAGAACACAGACATGCTCCCAACACCTGTGTGTCTAGAACAAAGAAACATGCTCCCAACACCTGTGTGTCTAGAACACAGACACACACTCCCAACACCTGTGTGTCTAGAACACAGACACGCCCCCAACACCTGTGTGTCTAGAACACAGATACACGCTCCTAACACCTGTGTGTCTAGAACACAGATACACGCTCCTAACACCTGTGTGTCTAGAACACAGATACATGCTCCCAACACCTGTGTGTCTAGAACGCAGAAACTTGCTCCCAACACCTGTGTGTCTAGAACACAGACACACACTCCCAACACCTGTGTGTCTAGAACACAGACATGCTCCCAACACCTGTGTGTCTAGAACGCAGAAACTTGCTCCCAACACCTGTGTGTCTAGAACACAGAGACACGCTCCCAACACCTGTGTGTCTAGAACACAGACATGCTCCCAACACCTGTGTGTCTACAACGCAGACATGCTCCTAACACCTGTGTATGCTTAGAATGCAAAAATGCTAAAAATAACATGAACATAAATGTCTGTGGTAATAGGACCCTGTTCTAAATAAAACTGAGAAAAAATGTTTTCGATCTAGTAAAGGTACTGCGTCTTTTCTCTAGTTCATGTATCCCTATGATCTAAAACTTCTTCAAGTTCTGAATCTCTCATTTCTTTCAGCTGTTCCATTTATTTTGGTACTGATATGTTGGATTTCAGTTTAAGATGTTCAAGATGTTTACCAGGTTACGGTTCAATAATCAACACTTTAACGATTGCATCATGTTCAATTCTGTAATGAACGATGAACATCTTTCAGTATACGGCACTCTGTACATGGGATAAATGATCGAAATGTCCCACTTAAACAAGACAGCAAAAGGTTTAGTTTATTAAATTCATAAAAAAGTATATACACACACACACAAACAATATTCATAAAAAACATTAAATATTCACATGCAATAACTAAAGGCTTTACACGCGTCCCACTATATGCTGTAAAGAATACCCAGGAACTGCAGATTGGCGAGGATGGAAATTCAGGGTCCACTGAGTTCATATTCTACAGAAAAGTGCAAAACGTAGGTGTCTGTGACACTTTTCTGTGATCATTTTAAAGGCTCAATGGTATTTAGACTTCTTAGGGTCACTATACTACAGTACAAAATGCTACAACTTAGCTGCAGTCCTAATTTACAGTTTACTATTGGCCAGTAGAGGGAGCTTGAAAACCACAAGAAAAAGACAAGAATTTTAAGCGGTATTTGTTATTACCTCTTACTTTAGTACTGTATTGTATAGCTGCAACAAACACACCAACAATCACACCACTCAATATTCTCAACCAGAACAAATCTGCTTAGTGAATCTGATGTATTAACCCCAAACAGCCTTCCCAGTCCACTTGTTATGGGATGGAGTCCACCAAACTTCAAAACCGAAGATGGGGTAATGGGCAGACCAGTACTCAGTGGTCCCGAGTTGTCCGTGAATATGGGATGGACAGATTCTCAAATTTCTGTGAGTGTGATGTGGAAGCATTCCGTCTGAGTGTCCATGTTTACAATAAAGGCGTCCTCGTTGGAGTACTGCTCAATGACATTGTCGTCCATGTTGACCAGAATTCTAACGGTCAAATAAAAGAAAAGACAGACAGTGTTAGTGGAACACGACAGGCTGCCACGTGGCCACACAATCACGGTCACAAACTCACCGTGGTACACAATACGCACAGACCCAGAAGCCCACTCCATTTGTGTGACTTCCCAAAATGTCTAGTTCAGTAAGACTACGGTTCCTGTTTAGTGCTGTGCAAATGTGATTCCGCTGTCAAAGCTTGTGGAGACAATTCAGAATCCAAAACTAAACTGATTTGTCATTATGTGACTCAGTGTGACCTCTGTGTAGCTGCATGCACTACCTGAGTACTGAACCACAAAAACAAACCAGAACTAGCTTTACACCTCCATCACTACTAACGTGAAAAATGACTTTAAACTCCCAGATGCTGCTTTCATTAGTGGGGAGATTAACTTTGCTCCTTTAATATCAGATCAACCCTGGCAGATTCAAAGCCAGAACCTGATGGCTGTAATGTTACAAATAGCAACTCTGGAGGCTCCTGGTGTGATCTTTACTCACCCTTTCTTACTTTTCTTGAAGATTTTGGTTATCTTCTCAGCAGAAATAGAGTATTTGCTAGATATCTAAAAACGGACAAGAGAAAACAGGTAACTGTGCCCAGTGCCCCTCCACTCAGACACATACCAGCTACACGCTGAAGTGCAGGTTGGTACTTACAGCCTCTGTTAAGCTCTTCACTGTTGGAGACTTCAGCATTAAAGCATCAAAAACCTCATCAGACTCTTTCCTTACATACAGCAGCACTGTGAAGGAGGAATAACAGTCAATTGTTGTAAGAACCACAGAATGAGAAATCCCTTCACACAACAAAACAATGACAGGAAGAATCTTTCAGATTCATTGTCTCTAAATCTAATCTAGTCATTACTAAAAAAAAAAAAAAAAGAGGTTTGCGTGTGGCCTCCCACCCCTGCGTGGTGTTTCTCCTCTGCTGTGTTTGGTTGGTGGAGAACAGTGCTCATCCTCAGACTGCCTAAACATCCTCTTCATCGTCACACTGCAGTAAAAATACACATCACTCAGCCAAGCTGCACGTCATGGAAATCATACCGGACATTTTTACAATAAAACCTGCTCATCACTCAGTGAAAAAGCATTTGCCTAAGCAAGGTGTAAACATTTAAATAGATTTCAAGACTGAAATGTAAAACTAAAATGTTTGCATGTACTAAATAGGAGAAACCCTGGTGACCACAGCCTGTTAAATGTGTGATGTGTGTACTGGGGAGACACCTGTAATGGTGATGCTTACCTGTCATTCTCCATTTCCTCAGCACCAAAGCCAAATGCCTGCAAACAGACAGTAAAGGTCAGACTGTGGTCACTACAGTAGGTGGAGACAGGAGTTAAGGGAGTTCTAAAGCACGGCTAAGAGACAACGAGGTGAAATGTGGCAACAAAATGGCAGTTGTACATGTTTGGCATCACTGAAATGCACCTGGTTGTGAGCTTGCCAGGTTACTCTCCTGTTCCCTACCATTACTTCCCCACTGGAACAATCACACACAGCACCGTCATGGCAACCAGACTGCCTCCCTGTGGGAAAATACCCACAATGCAGCAGGCAGCAAAGTGCTCACCTGTGCGGCTCTCTGCAGGTTACTGAAATGGACATCAGGGATGAAGAGCACCGGCTGGAACTCCAGGTCCGTCATGGATTTAAAGAACGTGACCTCCGATTTCTTCATCAGGCCTCCCAGGCCTTTCCCCGACAGGTCTGAGGGAGCAGGAACGTTAGGAGGAACGCAGCAGATAGCTGCACCATCTGCACCCAGACGCACTCCACAACTACGCCGCTACGTGCTGTGATGTAGGATCTCGAGAAAGGTCGTCATTTCCATGTTAGAAGGGTGCATTCTTCTTCCAAAAGGTGTGCACAATCGCCACACTGCGCAAATGCTTGAACACTAACAGAATATTCATCAGGAACATTTGATTCAGCGTGCTCACCCACACATCAGACATTTCTGTCACTTGTTACAGTCATCTGCATGTCTTTGATATGCACAGGCCAATATTATGATACTGTGTTAACAAACACCACATTGTGCAGCCCTGGTGTTTAGATCTGGGATTCATTTGGAAGCAGTGACAACAAACATTATGCATTAATCCATTAAAATATTGTAATATAATTATTACTTTATAAGTGTGTATATTCTGTGTGTTTACCTTATGTTGCATTAATTTCATGCCATATGAATCATAACAGAATTAGTGATGAAATTATGATTAATTTCTAACAATGCAACTTAACACTTGAACCTTATTGTGCTCCGTTAATAATGCAAAGCATTCTGATTGGCCATGTGAGCACAGATGTGCTGAGGCGTAATCTGATTGGCTCCCCCGACTCGCCACTACCTTGCCCTCCTGCCACGAGCCCCTTCGCCTTTTTACGCATCTGCTTTCTCTCCTCATCCCGGATCTTCCGTTCAGCTCCCTGTGAATCAGTGGCATAAACAGGAATAACTACTCGCTTAAAAACATCAAGGTGCTAACTCATTTGCAAATTGTTCATGATGTATGACTAGCTGGTCACGCACCAGGTATTTTAAATGGTACAGTTGCCATTCACTGTTATAGAAACTTTTTTTCCCCCACTAACCTTGTCGCAAAAGACCTTGATCTGGCAGTACGCTCTGTGAACGGGCTTGTTGCTCCTGTTGTTGTAGCTGTAAGTGTCGATCTGAATCATCAGTGGAAGGCCTTTCACTCCCTTCTGAGAGGAGAAGTCTGTGCTCAGACAGTTTACTGTGATGAACACCTACACAGAGGAAGAGAAAACCACAGTAACACACACACGCTTCTAACACGGCCCAGTTGGAGCATGGACTTGTTTGGAGTTACGGCTGCTTCCTTTACAACTACAAATCTGTTGGTTAACTACTTTAAGAAAGAATACAAATACTTCCTTCTACTTTATTAATTCATTTTTAATTCTAAAGTGAATCACAGATCCAGACCCAACCTTTGATGTTCACAACACCTAATGAAGAGTCCAAGGAGGGAAATTAAGGAATGAAACGTTTCTATTCAAAATGTTGCGCCTTCTGGTTTTCACATGGACATTTGAATTTACTGCAATGCTCATCTCTTGCACAGCAGGTCTGGCACTAAGAAATAATGAGTCTATAGAGTACCTTTAGAAAGTCTATGAGCAGACAGGGAACGTACGGTTTTACAAAGAGGCTAAAGAGTTTGAAACTGTAGGCTAGCATGTACGCTATTATTTTGCCTAAGTTGTCAGTTCATGTAGCTGAGGTTTTCCGATACCATACAGATCACGTTTAAACTTCAAATCGTAATAGAGCTAGAACCGGTTTAACTATTACAATAATTAATAGTTATTTGGCCAGCATAGTTGCTAAACAAACAGATTAAAAACCGGTTCACGTTTTGCCTGTTTGTTTTAAGTGTACCAACTGCACGTAGTTCAGTTCTTTCCATCAGAACTGGATTTCCATAATAAAAATATGGGTTTACTTTTTATAATATTGTAGTGTTGACACAAAGAAAGAACAAGAAAACACCATCGCACTAAAGATCTGATTTTTTGCAACAACAGAATAATCACATCCACAAAACGAGAATGAGAACTAAATGGCAGACACAAAGAGGGCTTCACTACAGACGAGACAGGCCAAGCTCATTATGACATATACAGACAAATCAACCAGTCTTTGTAACAACATTAAACATTTATGTCAACTAGTTCACATGCTGCTGGGAGGCACATGGCATCATGGGAGACATCACTATGGCATCATGGGAGACATCACCACACCTGCTCTTTCTCCGTTTGGCCAACCAACCCACCAACACTAACTAAGCAGTCCAGTAATAATGAGACTAACTAAAAATCTTCACTAAAAACCTCAAAATTCAACTTTTACTGATGAGACTCAACTAATATTCTCATGAAACTTTAAGTGAACAAACACAATGCCCACCACAACTCTTATATGCTTGCATTGTTGAAAGAATGATAAGGAAGTTAGAATTAAAATAGTTCTTGCTCATTTTTGACACACACACACACACACACACACACACTTATCTCTCTCTCTCCCTCTCTCTCTCACTCTATAATATATAGAATTTCTGATGAAGGCTGAGGGTAGAAAGCTGCAGTGTACCAGGATAAGACACGTGGAGATTTGCGAAGTACACAGTTTTCAGAGAAACGGGATGGCGTGTCTGCACAGATGATGAAGGACCTCTGTCCAAAATGTCCTTCATGTCACAAGTGTCCTTCACACTATTATGAATATCTCTACACACACTGTATATCTTGTATCTTACCGATGTACAATTTTATTAATGTTTTTTTTTACATTTGAGATTTATGTAAACAGATCACAGTTACACTATCTTCAGTTCTATATGGGTGAGCAGTTTATTCAAATAATGTTAACGACATTCACTTGAAAGGGCTTCCACAGCAAATCGCCTTGTTCCAATCTTTCAAGAGACACTGGAAAAACCACATTTGGAGATGAAATGTGGGAATTTTTTTTGCCCAGAGTGAAAATAGTTTCCCACTGACACTCTCCTCTGCCTTCATGTCTGTGCCTGTAGCTTTTGTTTAACAAGAAGGCTTACGGTATAATGTTGTGAGAACCACTTCTTTTCTCATGATCACATGATCATTTTCAACAGACATCAGTTAATAAACCACACACGTGCTCCCAGTGAGTGCACCTGAGATCATTTCGCAAACATTGTGCATCATCTTTTACTATAAGCCTTCAATAATGAAAACCTGACACAAGAGTAAATCCTGTCTGAATGGCTGCTGTGTACCAGTCACAGAGTCTTTCCTGTGAACGCAGTCATGTGCATCTGTGAAACTGAAGAGTGCAAGAGAGATCTGCTCATTTAAAGGAGCTGTTTTTAATGAAGAGTCATTAGGTACACAGCATGAACATAAGTCCCCTCTGCTCTGCACTGTTCTTGTAGAGATGACGTAAGAAGCAGATGGGTGGGGCGTGGGTGTGGGCGTTGGGGTGGGGGTGGGCGTGGGCGTGGGCGTGGGGTTTACAGGAAGGTTATATCTGCCTCATGCACCATATGTTGTCAACTCATTTCCAAGATGCTCAATCTATATTACAAGGTCTCTTACATGGCAACCAGAATAACTGGATTAAACAGAGCTTTGTGTTCCAATATATTTGACAGCTCTGTAAAATTTCAAATCCGCTGATTTTTTTTAAAATCATATTATGTCACATTGATTGACTGATCAGATTTAATTATTTGATTTTTTCTCTAGAGTAATCAAAGCCTTTGGGAAGATCAGGTTACTGTGCTAGCATTATTCTAATATGATATAATCTGATTAAATCCTTCTAAGCATTTTAACAAATCTGTGCCTATTTTATTTGATTTAAATCAACGTGTCTGGGGAAAAAAAAAAAAAAAAAAAAAGCCCTGAAGTGTCCTGTGAATACAACCTTGTCCTGTGATTCCCTGTTTCGTACAAGTCTTTTAGAGTTTGGGCTGCTACTGCAAATGATCCCTCATATTTCTTAGATGCATTTAAAAACTGAATTCTAAATTAATGCTGAATGCTCAGTAAATATTGAATACTAAATACTACATACACAAATACACAAAGAAACTTCTACATATGCTACACGTGAAGCTTTATTCTATATGGATGAGAAGGGGAGGCTTGAATTATTAGTAACAGTGTAGTGTTTCTAGGTCTAATGGCGACCCTCCCTGTGAAAGTTTGGAACACCTCACCTTAGCTTCTTCATTAACGTCCCATGTGAACGAGACAGCGTTGTAGGCGATTTCTTCAAGGTTCCCAATGGTATTGAAGCTCTCTTTGTAATCAGCTGATCAGAAAAGAGAGAGGAGTCATCAGCGGTTTTGACCTTCTGCCTGGACACGTTTCAAAAGGACAAAAATGCTTTGGACGGAAGTCACCTGAATAACTAAATCACATTCAAAAGCACCATGTACTAAAGAGAACACGACAGGAGACCGTGCCACTGGATTGTGTCTCATCACTGCAAAATCACTGCAGGCTGCACACAAATTACACTACAATGTTCATGGAATGTAATTCTTTAATATTACGATGGGTAAAAGCTAGCACAAGGGAGCAGGCCTCAGTGTCTCTAACTCTGACTAGTTATGAACCCCCCCTCCCCCTCCCAACTGTTAACATATCTATTTAAATCCTCATCTGTAGCCTAGAGTGCTATGAAAAATCCTTGGATACTGTTATTCAAATAAAACACTGGGGTGTATCGGGTTTCAAGCTCTCCAAAACACCACTACTTCCTGTAGGTTTGTAGGTGCTGTAGTGGGGGCCATCACAGTGGTCTCCAGGTGTCGACCCACCCCCCCACCTTCCCAGGACTGACCCCGTTCCTATTGTCTGCCCATTTCCCATGTGTAAGTAAAGGGGACAGATTACATCGCCCTGAGCCTTGTACTAATATCAGGATACAATATGGAGGGAAAGCAAAAGGCTATCAAATGAGGGGTCAAAGACACACACACACACACACACACACACACACACACACACACACACACACACACACACACACACGCTCACACGCTCACACGCTCACACACACACGCTCACACACAGGGATTTCCCTTGAACGGTACCCAACTAGTGAGAAAGTTTCAAAACATACAGACACACATACACACACAGGGATTCCCCTTGAATGGTACTCCAACTAGATAGTTTCATTCAGAGAAACACACACTCACACACACCCACACACACACACACACACACACACACACACCGAGTGACAGCTGCTTACCGATGTCCAGGACTCTTTGTTTGGCCGTGTGCTGTCGGGTGTGCCAGTAGTTCCAGTGCTTCAACTGCTCATCCCGACACTTGTCCTCCCCAAACACCACCATCACTACACTCTGTGAGACAGAGAAGAGATCAGGGCTGTGTGAGGCTCCCACAAGCACTGCGTGCAGAGAACATCAGACGGTTACCATGCCACTGGAGCGCAGAACCTTCAGACGGTTACCATGGCAGTAAGAATTAGAAGCTTCATGTAGTTGTCATGGCGGCGGGACTCACCCGCACTTTGTTGATGGGATGGTGTAGACCTTTGGTGGCCTGTGGGTCCCTCAGCGTTATGCCGTAGAACTGGCCTCTGTTCAGATAGATCATGGGCCCATCACCGTCCTTCTGACGCACCGAGCGACTCGCTTCTATACTGTACACAAACGAGTCCCTACACCGGAGGAGAGGGGAGTTACTGGAGTTACTGGAGTTGATGGACACTCTAAACAGAGGAGACGCGCAGAGGTCAGAGACGTTTTCATGCTTTCACATGGACCGTCATGAGGTAACGGAAGGGGATAAATCGCACCTCTTTTAACACTCGTGACGGTCTAAATGAAAAGTCACAACGTCGTGTCAGAACGGAGCACTTACGGTGTTGGCTGTTCGTAAAAGGAGTCTTGGGCCCCCAGAGTGGTGGGCACTCTGAACTTCTGTTGAAGAGGAAAACCAGCAAAATGCCGCATATTACCAAATTAAACAACAATCGAAATCAACTGATCCTGCTGCTTCACTGTCATTTACTGAATAATTTAACAAAGTCCTCACCACGTTCTCTCCAGCGTACGAGTCCTCGAAGGTGCTGTCTGGAATGTTCTTCTGCTCGTCCTTCATGTAGCGGCCGTGGCTAATGGCTCCGGCCTCCTGGGCGTGCTGCTGAAAGCCCAGGCGATGGAAGGACTGTCCCTGTCGCTGGGGGGTGGTGTTGGCCAGGCCGGGGGCGTACACCTCCGCCTTTACAGTGGCCACCACCCCCCCCTGGGCTGGCGAGACGCTGTAGGAGTCTCGCTTCGCCTCCGCGCTCTGGGCGTCCGCGTTCAGGGAGAGGTTGACCGGGAGAGATTTGGCAACCTGAACCCGCTCGTCCATGGTCTCCATGCCGACATGCCAGGTCCTGCACAAGATAAACATGGGAAGCAGAAAATGAACTGCATTAGTGTTACAGAAATACCTGCATGATTTGTACATTAGTAATCAAACCTTTAGTATGCAGCATAGTATCTATATGAATGTGTAGTACATACAGTATATATGAATGTGTCTGGGTGTGTGGTACATATATGTGTGTGGTACATATGTGTGAATGTGTCTGGGTGTGTGGTACATACATGTGTGTGGTACATATGTGTGAATGTGTCTAGGTGTGTGGTACATACATGTGTGTGGTATATATGTGTGAATGTGTCTGGGTGTGTGGTACATACATGTGTGTGGTACATATGTGTGAATGTGTCTGGGTGTGTGGTACATACATGTGTGTGGTACATATAAATGTGTGGTACATATGTGTGAATGTGTCTGGGTGTGTGGTACATACGTGTGTGGTACATATGTGTGTGTGGTACATACATGTGTGTGGTACATATGTGTGAATGTGTCTGGGTGTGTGGTACATATGTGTGTGTGGTACATGTGTGTGTGGTACCTCTTTTCTTCCTCAGCAACTTTGGCTACAGGCAGCAGTCTCTTCTCTTTTGGAACCTGAGAGTAAGAAATAACTTGTATATGCTTCATGATGTAAAATAACTCGTATATGCTTCATAAGGTGAAATAACTCGTATATGCTTCATGATATAAAATAACTCGTATATGCTTCATAAGGTGAAATAACTCATATATGCTTCATAAGGTGAAATAACTCGTATATGCTTCATGATGTAAAATAACTCGTATATGCTTCATAATGTGAAATAACTCGTATATGCTTCATGATGTAAAATAACTCATATGCTTCATAATGTGAAATAACTCGTATATGCTTCATGATGTAAAATAACTCATATATGCTTCATAAGGTGAAATAACTCGTATATGCTTCATAATGTGAAATAACTCGTATATGCTTCATAATGTGAAATAACTCGTATATGCTTCATAATGTGAAATAACTCGTATATGCTTCATGATGTAAAATAACTCATATATGCTTCATAAGGTGAAATAACTCATATATGCTTCATAAGGTGAAATAACTCATATATGCTTCATAAGGTGAAATAACTCGTATATGCTTCATGATGTAAAATAACTCGTATATGCTTCATAATGTGAAATAACTCGTATATGCTTCATGATGTAAAATAACTCGCATATCCTTCATAATGTGAAATAACTCGTATATGCTTCATAATGTGAAATAACTCATATATGCTTCATGATGTAAAATAACTCATATATGCTTCATAATGTGAAAGCGTCATTGATGGCTTGTGCCGGTAGCCCTTCTCACAGCCTCTGACCTTGTAGTAGTCGTAGAGGAGGCCCAGGGCGGCCACGCTGTCCTCATCTCCATTGATGCTCATCATGGCTTTGGTGGCAGCGGTGAGCGGGTTCTCCAGGTAGGCTCTCCACGCCTCATCCTCACTGGTGAAGACGCGGCGGGAGGGGATGGATGTTTCGTTGGGCACCACCACCACCAGACGCTTGCTGCCACGCAGAGACAAAACTCATAAGAACAAAGTGCTCCTGATCCTGAGACGTCTGTGGTCTCAGCATAGGTTTTGATATTAGGTGGGTATGTGTGTGTGTGAGAGAGTGTATGTGTGTGAGTGTGTGTGCAAGGCCATTCGACTGGTGACTGATAACATTTGCTAATTTAGAATATCACTGGAAAATCTTGACATTCAAAACACAGAAAACCAGATAAGCTGGAATCTTAATCAACTCCTTCTTTCTATATTTGTGGTTTTAATACAAAAGGCATATCTAGAGTATATATAACAGGCTTGCACGTCAACAAACAGTATGATCATTCATATGAATTTTCTAGTCAAACAGGATTTTGGTTTAATGGTATGTTCCTGTTTGATAGAGAACCACCTACAAAAAGCGGGCAAACACGACTGAGGACTTCAATTAATTAATACGCTGTGTGATGATCCTATAAGTGTCAGCGGTTTAACTGTCAAACTATTTGAGGGATGAAAACAAGACCAGCTGAGCTCAGAGCAAGAAACGCGCAGCGGAAACGTAATGCAAGTTCTGGAGGAATGTTTGCAGTTGAAACCATTTCGTTCCTTAAAATCTTTTAGTGAGTCTTTCTAAAAAGCTTTGATCTGACATTTGATTAGACTTAATATTCCTACAGGGGTGATCCTGTTGTGTTAAGCAGACATTTATGCTAAATAAAACCAAAACCTCTCATTGCTGGAGGGGATTTGGAGCCAACAAAGAAATCCAGCAAGTACCTGCTATTCCCAGAGCTCTCCCTTTACATCAATACATATTGTCCCATCCCAAGCAGACAATGTATTATCCCAATGGATATGGATACTGCTGTGTAGAAATCAAAAGCTCATGCTCTAAAATGATGTTAGGGTATCTAGGTTAACACCTGAGCAAACACGGTTCATATTCAACAGTGCAAGATTATAAACACAACCTAAAAAAATGTATAATACCATGAAATACCACTGAAAGTTATGTCCGTTTTGGCTTCGGCTATCATTTGTCATCTTGACTTTAAGATCACAGAGAGGCTTTCGGTTTTCTAAGTAAATAAATGCTTTCTAACAAAGCAAGACCAGGTCCCTTTTCTCTGAGACTGTGAATCACTGGAAGTTGACACACTTCATTTTGACAGCGTGTCTTCAACAGGTGGGCTGTCTCATCACTCACCTTTCCTCCTGAGCCATGAAACACACGCTGCACTCCTGCTAGACAGAAACCGCCCAGGAACCTGCACGTCCAAGTCCGTGAACGCCTTCAGAAGAACTACACAAGTGTCTAAACGTGTCCTGGCTTCTCACATCTGTGTGATTTCACCCATCCGTAAACCAAAAAAACGCCTTCAGTCTTACTTTACGTGAGGGGGGAAACTTGGTAAAGATTCCGCCTTCACCAAGACACACACCTCTGATGGAGGATTAAGGCTGGTGAAAGTGTGCATTAAGTAAACGAGAGGACGGGACAAACCAAATAAATCCTTCACACACTCAATGGCATCGATTGGTGCTCGAGGTTCCGCCCACCTTCAGCCCAACACGACCTGGATCCTGAGGTGTCTCACGGCTCTGTCAGGAGATCTTTCAGAAGTTTAGCTAACGTTACCTTTCCTGATTCAGCTGCGTTTGCCAGTTTTGCATTTGCACTCAGAAATCTATACTCAACATCCACAACTGCGCTGAATAAATTATTGTCTAAATGTTTTATTTATAACTCAGAATAGTGATTTGCTGTTATTCGTCTTTTCAGTGATGCAATTCTGGTGAATCCGTTTTAGGCACTAAATCGAGAAATCAAAGCAAAAATAATCGTTGTGGCCCATTCGTTTTATGTGATGCTTTGAACGTTTTTTCCTCGATTTAGTCAGTTAGCTGAACTTTTATGTGAGTGGGTGGATTGATATAACCTAGCTGTAAGTTAAAACAAGACCCCAGAAAGGAAAATTAATTGCAAGCGTATGGTTATCACATTTTCTTTTCAAACCAATTCGATTGAACTTTTTATTAAGAGCTTAATTTTTGATTATAAAAATGTGAATTTGATCTGTTTTTATCAGATCCACTATTGTATTCTCAGATCAGTTTTTTTTATCTAGCACTGTATTGTGCCAGCAACTGGTCAGAGATCAGTGCCAGTCTTGCTGCTGCGAATACACTACCTGGGTTTGTTCAAAACACCTGCTGTGCACTTTCACCTGTCAGACGAATCTTGCTTGTTGGATGTCAACAAGATTTTCAAGTAGTGTAATGAATTCAAACCCATCACCCATAGTTAACCATGATGTGAGTAGCTGGTGAAATGCAGACAATGTAGAAAAATATAGGAAATTTCCAAGTCCCCTTTTCATGAACAAGAACACAACACTGTCATTGGTTTAGTACACCAAAAATGTTATTGACAGAAGAAAATGTGTTTTCAAACAAATGGTTGCATGGTGTATGAAGTGCATTGTGCAAATAAAATATTGCACTTGGCATAATCAGTAGCTACATATGCTGTAAAACTTGCCCACTAAGTGAATTATAAATAAGCATTACATTAGAAGCTCCTGCATAAACTATGAACTGTGCAGATGTTTATCTTAGACAGAAATAAAACCCACTAGGTGTCAAGGTAAGTATCCAGAAAAATAACTTATAAGCAAGTCCCATATTACAGGAAATAGTTGAAAACTGAAGTGATAGAAAGTATCAAGATGGATGAAAAGGGGGACTTTATATGAATGTCTGTGAGGATCAAGCTGTCTGTCTGTGTGTCTGTCTGTGTGTCTGTCTGCTTCAGTAGACGGCTGTTCTGCCTGAAGGTTTTTTCCAGAGGTAGAATGATCAGGGACATATTGCATCAGTGATCCAACATCAGTGCTCTTATTGTGACAGTATATGTGTCATGTATTGTGTAAGCAACTTTTGTCAAACAGCAGACATGCTTGGATGGGCTGCATGGAGATGCTGTGTGTGGGATTACAGGCGAGAGTGGAAGCGAAAGCACGTCTGTGCTGTGGAGTCCAGGCTCTGCGCCTGCCAACCGCTAACGTCAGTCCGTCCTCATCTTCTTGTTCTTCATGGGACAGTTAAAAAGAGGCGTGGCAGTTCAGGTACTGCGGAGGGAAACTTGCTTCTGATTCTACCTGTTCGACAGGTAACGGCTGCTGTGTAGGGCAAACGTGAGTGCACACACACACACACACACACACACACACTCCTCCTGTTTTCTTTACTTGCTTTACTTGTCAGTTGTAAGCGCAACCTCTCAGAAAGACAGAGATGTGATGTTGTAATGGCTACCCCATGACATCACATGTAACATGTATGTTTTGATGTTTGTTTTGGCTATTACCTCTGGGCATATCATTTTAATTTTTTTTCACCGATGTCTGGGTTATCTGTTAGCTATGTAGAACAATGATGTTTCAAATGCATGTTTTGTTTACTTTAAAAAGGTAAGGCCATCGGTACCTTCTATTGCATCACAAGAAATGATTTTACACACAACTAGCTGAGCTGGTTTATGACCCTGAACTTCGACACTGTTCAAGTGGGTACTTTAAAAGAGAAACATTTTTGTTTTTTTCTGGTGCTTACAGACGGCTCTATTGATGTAGCAAGTTACGATATAAGGATAAAGGCAAGTTTAAATCTGGAGTGAAGTCACTATATTTAGTATGCCACAATATAAACATTAATATAGCCATGAAGAGAAACTGTATTTGTAAAGTCCACATTATCTTTCATATTGTTCTCGTGGTGCTTTGGAAGACGACCAGTTTAGTGATGTAATTAAGTGATGTGGAATTATGTTCTAACCCTAATCTCACACACCTAGATCTAATATTGGGAAGACCTGAAATACCCGAACTGGGAGTGTTGGAAGATCTATAAAGATGTGCACGAACATGTTTTAGATCTGCGTTCATGTGATTCTCTGTCCACTTGAAATTGTCTCGCTACACCGGAGAAGTGGCGTCACATTAGAGTTCTGCATAGGCTTGCAGTCATTTCCACACAGACAATACTGTGTGGTTGTTGTGTCCTTTGTTAAATTGGACACTCATGAGTCCATCCCATTGTAGAAGACATCCTCAGACTAAAGCTGATCTCAAGAATAACTGATTTGAAATAGCTGTGATTAAAATCATTTCAATCCACGGATGTTTGCATGGGCCAAATAAGAGATATTAGAGACAATGTGATGAAAGATTGATCATCTTTTCAGTGACTACTTTGTTCAGTTAGTCATAACTTAAAACGTTTTAAATAAATAATCATCGCCTCCATATTTTACAATGTAGTTTCACCATTTTCTAGAATGGCCCTTTTGTCATATTTGATCTGCTGACATCTTGTGGAACTCAACAGTATGACTTGGTAACATGCTACAAAACAAACATTACACATAGAAAAATGACTTTTTCCCCAAATTTAATCTTTGCTTTGCAGGAAAACCAAAACAGATTTCATATCTCAAACTGACATCACAAAATACAGGTTACCATACAAAATCTACAAAAATGCAACAATTACAAATATTTTGTTCAACAAATAACAATTGTACAGTATAAATTTATACAATACTGTTTTTGTATGTTTGGCACCTGACCACATGATATAATTATGTGATGCAGAAACATCTGATGCTTAAAAATAGAAATAAAAAATAATCTATATGCATACAACATGGAGTAATCGATGCAGTAGTTGTGACTTGCTATTTCTTCAAATTTACAAAACAGCAGTTTATTAGAAAGAAGAGAAACATCCAGACTTGTCCAATTAACAGTATCGCGTAACTGAATCTGCTGCACTCAGGCACAATCTAGCGCTGCAAACGTCCTCAAACACACGAGCGGCTGCCCCAGACAGCACTGGAGGCCCCTCAGACGTAGCAACCTCACTGAAAACGCAGATCAGGATGCGGCTGAGAAACTGACTGGACTTCAGAATAAATGACCATTATTACTGGGAAAAAACGCATTCTTTGTGCCAGAGTACTGCAGATGGGTCTAACGTGGTCAATGTCTTCAAGTGCACTTTTGAGTATTCGAGTACGTAGAATGAAATAAAAGTTGTTTTGATTACCTTTATAGACACGTTGAAGCTAAAATGGGCTAAAATTGCCTAAAAATGGGCTAAAATGGCCTATGTAGATTTTTTTTTTGTACCTAGTTTGGATTTTTGTTTAGAGTTTTGTGCTCATCTGCTTAATGAAGAATTTCACTGATAAAATCCCCGTTTTAGAGTTCAAAGAAAACACAAGATAGTGAACAAAGTTCTCGACAAGCTCATTATATTATTTTTGCATTTTAGCAGACTGGATAGGTTTAATAGGCAACATCTTTTTAACCAGATCTGAATATGTATATTACATATATTCAATCCTGTCATGGATAGTTTGTTGATAAAACATAATATGACGATCAGTCACATGGTAGAGGGAGTATTAACACTCACTTGAAGAGAGAAGAAGACAATTTGAAGATGAGATACTGCTTTCAGGAAATTACACCCTGACCAGTTGTTCTAGATGCTTTTCCAATATCAGGAATCTGTGAGTCACTAATGTGACTAAGTCTAGATGACGTTGTAACTTATTCAGGAGCCGTACTGCACGTTAGTCCTATTTAAGGAAAGGCTGTACGGCAATGTAAAAACAGTCATTCATGTGAACGTTTACCTGTGCATGTGCACGCATGTGTGTGGCGGGTCAGTAACTTGACAAAGTACAAATACTGGATATAAAATATTCACTCTTCTGTCACACCAATCACACCTCGTCTCTCAACTGTAAAGACTGACCTCTGACATTTCACATTTCTTCTATGAATGAACAGACTGAAACTAATCTGAGCAAACTAGACCAGAACACATTATAGCGCCACGCACACACACACACACACACACACACACACACACACACACACACACACACACACACACACACACACACACACACACACACACAAATAGTTTCTCTTCCATACATAGTTAAAAGATTTTTTACATGCTCCACTAAAACACCAAAAATAAGCGGATGTTGCATCGTGATAGCTGGTCTGCATGCGGATCTGGTGTAAAAAAAAAAAAAAGGCCTGTACAAACCACAGAAAAGCCCCACAGTTCTTCATTTCTTGTCCTTCAGATTATAACTTTTGGGAGACGTTGTGTGTCCAACACTTGATTATGCATCTTTCTAGATCTATCTAAAAAGTGTAGTGTCGTACATGACGATGCACGATTCGAGTGACAACTAATCGTAGGATCAATAACACTGATATGCTAATGATGAAATAAGCAAATAGTGGAGCAGCCATATTTGTTTTAACTTGCTCTAAATAACTAAACAAAGCTAAGAGAGATTAGATTCCTAAGGGACAGCCAGCATCACAAGCTGCCCAAGACAAAATTAAGACAGAAAAGAGCCCATCCCCCACATCCTCCTGTCTCCCGTCAGTGTGTGACGAGTCAGACTCGCCATTGTATCTCAGAACGGTAGTGCTCCCCAGTTCAAGGGCCAGTCGAATATCGGCTCCAGACACACTGAGTAAATATAAGCTCACCTAAACACTCACACAACCAGTCTATATTAATATCTAACTATATGATGCTAGTGCTTAAAGAAGAATCATATTCATGCTGAGAGACATTTGGCGAGGACAAACAATAATGTTGTTGTTGTCCAAACATTCAGGGGGAGAATTTACAGCCATGTCATTAATTGTAAAAACACCGTTGGACACTGAACAGTGACAAAAGTCCACACAAAATTCAACCACCCAATTATAGTGAGCAACACAAGTAGATCAACTCCTAATTGTCACACCTCGTGACGGAGCATTACGATGCATGTTAATCTCCCTCCTTTTGACAAAATATCTTCAGGCCTAAAGAAAAAGACTCTCGTATCTAAACTACGATATGAAGCACGTTATGTACTCGTATAAGACATTTTCGGCTGCACTTCTGAACATGAAGTGCTCTCGCAACCACCACTCACCCTCTTAACGAGGCCCAACTCACATCAGAGGGCTGTCTCCATAGAGACAACACCACCAACAAGTGTGTGCACGCGTGTGTTCGAGAGACTGAGGTGGATTGCACGTTCGAGTGTGTTTGTGTCGGCGAGGAGTGTACGCATGTGTATAGGTGTGTGTATGTGCATGTTTTGAGAGGGAGGATGTACATCAGCTCAAATGCAGTCTGATGGGACACAGATGCCCAGGAACTACCCATCAGCCCCCCCCGTACAGGGGTGGAGGGGGTAACGTGTATCGGAAACAGAAATAAAAACGTATAAATAAATACGACGAGGGAGGAGAAGCCGGCAGGTCTCAGAACTGGCCAGCGCTGCTGGGGTCGCACTGTAGCAGACGCACGATGGACGGGTCACTCTTCGCCCCCTTGATGAACTCCTCCAGGGACAGCTTACCTGAAGAAGAAGAGCATTCACAAGGGTTAAAAGCACACCCTCATATCTCACTGGCCTCACTAAGAGTAGCTAGAATGACGAGTAGAATCTTAGATGTAGAATCTCGAGTTAATACAGTCCAAGGGGATAATTAAGAACATTCAAAAAGCTGCAGTGTGCTGTAATGGCCAGCAGGTGTCAGTATGTTTCAATTTTGCTTCCCAGTGAAATGGAGAAGCAAGTGGTATATTCTGGTAAATGTGTGATCTGTAAGTACATGAGAAAGCAGATCACTTCTAGACACTGGCCATGAGTGGGGAAAAGGGCAGCACAAAACACTGCGCATGGAATCAGTCCCGTCTCTTTCTCTAGTGTGTCCATCATTCCTTCTTTAGATGTGACCCTCTACTCTTTACTTATATGCAGGGCCTCCAATGGGGCCCTCAGCCTACAAATTAACTTTAAGGCATTTTGTTTTCTACAAAGACTAGTTTTACACAACCGCACACACAAATGCACACGCACACCCTTAATAAAATCATTAAGGAAGTAAACTCAAAACAAAACTGCAGCAGTTCAACACTGATAGCCAACCATACTCCTAAAGTAAAGGCTCCACACATACTCCCAAAGAAGATGCTCCACACATACTCCCAAAGAAGATGCTCCAACACATACTCCCAAAGAAGATGCTCCAACACATACTCCCAAAGAAGATGCTCCAACACATACTCCCAAAGAAGATGCTCCAACACATACTCCCAAAGAAGATGCTCCAACACATACTCCCAAAGATGCTCCAACACATACTCCCAAAGAAGATGCTCCAACACATACTCCTAAAAAAGATGCTCCAACACATACTCATAAAGAAGATGCTCCACACATACTCATAAAGATGCTCCACACACATACTCATAAAGATGCTCCACACACATACTCCTAAAATAAATGCTCCAAATATACTCCTAAAGCAGAGGCTCCAACCATACTCCTAAAGAAGATGCTCCACACATACTCCTAAAGAAGATGCTCCACACATACTCCTAAAGAAGATGCTCCACACATACTCCTAAAGAAGATGCTCCACACATACTCCTAAAGAAGATGCTCCACACATACTCCTAAAGAAGATGCTCCACACATACTCCTAAAGAAGATGCTCCACACATACTCCTAAAGAAGACGCTCCACACATACTCCAAAAGAAGACGCTCCACACATACTCCAAAAGAAGATGCTCCACACATACTCCTAAAGCAGAGGCTCCAACATATTGTGGCAAACCCACACCAGAAGAGCCTAGTTATTAACTAGAGGGTCATTACCATCTCGGTTGGTGTCCATCTGCCTGAAGATCTTCTCTGTTCGTTTCTCTGGGGTAGACTCGTCTTCTGGCATCTTCATTACTGAAGATACCATTTTATAAATAGCCTGTAGGGAAGCAAAAATAAAGATAATTAATTTATTTGTCAATCAACTAGCGATAAAAAGACTAAAACTTACAGATAGATGTAAGAGGTTAATAATAACAATGTCTTATTTAAAACATTTGTACTTATTTTGATCCGTATTCACAGGCATGATGATGATGATGACTTTCATAGAGTTCCCTAAATGAGGTTGCTGGATGCTTCAGTAGTTTTGATTTTATTTTTGGAAGTTCGGAAGTACTGTGTGCCCAGGGTTACTGTATCATCATCTTGATCAACCTCGCAATTATGGTCAATTTGATAACCGTAGCGATCAAGGTCGCCTTGATCAACCTAGCAAAGAGGCCTCGCCCTGGTGAACCCCGCAATTTAGGATGTACTGAAATGGCCTTGTTGTAACTGATATTGGTCAGAAAGTATCAGTGGATACTGTGAACCATTTTCAATGTGCCATTGGTGTTCTGTTCCCATCTGCTCCCTGTACATCACCTGTTATACGACCATAAAGAATAGCCACATTTCTGAGTTTGAATTGTAAATCATTGGTTACACAAATAAATTCAGGCTGGCTGAACAAATCACTTCGCGAAACAAAGGAGGATTACAAAAGCAACTGTCGAGAAAGATTCATCTAAATCCACCCAGTTACTTATATAATTTTCTTTTCATTATGCAAGCAGCAAAGAGCTACTCACACACACGGCTGCTAATGCTGTTGCTGATGCTTTTAGGCAACATATATGAAACACTGCTTATTTTACTTATTTGGGGCCAGACCTGATTGCAACAATTAATCAAACTAAATCTTGAGAATAATTAATTTGCTCAAAGAAAACAAACATTCTTGAAACATACATTCTCTTTTTATCTTTCGACCATTACCACTGCACTGTGTCTCTCCCCCAGTAGAGCAGAAGCGGAGAACTGTGGCTGATCCCACTGTGATGACATTAATGTAACGGACGTAAGGAAGACACCATCCTGACACCATCACTTCCTCTCTGAGATCTAGAAGAGCTTCTACAGCCGTAACGGTGTGACTGAACCACAAAGAGTCAAAGAGAACATGCACACCAGAGAACAGGGATGAATACTCACATCCTCATAACGCACACGTACACACACACACACACACACACACACACACACACACACACACACACACACACACACACACACACACACACACACACACACACACACACCTTCATAACGCACACGTACACACACACTCACGCTCACACCTTCATAACACACACACACACACACACACACACACACACACACACACACACACACACCTTCATAACGCACACACACACACTCACCATCACACCTTCATAACACACGCGCGCGCACACACACACACTCGTATTTACACACTCACATGCACACACTCGTATTTACACACTCACACACTCGCATTTACACACACACGCACGCGCGCACACACACACTCGTATTTACACACTCACACTCACACACTCGTATTTACACACTCACACACTCGCATTTACACACACATGCACACACACACTCACACCTTCATAGCGCACACTCACATTTACACGCTCACACGCATTCACGCACGCACTCACACAATTACATACACTCGCATTTATACATTCACACACTCTCACGCACACACACACACACACACACACCCTTACACCTTCTAAACACACACACGCACTCGCACACTCGTGCACACTCGCACGCTGCTGTAGTGTACTACATCTGCATCTGTGCCACAGCTGTGTGGTCCGCCCTCCTGGGGGAGGAGTCCTGGTGTTCCCGCCCTACACTGGGTCCAGCTACACAACCACAACTCCATCAATCACATCTGTACACTTGGTCTTGGTGAATTAGTTAATCACTACAGGTCACCATTAATACATTTCACTTAGTGGTATGCCAGCTGCATCACAATTAAATATTTAGTTACTCAGAATTAATTAGCAAATTAATGCACTAACAAATTAAGACTTTCTCTCCGTCTCTCTTTTGTGCAGTTAGAATTAGTTTCAGAAATCCACACAGAGTGACTGAAATGCCCTAATTGTCATTAACTGCAACCAATAATCTCAATCATAGAAATCATTCTAATTATACTGCAATCATCATTTGAGTGAAACTCATTCAGCCCTTGATGGTGGATTCATTCACTCATCTAGGCGTTCATCTCATAACTATCAAAAGCTACACTTCTGAACAGGCTCATGAAATTCATTTTTATCCCATTCCAACTCTGTACATGCCAACAGGTGTAGATGACAGTGTAGGTTCCCATGCAGGCCCCCGTTGGCTTGGAAAGGGTCTTACAACCTGGTCAGCTACTTTCACCTAAAATTACTCCAGTACTTGGGAGGACAATCAAGAGATGCTCGACCAGTCCAAACGGCACCAGCGGCACAAACCTGACCTGCAGCGCCAGGAAAAGCCACGATTGTTTAAGAGGGTTACAAAGCTGACCTCTCTCTGCAGCTGTGGAAAGTTCTAGCAGCCCTACACTGCATCCGGGGCCAGTCCTGGTCACACGTGCAGGTCGTTTGATGCTATAAGAGGAGTTTTGGGGGAAAATATTGGACAATGAGCATGATGTCCATCTGTCTCTTCAGTCCGAGTCCAGTCCTTGCCTGCTGTGCTCTACGTTTGAGTTGATCACACCGTTCTGTGCTATAGGGAGTTTTTCCTCGCCACTGTCGCATTTGGCTTGCTCATTAGGGATCTGGACTCATACGATTGTAAAGCTGCTTTGTGACGTGTGTTGTGAAAAGTGCTATATAAATAAATTTGACTTTGACTTTGACTAGGGTTATATCGCTTCATCCTATTTGCAATTTGGCTGCATAATTCTAATAGTACTAAAAGCACATAATAAATGTGTACGTGTGTGTAATAAATGTACGATTTCACTGGTACTATGAATCACTGCTAATTAACAGTTCTGTTATGTGCGCGTTTGATAATGCGTCACCTGTACGATTTCCAGCATCTCCGCCTTGCTGATGTAGCCGTTCCCGTCCAGGTCGTACATGCTGAACGCCCACTTGAGCTTCTGCTCCAACTTCCCCCGCGACGTCACGCTCAGCGCGATTATGAACTCCCGGAAGTCTATCGTGCCGTCGCCGTTGGCGTCGAAGGTGCGGAAGACGTGCTCGGCGAACTTGGAGGCGTCTCCGTAGGGGAAGAAGTTGCCGTAGATCTTCTTGAACTCGTCCATGGAGAGGTGTCCGCTGGGGCAGTCCCGCAGGAAGCCCTTGTACCACTCCTGGATCTCGTGCTCGGTGAAGTCGGTGCTCTCCAGCAGGTCCTGCATCACCTCCGGACGCAGCTTACTATTCTGCTTACCCATCCTCGCGGTTCCCGTTACAGCTGTAGGGGGGAACGCAGAAACGCAGAGTGAGGCCACGTGAACTGGGGGGACAGACCGGGCTCACGCAGACACCGGGCCGACGGGCTCACGAATGGACTGTACGTCCCGTGAACATTTACACTAAATATAAATATGCCAGAGGTCACAATTTACCAAGTGCCACACAAGAACACCGAAATGCTCTCCTCTGTTGTTCAGGGTCCTAGGAAAACTGCAGAACAACAAAACCACAGAACAGATCTACTGTGATGGAGCTCCGGCACGACGCGCGTTACACAACACAGATGTCTTGTGAACTTTCGTGCCCCATAAACCACCTCCGTCATGGCAGCACACACTCTGCACAGAGGCTGTGAGAAGCGACAGCAGAGCAGCATTTAACTGTGACCATACGCTGAACCCCATCATGAAGACCCACTCACACACCTAGACAAGCTGGAAAAAGAACAGACACAAAGCTTCTGTAAAGCTACAATTTTGAACCAATGGGTGGAAGAATCAGAGAGCGAGAGCGAGAGCGAGAGAGAGAGAGAGAGAGAGAGAGAGAGAGAGAGAGACTCTGTGCTGTTTGTCTTGGGCCAGATGGTCTGTGGTGGATCAAATGTGGGTTGACATTTGATACATTTACGACCTGAAGCACAAAAGGTATTTTCTTTATTGGCTATATACAACATAAAAGCCTAATGGGCACACAATGACCGTCTTTGAGGGTGAACATGTGCAACATGTCAGATGAACCGAAAGCCAGACCCTGCAGCACTGACAGTGGTGTGTTGCTTACACCTACACACACACACTTATGTCTGCAAATGGCATAAATTACATAAATTGCTACTCATACTTGCAGTGTCAGACACACATGACATTGTAAGGATATTATATCATCCACATTACGTGCACGGACACACACACACACACACGCCTGCACTATGTGCTACTGGCCAGTCTTCCAACTGCTGCTGTTTGGCAATAAGAAAGTGTGCTTGCGTAGTTTATCACACAGGAGACTGCGGAGGAGTAAGTCAAACACACTGTTCTATGCACTACACGCCACAGTATCTATATAAGAAACAGGCATCAGAGCGGCAGCATCTCTGCAGGTATCTAGTAACCTTCAGTGAAGACGTAATGGAAAATTAGAGCCCCGCCCTTCAAATTCCAAAACTTCGATCTTGAAAATGGATTTTTTTTTTCTTTTGCTTTTCAAAATCCATGACTTGTCTGCCCAGTACGCGTGTGCATAAGTGCGCGTCATGGTAATGGTAATGCCAAGCCCCTCCACACGGGGGCGATATGAGGGAGTCCGGTGGCCTGTTGCTTCTGGGCAGCTTGTGGGCTAAGAATAGCCCGGGCAGGTCTCCACTGTTCCCCTCAGCACCAAGAACCTTCTCTTAAAAGGTAGGCAACCATAATCACTAGGTAGGACCATCAAGCAGTTGCCATGGAAATACATTCTAAAGATTTCATTTCCTCTTTATAGAGTCCGTTTGAAGGAGACAGGTGAAGACCTCAGCGTGAGAGTCACGGAGCGAACGTAGACGTGAAAGCAGGACTGCGCTAAATCACCAGCTGAGAGAGATTGCTGTTTAATTAGCCTAGAGTTTGCGCCACTGTCTTTATCTACAATAAAGGAATCTGTGGCCTTTTACCACATTACTATGGAAACAGACACTGTGTTCCACATTCGTTAGCACAGAGAAAACAATCAATTAAGAGATTCCAGGCGCTGTGCTTGTGTAGGCTACGACACAACCATGAGGCTAATATGGAGTAATGGCGCTCCCAAAGAGACATCACCGTCGTGGGACTGGAGTCAGGACAGCACAGGTTTATATGCCAGAATGTAGCAATACAGACAATGAAATGTTGGTGTCTGTTGTAGTTACACTGGTGTGGAGTTTCTGGTATCACCATCTCTACCGTCACGGGAAAGATTGCTAAACCGGACAAAGAATAATGCAATTATGGCAATTAAGAACAGCTTACATTAGCCTACATGAGTAGGAGTGTATTCATGTGTCTCCAGGGAAACTGGTTTTACATCCCACCTCTTAACTTCCCCTACACTAAGTGCAGCCAATCAGCCTGCAGACAGTGCCTGCTGATTAGGAGACAGTCGTGCCAATTAAAGACTTCGGCCTTTTTAAACTGGGTTTTAAACAACTTTGGTAAGCAGAAAATACACCCCCCCCCCCGATGATTCCAGGTAGATACAAGCTGAGAAGTGCAATTAAGCCGTTTACATATTTTACAGTTGTGATCAAATTTATTCAACCCCCACTGAAATAAAGTGTTTTGGCCAGTTTGACATTGATTTTGATCATTTCAGTCATCTTATTTACAATTATATCAAAGAGGCACTTATAAATTAGACAAACATAACATAATATTTATGATGGAATAACCACAAATGTCTTTACTGTGCTCATATCATTATCAGTTTTATTCAACCCCCTAGTGACATTATTTTTTAGTACTTAATACAACATCCTTTTCCAGTTATGACAGCTTTCAAGCGTGAAGCATAGCTTGACACAAGTGTCTTGCAGCGACCTATGGGTATCTTAGTCCATTCTTCATGGGCAAAAGCCTCCAGTTCAGTCACATTCTTAGGCTTGCGCACTGCAACTGCCTTCTTTAGGTCCCACCAGAGGTTCTCAATTGGATTTAAGTCTGGTGATTGCGATGGCCACTCTAGAATGTTCCAGCCTTTCATGTTCAACCATGCTCTAGTGGACTTGGATGTGTGCTTCGGATCATTGTCCTGTTGGAAGGTCCAACGTCTCCCAAGCCGCAGGTTTGTGACTGACTCCATCACATTTTCCTCCAAGATCTCCTGGTACTGAAGGGAATTCATGGTACCCTGCACACGTTGAAGCTTTCCTGTACCATTAGAAGCAAAACAGCCCCAAAGCATAATTGACCCCCCGCCATGCTTCACAGTAGGCAAGGTGTTCTTTTGTTCATAAGCCTGGTTCTTCCTTCTCCAAACATAGCGCTGGTCCATTGTCCCAAACAGTTCTAATTTAGTTTCATCTGACCACAGTACACTGTTCCAAAACCTTTGTGGCTTGTCCACATGACTTTTGGCATACTGCAGTCGACTTTTCTTGTTCTTTGGAGTCAGCAAGGGGGTGCGTCTGGGCGTTCTGGCATGGAGGTCTTCGTTATGCAGTGCGCGCCTTATTGTCTGAGCTGAAACTTCAGTGCCCACATCTGACAGGTCTTTTTTCAGTTCCTTAGCAGTCACGTGGGGATTTTTCTCCACATTACGCTTCAGGTAGCGCACAGCAGTCGCGGTCAGGATCTTCTTTCTGCCACGACCAGGTAACGTTTCCACTGTGCCCTTTAACTTGAACTTGCGAATGATACTTCCGATAGTGTCTCTTGGAATATTTAACAACTTCGCAATCTTTTTATATCCATTGCCATTCTTGTGAAGAGCAATAACCTCTTCTCTTGTCTTCTGGGACCATTCTCTTGCCTTCACCATGCTTGGAAACACACCAGTAGATGTCTAGAAGGAGCTGAGTATCACAGTCCTTTTAAATCTGCCTAATTGGTGCTTATCATGCTTGATTGCTGCTCGTTGACATCCACAGATGTTTTCAATACCTGATGGAAAACACTGGAATGAACCTCTGTTCTTAGGAGTGGTAGTCGTAAAGGGGTTGAATAATTGTGTCAATGAAGAAATCACAAAAAGGCCATTTAATACTTAATGACAAAAAAAATTGATGCTATCTTAGTTGCATTTAGTTCTTTAACAAGTCCTTGTAAGATTTCATTATGAACACAATTACAAATGTGCACTGAATTCCATAAAACCCTTCGCAGCATTGGGGGTTGAATAAATTTGATCACAACTGTATGTGGTAATACAAATGATAATTAATGCAATTACAAACAGGTCCAAAATCATTACGTCAGCTATTATGTCAGCCACAATGTAATTAGAATATTAAAGTGGATGTAAATGCAGTCGTGGCAGGGAGGCGGGGCTAGTCTGGAGGGAGGCGGAGCTAGTACAGCCCTCTGTCCATCTTCCTGTTAGTTCCCCATAGCTCTGTAAGAACATTAGATTATTAACTAACTTGTTTTTCCAAACACATCCGGCTCTGGCTGTGGCATCATAAGGTTCATTAGTCAAATTACAGACCACCAGATTGGTTTTATTCCTGGCATGCCTGTATGAACTTAAAAGTCCCAGCATGGTCTGGCTCTTACAGGGACAGGAGGACGTCTCAGAGCTTCATGACTCATTTGAGAATACAGGGCAAGACAGGGGCCTTAGACTGGGCACAAACCGGTCAACCACCTTACAAATAAAGAGCTGCCAATCAGTCAAGACTTTTTAGGGAAGGATCTGTAACTATGGGTGACGTCAAAATAAGCTGCGCAGTGTGGTGGTTTTATTAATGCACATCTACATTTATTGAATATGGATGTCCAACGAGAACGTCACAGAACCTAGATGAGCAATTTGTTTTTCATCAACATATGTAGCCTAGATTCTTCTAAGGAAAAAAAGCACTGTTTCATTGCAGACAATTTTGCATTTACATACAAAGATGGGTTTTATGAAACCTGTCTGTAACTGCTGGGGGAACCGTCACGTGAGAGCCATCATGTGAAAGCCTTCACGTGAAACACTAGATCATGAAATTCCTAGAATGTTTTGGAAAAGCCACTTCGCCCAATTCAAAACCACTTAAACTGTTTCAGAGCCACAGTGCTTTAGTGACATACTTTATATCCCATCGCCTAAACCTCTCAAGAGGCTCAGATATAAATAGTGGAACACGGATACCAAAACACCATTTTTCAATACATTTCAATAAACACACTCAAATAATTCTCAAATAATGAATAAAACTGGAGACTTCACAAACAATGTTGATTAGAATGTGTAAAAGGTGAAGATGTCGTGTTTTAGGACACACAGTGTTGAGCAGGTTACAAGCAGAGAGGTCCCCTTCCGTCTTTTACAGCTAGTATTATTATAACCCTATTACTATTACTAGTATTATTATAACCCTTCCGTCTTTTACAGCTAGTATTATTCATGTGAATGGCATCCAAAAACAGGGTACTGATTTTAGCGATTTGCTAATGCTAAACAAAACAGATGAAGGTTTTTCTGAAAAGCTCCTATATGGCTCTAGAATTGTTAACACCCGGCTTCACTCTTACCTCTGAAAAGCAACAGTACTTACTTGACTTCACTAATGTAAAAACACTTTAAAAATGGCCTGACATGAAGGAATTATAAATCAGGATTTCCACTTCCATTTATGGGATTTGGCAGATGCTTTTATCCAAAGCAAATTACAGTGGTGAGCGAGTACAATTTGAGCAATTGAGGGAGAAAGGTTTAGCTCGGGAGCTCACAGTGCTAACTTGATATTCAACCAATACCTTAACTGCCAAGCTATCACTGTCAGACACCATCACTACCACCATCACAAATCACTACTCACCGTTTAATCTTTCCTCCATCTATGTCCAACATGGAGTCAGCATGTGTGATGTGGAACTACCCCTCTCTTGTTTGTCTGCATGTCTTCGCAGTCTGAATTAAGAATGATTGCTGAGTTTTATGCAGTATATGATCTGCTTGGACATTTGAGCCCATAAGATTATTATTATTTATTTTCATGATTTTTTTTTTTCCATTTTCATCCCTGGCGTTGCATGATGGCTCTAGCCTGCATCCACTGTGTCTGTGCTGCGCCTCGCAATTGCCAAGTTCAAGCAAATTAGTATTGAAGATGTGGCTATTCTTTGGTGTCTGAGAGCACTCTTACCTTGTGCCAGTTTACAGCGATTTACCTTTGGGGTTGTTCAAATGTTTCAGAATGTGTTGATAACTGCAATCTACTGCTAACATTCATAAATATTGTCCAGCAATATTTGTCCAGGTACATACTTATATTTTCTAATCGTTTCATTGATAAATTCAAATAAAACTTATTCAGACAATATCCCATATGTTAATGTAAGGTCCCATATCCCATATGCTAATGTAATATCCCATATGCTAATGTAATGTCCCATATCCCATATGCTAATGTAATGTCCCATATCCCATATGCTAATGTAAGGTCCCATATCCCATATGCTAATGTAAGGTCCCATATCTCATATGCTAATGTAAGGTCACTATACACCTGCTGTCTACCAAAACACATTTCTCAAACGTCTTGTCTCTCCTCAGCTTCTTAGTTTGCAGTGGATTATTTTTAAATATCTACATGGTTACTCAGCAACACATTAAGGAATTAGCTGCTTCCTTACATTCTTCCTGCTTATCCGTTCTGAACTTGTTTACCGCCAGTCAGACACAAAGACATGTTAGCTTTCAATTTCAGCTTTGGTTTAACGATTCTATCAGGGCTAATAGGCAAGACCACAAGAAGGCGGAGTGTGATTTGACATTCTTATGGTCTATAAGATATGTGGGGATCTATTAATAGAAATGGTGTACAGCATATAAAACCATGTTTCCATTACTGCATAATCCCCATGTAACTACAAATAGTGTTTTGTTAGCCCACGGAGTGGGTCTTCTTCCAACAGAGACCACCATGTTGCACTAACATGTTTCTACAGAAGGCTAGAATGGACAAACCAAACACTGACTCTAGAGAGTGCTGCTCACATTTTTACTCTGAAATGGCAGCTGAAATTTAGTGATGCACTATATGTAGAAAGTATCAGTGGTTGCTGACAGTGCTGGCTAGTTAAATATTAAGTTAAGTATATTAGATTCTAAACTTTGATTATTATGTATTTATTAGTTAGCACAAGACAACGCAAGGGAGGGAGAATCCTTGTGAAATAAGTGATGTTTGTGATGTAATTAGCGCAATAAGACTTCAATTATGAAAGTTAATGCAAACAACAATGTAACACACACACACACACACACTTACTTACTGGGCACATTAAGGACAGATTCAACAAAGTACTAGGAACATTCCTCAAAGATTTGGTCTCTACTGACATGATAGCATCACACAGTTGCTGCAGATTTGTCGGCTGCATGTCCGTGATGCGAATCTCCCGTTCCACCACATCCTATTACGATCCCATCACATTATGATATGGCACGTTACCCTGCTGGACGTGGGCATTATAGAAGATGGGAACACTGTGATCGTCAAGCGATAGACGTGCTCAGCCATAGGTAGGCTGTGGCATTTCAATTATTCTCAACTGATATTATACTATTCCCTCAATTGTTATTATGGGACTCAAGTTTACCACAACACTACAACACTACACCACTGCCATGAACCATGAACCACCGATACACGTCTGGACTGGTCCATGCATGCATGTTGTTTACACCAAATTCTGATCATACCATCTAAAATGTTGCTGCATACATCAGACCAGGAACCTTTTTCCATTCACATTTTTCCAGACAACATTTTCTAGCTAGTGTTAGCACGTGTGGGCTTTATACACAGATGTTAGGATGGAGGTCATCTAGCACATTAATCTGAATACTAGTGTACCGTAATGTGTACTAGTGTACCGTAACGTGTACTAGTGTACCATAACGTGTACTAGTGTGCAGTGTACAAACCAGAGCTCATAAACGAGCAACAAAGACGTAAGTCTTGCATTCATCATTATCTTTTCCCAAGGTTTGTCATATCTCTCTCCAAGAATGAATATTATTCTTGTAATACTTTGAGAACGGCACAAGTATGTGTAACACGATAGCGCTTCCGACAACCAGTCCTGAAAATGTTCCATTTTGTTTTGATGCTAGTTCAGCCCAAGTATCGTTTGGGTCTCGTGAGCAATGAGCAGGTCTCGTGAGATCCTGTAGATATTTGAGATGTGCACATCAGGGCCATTTCATTTCAGAATAACTGCAAATGCCAGTGGGTACCTCAAAGAATGGGGGTGAATTCAGCCAAATGGATGAATTCAGCTAAATGGCAAAAAAAAGAAGAAAAAACCATCTCAAAAACCATCAACTTTACAATAGTAAAAGAAAGTAAAAAAAAAAAAAGAAACTTTCACTCTATTTTCATACAATATATACCGGTAATTACATTTCTAAAAGTAAAGGAAGATCCTGTCCAACCAGTGAGAAGCTATTTAATCTCCATTTTTAGCCGTTTAGCTCCACTGATCCCAATTATACATTTTTGTCACGTGCGCCACTGACAAATGTCTGGCAAACCTGTAAGCCATTACAGAGTGGTCATTCTCCTCCCTGTAAGCCATTACAGAGTGGTAATTTTCCTCTCTGCAAATTCTTTGTGAACCTCTCAGCTCTTGCTAGTTTGCTATATGAAAGCCAAATTATTGCCAGGTAAAAAAAGATCACATTACTCAAGTCTGAGTATCCCTGCATGCACATTCCAATATACGCAAAAGACTCGTATCTATATATATTGAGGACATCAGGTATGATGTCTAATGACAACAGTCTTGCCTTAAGTTAATGGGTGATCCTGCCTTTGGTCTTGCTATGCAGAGATTCTAGCAGCTACCAGACAAAAGTGGTTAGTTTTTAAATTACTGTTTCAAAGGAACTGGGGCATTTTCTGGAGTATGGATGTTATTTTTCAACGTAGTAAACAAAATACATAAAATCAACAAAGGATCTCTAATGTGTCATTAAAAATCATAAGCCAAATCTAAAGTTGTACAAGTCCCCCCCCCCCCCCCCCCCCCCCCCCCACACACACACACACACACTCACACTTCATTTGCTTTTGTACATCACCTCACAAAGTCACATATAGACAAATTAGTTAAACTAAACTAAGCGTAGAGTGTGAATGTTTCCAGAGGCCATGGAAAGGAAAGAGATCATTTATTTGTTTTTTGTTTTGCTCTCCCCGTTTCCCGACCTATTATGGCACCAGAGCAATGAGATATTGTGTTGTGTTACTCATCTCCGAGGGTGACACGACCTAGAACAGTAACAGTCCACTGTGATGGTAACCTCACCGTCCAAGACAGTGTATCATGTCCTTCAACTATTTGTTCTTCACCATATCAAGTAAGAGTGGATAGATCTTTGCAGAAGATCAGGTGACCAGGGGCATATGTGCCACATTTCAAGAGCACAGAATGTCTGATGTTGATTCAGTAGTAGTGTCGTATAAAGTCTAGCTTCATTAAAGGCCTGAAAAACTGCAATCACCAATGTGGTCTTTAATGATGCAGGGCTTGGCATTACACACTACACTATAATAATAATATTACTATGATAGCTGAATAGAAACGATTTTTGCACTATTGATTAAACAGCAACTTCAGCATACAGCATTTTGCACGTGATGGTATTTGAATTATGTTATAGAAAATATATATTTTTTGATGCTAGATTTACGAGACCAAATAAGTAGATTATTGGAAATTTGTTTTTGCGGCCCACACAACAATCTATTAGTCAGAAACTACATCAGCACTACCACCCACCACAGCATGTAACAGTGACTGGGACAGGGAGGGGAAGGTGCTGCTTGTAGTTATGGATTCGGATCAGCAAGGTAAAGAACGTCAGGAACAGAAGACGTGTAATTTAAGTAAACTGCTGCTGCTGTAACTGTGAGCAGATCTGAGGAGCAGACAGAATGATGAAAAGGAATACGTTTTACCCATAATGCCGCAGGAGTCCGAGACAGGGAAATTACAGACCGTGACTAAAGCCTCGTCCAGAAGGATCCAAAGGCATCTGAGGTTATTCGGCATTTCAGCTGTTGCTCAATGACAGTGGCCGAGTTGTGAGGAGCATCGAACATGCAGAGTAACACAGCGGAGTAACACGGTAAAAGTTCCTTACATGGCCACATGAGGCCACAGTCGTCAGCTCACTGTGTGAAACACCAAAAGTTCTGATAGGCTGCAGTCAAAGGGCCCAATTATGAGGAAACAGAAACCATACGTACAATAACACAGCAGAAAATTACGCACCGACACTTTTAGTCCTCCACCACTCCTATTTCCCACACTCCATTTCCCCGCTCCAGTAAGACACTACAAAAGAAGAGGCACTGGAGACACTGGACAGCGATGGACAGACTGACAAAAATAGCCACCTCATTCTTCCTAGTTTTGCCTGGCATCTCACATCATTGACTAAATACAAAAGGGATGAAACACACCATCACTGATTTGCACACGATGCTTCCAAATGTCTCCCACACAGTTACCTAAAGAGTGTAACAAATAAAGCAAGCATTGTTTTCATAATTTCACTAGTGCTGTTGTAAGGACAGTATTGTGAAACTCGTGTCTTTCTGCATAACCGTCACAGTGAATAGGGCTCGAGTCTCACAAGATTTTAGGAAACACTTCTCACCACAACATTCCTGAGAAAACTGGCAATATTTGACAGTTGGTTCACAGGCCAAAGAGGCACTTTTTCCACACTAAATCTGAAGTAGAATATATCTACGCACTGCTGGACCACTTCAAAAATTCCCAGCCAATCATGCTCATCCGGTGAACACCACTGCAGTCTTTATCGTGCTCACAGCATTTCTGGTGCTGGGGGTCTCTCCCCTCACAGCAGACACTGTGAGGAGATGGGCCTGGCTGACCTCTGACCTTCTTTATGTAGATCACAGAGTGCGCAACGTTCAGTATACCCACACATGTCCCTACTAAACATCAATGACTGCTCCCGGCCTGCTTAGCACTAACTCACTTCTATAGATCCAAACAAGCCTGTGATTCAGTTATGCTCTTCAGCAGAACCCTTCACCCCTGAGTTATGCCACAGAAGTTGACTTAAGCATGAATGCATCAATCGCTCGTGAAAAGCATCACAAAATGGACCCCGAACAAAATGATTCAACAATTACCCCCTCCAAGTTCTTCAAAGTTTTCTTTTAAGCTATAAATTACAAAAGCTTGTTTCCAATTCTTGAGCCGCCCTGTACTGTAAATTACACCCCAGAACTAACAAACGTCAAGTATTAATGTCTTGCATTAAGTTGCTTCGCTCTGCTACAAGACAGACTGCATGGTCGGACATCCTTACTGTGGTTTAAAAGACAGCACTTACACAGAGTCACATTAGTTTATTATAATGGAA
The DNA here is from genome assembly GCF_052324685.1 of Brachyhypopomus gauderio. NCBI lineage: Eukaryota > Metazoa > Chordata > Actinopteri > Gymnotiformes > Hypopomidae > Brachyhypopomus > Brachyhypopomus gauderio. Next base: position 1,287,095 of record NW_027506883.1, read on the forward strand.
TAGAGAGAGAGAGAGAGAGAGAGAGAGAGAGAGAGAGAGAGAGAGAGAGAGAGAGCGCGAGAGAGAGAGAACCCATAAAGCTGTGTGAACATGCAGTTTTCAGGCAGATACCTCAAAATCAATCATAGCAAATGGTGCACTAAACTTTTAGTTTGTACTACGCAAGTATGTTAATGAATAAATTAGCAAATAAAAAAATCTGAGGTCAGTTCTTTTACACGTGTTCTTGCTTATACGTTTTGAAAAAGGCAAATTGAATGAATGAGTGAATATAAAATGAATGACAGACTGTGCTCAAATCTCCTTCAAATGAAGTTTTAGCACGCAGCTCTCTGCAAATTCATCCTGACCCGTTGACACCGACATAGTTAAGAACCACGACCTCTACATGTGAAATAGGCGAACACCCGCACACTGGAGCACTATTTCACACTCAGCATCCGCCTGCTATCTCTGGCCTTGAACACCAAGCACACTTTTAAGATCTACAGAAACCCGTGGAGTTCATTTAGTTTTCCACCATTTCAGAAAAGTTGTCATGACTTCACTTTTGACTAACGAGGTAGGCTGTTTATTAAAAATGCTACTTGTGTTAGTCAGCATTTGATATTGTCTTTCTCTGAAGGTGGTTCATCTGAAGTGTTCATTATGTAAAGTCTGTCACTCAAGCAGTTCACCATGTTAAATAGATTGGAGTTTACATAACTGTCCAAAAGGAATGTCTCAAATTCTGCATCCAACTTCACCCCCTTTGCATGTGATTATTCTCTCCATTTTGAGAGAATTCATTCTTGTTTTAGCATGGTTTTGTCATAATTTTTGTTGGCTTCACAACGTGCTTTTTGGCACACATTACAAGCACCTGGCAATTCAGGGCTCCCAGAGTCTGTCATGTACACTTAGCCAATCAGACAGAGATGTGGGGTGGAGTAACAGAGTTGGGGGTGGAGACACAGATGGGGGTGGAGTAACAGAGATGGGGGTGGAGACACAGATGGGGGTGGAGTAACAGGGTGTTGAGGAGGTCAGTAGGTCAGACTGTAAAAGGAGTTTTTCCCTCAAACACCTAACACACACGTGCTGATGCCACTGCTAAAAACAACTTCTATTATCTTCTAAATATTTCAGTTTATTTGATTATAAGTAAAGGGGTGGGGTATCAACTAATGCACCATTAAGTGGAGTTTGATTTAAGGGTCATTTTCACTTGTGAGTGATTTCTATCGGACAGTCTGTGTTTCAGCTCAAGCACACACACGGTGGGGTGGTAACAACAGAAAAGGCTGATAACATACAATAGCAGTGGTTGCTGTGAGGATAATCTCCTCCCACACATGTGGGCTGTGCTGAGGTAGATGCCAGCACTGTCTCTTATCCTCATTGCCAACAGGCCTCAAGTGTGTGTGTGTGTGTGTGTTCTGTCACCAGACCTTCAGGGTGTGGGCGTCTGTGTAAGTATGCAAGTGTGTGTGTGTGTGTGCACATTTACACTGACTCTGACTGTAGCAATGACAGTACAGGGTCCTGCTGATGACCACCGACTACACCAACATGATGAGATGGAGAGCGTGCATTCAGCAAGCATCACACAATAATGCTTTCACAACATTTCTGAGCACTGAATAATGCATTTTTTCTTTTGCTAGGCTTATACAAACATGTCTTGGTTGACTGCGAAATAGTACAATGGCACAATAATGAACGGCAACAGATTTACTGCATCGACATCTACAAGGCAAAGTAATCGGAACAATATTCTGGCAATCAGTGCAGGCGCATCTGTGAAAAGAGGCACCCGAGAAGCTGTGAACACATTCTCATACACACGCACGCACACACCTCTGCTAGAAGAACACCGCTTAAACAGATGAGGAGTGGGAGAGAGGGAAGAGGTGAAGGAGTGGGAGAGAGGGAAGAGGTGAAGGAGTGGGAGGAAAGAACCAAATTGAGAAGCTAGAAGCTAGAAGACTTCAAGAAAGATCAAGAGAGCGATCAAGCCAGTGAGATTCTCTCCTTTCCCCCCTCCCCTCCGTTCGTTTCACAATGTCCCTTCATATTAGAGTGTGTCCTCGCATGTGTGCGTGTGTGTCCTCGCATGTGTGTGTGTGTGTGTCCTCGCATGTGTGTGACTAACACAGAGACAAATAATGCACATCAAACTTTAGCAGCACACACACACACAAACCCACACACACACACACACAATCTCTTTGTCCCTTTCCTTCCCCCACCCTGGACGTGCCCGCACACACACACACACACACACACACACACACACACACACACACACACACACACACACACACACACACACACACACACACACACACACACACACACACACACACACACACACGTTCTCCAAGCCTAAACATTATCATACCAGAACAGCCCACTTGGGAACGCACTACCCTCATATCCTGACTAAACTACAAACAAATGTGCACAGGGGTAAACGAGAGACAAGGGGCGAAGAGAAACACGGAGGCCTGACCGTGGAGCGAGGGAGGTGGGTAGAGAGATGAAGGGTGAGAGAGTTAACTGAGGTGCTGGTGTGATACAGGGAGAGAAGGATGATGCTGTATGTGTGGGCACCTTCCATACACAGACGGACAGAAGAGACAGAGATGGAGGAGGAGTGATAAACCCTTTCACCACTGCTTCTATCAAACACTCCCAAAGCAGCATGCAAAACAGAGATTTAAAGTGCTGCGATTAGAAGCATGTTTTGATATCAATCATGAAAACGTTCAGGACCTGTGACGGAAGAGGAAGAGGAGACATACCTCTTCTTTTTTGTTAAAACAATTCCTTAGCAGTCCATAACCTGGTCGTTTCCCCTGATTCACAAACACACGCGGCAACAGGCAGTAAAGAGAAACCAGCTGTGAGACTGAACAGGCAGCTGGCGTGTCTGAAATCAGCCTTGTGAACTCAACAACTCCCTAAGATTCTTCGAAGCTCTAAGCAGGCAAACGAAAAAACCAAACTCAGACATCGTCCCTCCCCGGCTGACGTCAACACCAAGTCACGTGACCACATGAAAAGGAGAAGCGAGCCTTCGTTACCCAGGCAACAGGCACACGGCTGTTCAGTGATTTCAATAGGTCATCTGTCAGAGGCTGAACTGAAGGACCCGTCGACACACGCACGCACACACGCACGCACACACGGGATGAGAGAAAAGAGCAAGATAGAGAAATTGGGGGGGGGGGGGGCACACATGAATGACACGAAAAGAAACGGGGAGAGGAAGAGAGTGAGAATGAAAAAGTGAGTGAGTGAGAGGGAGGGAGTGAGAGTGAGATAACTACTTCCAAAAAGTGTCTACTGTACAGAAGCCGTAAGCGAGCACTTCAGGTCCAACTCATGGAAACACTGCAGCAGGCCAACATCAACGTTTTGGATAACTTTGAATCAAAAAGAAGACGAAAATTAATGTGATATTCCTTATGTACAAATTCAGTCTATAAACTGAAGGTGTGTGTGTGTGTGTGTTTGTGTGTGTGTTGTAAATGTGGAGGGCGGCGTTGTAAAAGACTGAGTTCACAGTTGAAACGTACTTCAAAATCGTGAATTAAACAATAAAAAGGTGCTTATTACACCTCAAGGTTCTGTGGTCCAGGTACAGGAATATGGCAACATGATATTGGTACTGGTGCTGGATCTCACCGAACCTCACAGGTCAGTCAAGCTGCTTGGATTCCATCACAATGAAACGTTCCAGATCACCATTTTAGGGTTAACCTCCCTCTGGGCCCTGGAGCACAGAAAAGCTTCTACACAAGGGGCCCAATTTGAATACCATCTGCTAGCCTGTAGAATAGAAGGGATGAGGCCTCCGAAACCTCTGAAGGGGGGTGTCTGTGGAGGAGGGGCCAGGTCACTGAAATACGCTCCTCAGGGCAGAGCACTGGCATAGATGGTGGGGGAGTAAACCCCAAAGAATTGAGGGTCAAAGAAGTAAGACAGGGGGGGGTTTGGTGGTGGACGGATGTTTGTTTAAGCCCATATAAGGACAAATGAGTCAATGAACAAATGGGAATAGGACTGTGTAGATTATGGACAGCATAAATAAATAAAAAACAAGACAAAAAGGAACAAAAACGCAACAACCCTGCAGCAGACTGAACGGCAAGACAGCGAGTCCGAGTTGTTTTCAGCACAGCCTCAGGATTAAAATGGATCCAGATTGAATACACAATAGAGCATAGGGGACTCCTTAAGTGGCACAAAGTGTGTACGCTTTAAAATAGGCAAAGATTAAAAACATTGATGTCTCAGGAATCCTTTCATGAGAAGAAGCGACGTATATAAATCAGATCGTTACAGGCAAAGACACAGAAGTGGCTGAACGCTAAACACTGCTTTGGACTGTTGTCATGGTGCCCAACCCAACCACTTTGGAGTTTCAGATCACAGTCTTGGGCCTTAGGGAGTCCCACAATGACCGTGAACTAGTGCTGGGCGGTATGACCGGTATTTTTCGAAATTATATCGGTTTCACGGTATTTGACGTTTTTTTCCCCCCAAGCATGATGTGTTGACTGCATTGATTACGAAAAAAGAATTACTGCAGTAGAGCATGATTATTGACGCGCGGACCCTCGCACCAGTCACGACGCGTGAAGTATAAGCAGCTTTATGGGTAGTGCAGCAGAGCGAGCTTCATGGGTGGTGCAGCAGATTGCTCTTGTTACCACCAGCCGCAACAACTTTTGCTCGATAGCATTTGCAGTAAGTGACCCACATCCAACCTTTAAAACCCTACGTGCTTCCTGACAACAGACACGGCTCCTTTCTTTGGCAAAAGTTCCTTTGGGGAATCATGTTTTACTTCAATGTTTGGTAGAATTTGTGGTTCAGAACGTCCCTCGTTTTCAGCAAGCTAGATTTGCGCTCTGTTGCATGTGTGTGCTTAGCGTCGCGGCAATAAAAAGCGTCCCTTGAGAAACAATTAACGACCGTGCTGCGTTACGGACACATTTAGGCTATTTAAACCGATGTGGCCGGTATATGAAAAATTCTTATCATAACAAAAATAAACACTGGTTTTCGGTGTGAACCGGTATACCGCCCAGCACTATCGTGAACCACCATATACAATACAGGAACAGGACGAGATGTATGATGCCAATCAACCACTTTTTCAAGGTCACTATCCTGTCACACAGATGTGTCATGACACAAAGTCAGTAGGCAATTCAGGCAAGAGATCCCAGAAACATGCGTCCTAACCACAGTTTCTTTAAGACATCCTGACTGGTTAATCCATATATAAATACATGATTTAGCAACATAAAATGTCATAATATTGTATTGCTTTTTGACTGATAAATAACTATGTATTAAATAGTATTAAATAAATGTATTTATTCATTCTATTCATGCAATAATCCACACATTTCCAAATTCTTTGTGTCAGAAATCATAGAGCAAAGACCTGGGAATATGGCGTCATGGCCTTATAGTGTAGGTGTGCAGGTGTTTCTAATAACATGGGGGGCACAAAACATGACTGGGAAAAGAGGAGACATTTCTCAAAAGAGTCAAATGACAGTAAAATGTGTTCCAGGCAGGTGTCCATGTGAGGAGACAGTGGATCTAGAGGGCTTTAGGCAAACCAAGTTGATCAGAGTATTAATTTACTAAAATAATAAAAGTAATAAAATCCAATAAAAACAAAACATTTTGCAGGTTTGTACACTGTAAGTGCATAAGAACTCAAAAGCTGTAGCTACCTCCTGACTGGCCCAGCCCAAACGTACTGAACCGAACTTACTTAGACTTACTGAAGTGAGTCTCTTGTCCAAAGGTCTCGGAACAGCGAGCATGAGGTGCAGACATGCGAGAACAGAACTGAAAGGTCCTCAGAGTGGCTCTGTGTGCATCCTTCAATATTTATGTAACAAACTGAAGTGCACAAAAGGTGGTGATGAGAAATGAACTTGCAGGCTTGTCACATGAATAAAGGTGAGAGACCTTAGATGGTGAGGACAGAGGTTTATTTTCCAAGGCGTCTGAAAGTCATGAAAAAAAATCTAATAATTTTACCAAAGTATATGATAAAGCCAACAGAGAAGGTGTGTAAAGTTATGCTGAATGCTGAATGATTCAGCAACAGTTTGTCCCCATGCAGTATTTATTCCAGCAAAAATCTGGTAGTTTTCCGTCACTGTCATTACTGCACCAATTTCAAGACCGTCACAACAGTCTGATTCGTCTCCAGGAATGATTAAATTCTCAGTAGGGAACTGAAGTGAAACTGAATCTTTCAGTTACAAAGTGAATCTGATCCCACCCAAAAACCTGCATGTGTAAAAGACAGTGCCCAAGCAGAAACCCTGAGGCTCAACGTCGGACCGTCACCTGTATGCAAGGCTCACATATTGACTCTTTTTACTAAAGCAAATTCATGTTGGAGGGTGACGCAAACATAATCTTTAAAAATCTTTAAAAATCAAATCAACAGTAGTGGAAAGATTTCTTTGTAAAACAGCAGGTCAAGGTTAGGCAGCCTGCTACCTGCTAAGCATGGGAAACTAGAATCTGCTTGCTTAAATAAAACAGATCATTTTGCAAACATCTGCTCCGTGCAAATCTCTCCACGTGATTTCCTGGGAATGGCTCTGCAGTTTGACTTTAATACCGGAGGATGAGCTTGTTTGTTTACCATGATGCCCTTGTTGCCATGGATCCTCAGTTGTCATTTAAATAAATAAAGTAAATAAATAGCATCACGCCAAGGTGAAACCATTTTGCAGTCAACTCAAACATGGCCATGCTTGGCCCTCATTGGCCCGTGGCTGGAAGCCGGCCCTCGTGTCATCAGCGGGAATGAACTCAAGACCCAGGAGTCTACGTTAGGTGGTTCTGTACAGCCACTTTAACCTTTAATCCAGCCCTGCAAATTGTGTAGATGGCGGGATCCCATCCCCTGTGTGGAGTCGTAGAGAGGCAGAGCTAATTATTCATAGCTTAAAAATAAATAAATAAATAATGAACAATATACTCATCATTATCATTACTAATAGAGAAATGTGTCAATGCTACAACATGACAAAGATACAGCAGCTTGTGCTGCACTATGCACCAAAACACAGTTTTATTACAATTTGTAGATCCCTTAGCTATTTAAATTAGCAAAACTATAACTATAAACTATAAAACCTTTGACATTTTAAGAAAGTGCTACTGGTTTTAACTTTAATTTTGGTTGCACTAGCTAGTGGACCCTTGCACTACTATTCCAACATTTCCTTTAGAATTTGCTCAGCCAAGCATGAGTGAGCAACTGAATTAAACATCTGAAAAAGTCTTGAAGAGGAAACACCCAGGAAATGTGAAAGAAACAGACAGACACACACACGAAGCGATAAGTGCGTAAGTGGTTGGGGTCGAAGTGTATCTTGGAGCATGGGAACAGACCTTCACCTCCAGCTAGAACCAGCGAGTCATGGGAACGAGAGCAGCGGAGCTAGTGCTCACCCCTGGGGTCGTACGCCAGGCCTCGTGACACCACAGAACGCAAAATAAACTCATCTAACAGCACGCTTTGCAGTTAAAGTACAACAATGACTGAAAGTGATATAGTTTGCATGCTCTCCCCTCGGTGGGAGACACTCTGTACAAGCTTGGGAAGAGCAGCTGATGAATCAGCGTAATGAAAGCAAGTCATTACACAAAGCACCGCACTACAACAGTCTAACACAAACATTCACAATAAAAGGGAAAATAAATGCACAGGTGTCGTGTGTGACGGGACAGCATACGCCACACCTCACAACACCGCAAATACCGTGTCTATTTTCATCCCAGTGCAATCTAGTATTTTGATGATTACAGTGTTAAGACACAAAAGGCATGCAAAATGCCTACAGCAATTACATGGCGTTATGTAATAGTGTCCTCAACAAACACAGTTATGAGACTAGATGGGCTTTGTTACTAAAGCAGGATTAAAAAGAGTCCCCAGAAGTCTGTTCAAAAGTCTTAAGTACTTAGAAAGTTAGTGACACCAAACCTGCTTCTACCTCATTTACACGAAGCGCTCATTTCTTTGTGCTAGCCTTCACACCCACACAGAATATAACATGTGCAAAGCATGAAATTACTTCACACTGTCAGAAAAATACCAATTAAGTCGTATCACTATGCTTAAGACACAGTAACAGACTTTAAAATATAAAAGTCCCTTTTCATGCTTGCTTATAGTGACATTCGTGTTATTGATTGGATTTCATTTAAATTTTTTATCCATATTGTTGGATAATATGGATATTATAGATCCCGTTCATGTAGGGCCAGTAACACAAAAACAGGAACCAGGTTGGAACCAGGGTAGAGAGACAGAGAGAAAACAGGACACACACAGATACTCCCCAAATCGGAACAAATGGCATTAAAAAGATTACTAATTTATGCCAGTAAACCCTTTATCTTTTGTGTTTAAAACACTGCTGGTAAATGGTTTTGCTATGGGGCTACAGTACAGTATCAACACCGCTAAGCCATTTTCTATTGTAATAAGACGAGTTTTTTTCTTGACCTCTCCCCCACTCTCAAACCTCCTCACACCTCATCTTCAACCATGACGGCCAGCAGTACGCACAGATTAGATTCAAGATTCACGATTAGTGACGACTTGAAATATGAGCACACATTTAGGTCCATAAGGTGCCTATAAAGTGAAATCTACTGTACAGTGTACCAAAAAGACGTTTTAGATACAGTAAGAACACGGCACAGCTAAACCTTGTTTTCTACGCAGTGCTTTAGAAAGCCTTGCAGAATATAATTCCTGGATGTATGCCAGAGGTTTTGTGTCATCCAGTGGCAACCTGACTTCCTAATAAGGTTTAATTCAAGTTAAAGATGAATTCACTACCCACAACCCTAAATACTCACAATGACAAGGCAGGCAGACAACCCGCCAGGCAACGCGGTGTTTGTCCTGTTAAAGCAGCAGAGGTTCCTACAATCACAGTTTGTTGACCATCAGTCAACACTGACCGATGCAGACACGCGTTTCGTTGTTTTAATGGGAGGTAGAAACTAGCCGTGTGCATTAGCATGCTCTCCTCACACTAGAACTGTTCTCATAACTGCTGATATGGTGGAATGCTTTAGCATATCCTGCCCTCACTGTTTTTCAGATAGATACTCAATTGATTATCTACTTTCATTTGTTGTCAGTGACATGAGATGACTTACTTAGCTTATTTAGCTCATTTGATTACATTTTTTTCCCAAGTTTATAAAAAAATTTTTTTATTGAAAGTGTGCAAAGAAATGGAAAATTCTATATATTGGTGAGCGCAAAGAACACTGTTCATCAGAGTATTAAACTTGTACAAACGTATATTGTTTTATTGATGTTTTGTGTTCTAGGCATCTAATCAAATCACCCATCACAAGGACTACAAAAACCTATAGGCCTAATACCACAGTGTGACTGTTTGCAAATACCATTCTGCTATAGGCTTCCATAGAATAATGGAACAATTAAACCGTTTAAAAGGGTCTTGAATAACCATCATTCTCCATTTCATAGGACCCAAAGATGCACACAATGATGGCCAGTACAGAACATCACCAATCCTTCTGAACGCAAATGTTCAGCGCTGTGGGAGCAGAAGTAACAGTGCCATGCTAAAACCTTCCTGGCATTCCTGGCATGTATGTAGCGTCATCTCTTTCCATTGGAGACACATTATGTTCTGTTTCATTTAGAGGCAGGAACGTCTAGCGAGGATCCTTTCAAAGGACAAATGGGAGTTCTCATGGGAGCACTAGGTCCTAAAGTAAACCTAGAATGAAAAATACTAGACGCTGGTATTATTGAGGATATTTTGTATAATTTATCACAGACAGCTGCCAGATTTAGTTACCAAGGAATTGCCTTTTCTAATAAAAATATCTGTGGGAATACAATAAAATGTTATAGCAGATAAACGCACTTAAAAAGGCATTAACTATGGAAACTTCAGGCACATTCCTCAGTTAGCCTCTTACAATGTGGGTGTCTGCTTAAATGCGCCCGGTATGGTATGTGGTCGTGAAGATGCGAGCAGGTGTGTGTGTGTGTATGTGTGTTGGGGTGGGGGGTTGAACGCCTACACGTGCTTCAGCTCTTTTCCTCATGGCAGTGCCAACAGTCACGATGTTCAGCCCACTCACCCAGAAAAACTTCCTGTCTCGTTTCAGATTGAGGGCTTAATGTGTTTGCCGTAGCAGCACAGTCGTCTCTGTGGAGACGTAACTGTGTGCTGCGTTCACACCTCAGCACAAAGACTGGCCGGTCACGAATCTGAAACAATGAACGCACGCCTGATTCATCTTTACTCAGCGGTTGCATTCTTCCAACAGAAGTGAGTGGGTGATATCTGTTACAACTCTAGATAAACATACAGAGAGACATATTAAATACTACTTCATAACTTCTGGTTTTAGTTCAGAACATCTTGTGTGTTTGAAGTGCAGATTACAAATCCACTCTTTGCCTACTCACAGTAAATAAGTTTGATTATTATGGAAGAATTTAACTGAAAATGGAAACTGTTGGGAAGAGAATGTTGGTACTGTGAAGATGGCTGAAATATGCATATACACCTGCAGAAACATTAAGCTTTATCACTCTCTTAACACCTCAGAATGTGGTTACCATAGGCCTACCTAAAAATATTTAACATGGGATCTGCAGTATACTGCATTCATATATTTAGTTATTTAGCACTGCAAAGCACCTGCATTGTGGACATGAACAATTTAACATTTAAAAAATGTGCCTGGCTCTGATTAATCTCCCATGAACTGTGTGTTTTCCCTGGTTCTGATGAATCATATGTGTTCATGGTTAAATAAATAAACATTTATAATTAAACATTTAACCATAGTTATTTATAAATGAACGACACAGAAGAGGTTCGTCATGTTGTAAAACAAGTGCATAAAGACAGACACACGCTGTAGCTAAGGAAGATGACGAGATGGACAAGTGAGCCATATCCGAGCTTCTCAGCTTCCTTTGTGGAGGAGATATGGCGGAGATATGACGGCAGCGGAGCAAACGTTCACGTCTTGATCACATCCTGCTCCATACGGGACACAGACGTGACACAATTACCCAGCGCCCAGGGAGTGAACGTGGGCCTCCAGGTGTGCACAACCACAATTACCCAGCGCCCAGGGAGTGAACGTGGGCCTCCAGGTGTGCACAACCACAATTACCCAGCACCCAGGGAGTGAACGTGGGCCTCCAGGTGTGCACAACCACAATTACCCAGCGCCCAGGGAGTGAACGTGGGCCTCCAGGTGTGCACAACCACAATTACCCAGCGCCCAGGGAGTGAACGTGGGCCTCCAGGTGTGCACAACCACAATTACCCAGCGCCCAGGGAGTGAACGTGGGCCTCCAGGTGCGCACAACCACAATTACCCAGCGCCCAGGGAGTGAACGTGGGCCTCCAGGTGCGCACAACCACAATTACCCAGCGCCCAGGGAGTGAACGTGGGCCTCCAGGTGTGCACAACCACAATTACCCAGCGCCCAGGGAGTGAACGTGGGCTTCCAGGTGTGCACAACCACAATTACCCAGCACCCAGGGAGTGAACGTGGGCCTCCAGGTGTGCACAACCACAATTACCCAGCACCCAGGGAGTGAACGTGGGCCTCCAGGTGTGCACAATTGCATTCATGTGGTTAATGCCTTTACGTCATGCCATTTTTTGCACTTGTCGCTTAGCCTAATTGCTTCTGCAATATTTGTATTAATGTTTACAGTAACACAGACATGTAGACATTAATATGCAGATAGTGGTAAAAACTATGTTCTCATTACTGATTACTGGTAAAATGTAAAGACAAAATGTTTGTGATTGTTGAACGCCTGTGTATGAACTGATTATTATCGTACATATAGACAGGATAAGATATTAAATAGGCAGGCACCTCACTTCCTTGGTGTTTCGTTGAATTAGGCTCATGACACCTCCAGACGTCTCAACAGTGACGTCTGGTGTCTCAACCCGCTGCAAGTTGACTTTTTAAACCAGGACCCACCTCTTTAAGCAATACGCCACTAGCACTCACAGCCTGTAAAGTCCATGTTTCCTTCCAAGAGACTAAAGCCATATACAGCCCCGCTGGCAACATTAACCCTAGCAAGTCTAGGGGCATTTTTGCTGTTTAAGCATGGTTACATAAATGTGTCTCTAAACATACTTAATTATAGCATTTTACCCACATGTCTCATATCAAAATGTTCAGAACAATCTCAGCTCTCTTCCTAATGAGGTTACATTGACTTAGAGTATTGCATAAATAAATAATATGGTCCTAAACCTGGAAATATGAGGCAAATTTTCAAAAATTCTTTCACATTTTATATGAAATTACACATTTACTGAAAGAGATCAATATTATTGTTGCTTGAAATATGTTTGTTCAAGGGTTTGCTTCACAAAAATAGTGAAACATGTAATATATATAGTAGTATACAAGTATAAAGTAGAGTACAGAAATTTGTACAGCCTCAACTACAGAAATCTCAAACTACAGGCTAGTCAGCTTAGCCAAAACCATATTCACTCATCTAGATTATTATATACTATACTTTCACAAAGCAAACATATAGGCAAAAGACAAATACGAAATAATAAAAAAATAAGTAAAAATAATTTTATAAAGAATAAATTACGAATTCTGCACAGAAGCAGTTTCTAGCTAGCCAGCCAGCTAGCCAGCTAGCCAGGAGGCTAGCTAGACAGCTAGTAATGTGTACTCAATGCTTCCAGCTCCACTGCCCATCATATCAAGAAGCATTCATCAACACAACAGTTCTGTCCTGGCCTCCCCACTGACTACAGTCAGCACTGTTAATGCAGGCTCCATGTCTCCAAGACAAACATCTTCAGCCACTATAACTTTCAGGAGCTTTACCACATCTACTTCAAGCTCTGTTAGATCTCCTCTCACAATAACTACTGTGTGCTCCGATTGCCCATCTTGCAGAATTCATTCAGGCTGGCCAACTGCCAGCGCTCCATCCAAACTGCAGACCAACACTCCTCTCCCGAGCCACCGTGAACCACAGGTGTAGCCAAAAATGGCGTCGGTGTGCCAGTTTGAGCCAGAGTCCGATCCTGAAAGTCAGGTAGAACAAGTTGGCAGACCCAGTCGACCTTCACAAGCTAGACTGCAGCATGTGTTTCAGAGTGGTTTTATTTTCTTCTTTGTAGGTCTCTTATATGTCATAGGTAATGTGTAGATGTTAAACAGCTATCGTGGTAAGAACAGTTTGTACACTGGTTGACTGAAGTGTAGATTTTTCATTTCTTATTTATTCTTATTTAGGTCATAGGTCATACACTTGTTATTTAGGTCATAGGTCATACACTTGCTATTTAGGTCAGCCCCAGTGCCGACCAAAATGGACAACAGATGCTAAGAAATTAGAGCTAGCATGGCTAGCCTAGCCTTCCCACAATTCAACAGTTTCACATAGTTAGCGAACTAGCTACTTTGCCAGTTAACATTCAATACAATAGCAGCAGCATGACTTCCCACCTCCCTTGAATTGTTCCAGGAAAATATGCAAAAAATGCTTCAAAATAGTCACATTAGGCTTCTTATTATTCTTCAGCCCTTCTAGGGTAGAAATATCACCTCGCTATGACATTTTAGAATTTGCACTATAACATTTCCCACATTTTTGTTGTTAGCGAGCCCTGGATTTAGCTACTGAATCTGTTTTCAGCTTAATGGATGTTTTGCACAAATTCCGTGCAAGTCACCATGGGCCGTGGGAATACCATGGAAAAAGTTATTTGAATTAAAAGAAGCTTTGATGCAAAGATTTTGCATCAATGATGTTAGGTGACTGACTTGGTCGAGGAATTGTTTCATTCAAGAAAAAAAGGGGAAAAACCAGACAGCATAATAATAGGTCTCTTTGAAGAGCATGCAAAGTTGTCATCAAAGTAATTAAGGCAATTTACAGGACAATCACATTAATTATTTTGTTACTAGGGCAACAGGGGTATGGCCATGTTTCATCTGCAGCACAGAGGATGTGAAGATGAGTCGGTGGCTAAACTGAAACTAGACATACCTGTACGTCATTCAGAGAACTTACTTTAACTGCCCCCTTTCAAGAGGGACCCTGGCACTGAAAAAGTCTACTTGTTATGAACTCGGAAACTCTGAGCACGGATACCAGTCTGGAAGTGGCTAATTCAATTTGTACATTAAAGGTTTATGGTTTGCAAAACAGGAGATTGTTTATCCAAAAGATAGAGAAAAAAAAGTTTAGCAAACACATGGGAAAGGCCTACCACATGATTGGCTATCCCATGAACCAGTGTTGCTGTGGCAACAAGAGAGGGTCAGGAGGCCATAGCTGTTATATTAGCTCATGAGGAGAGGAGAAGGTAAGCGGCATTGTGGGACTTTATTAGTTATAATACATTATTAATATTGTAAACTGTCCCACATGCCATTTCTCCGGTGTGAAACAGAAAGCTGACATGCCTCAAATCAACCAGCAAAAGCAGAGCTGAAGTTTCCAGAATAGCAGCTACGTCAAGAAGTAGACCACAAAGAAAAAGGATTTTCTTTGGTTGTAGCAACATAATTCATGTCTGTATTAGGTGTGATACAGAACATAACGCAACAAACTAGAAGCAACAAAGAAAGAAGCTGAAACTGAGACGACCCAGCATGTTGGATCGCAATAAGACCCACGATAGATCAGTTTGTAATAATAATAATAAGGCCTCTAAGAGCACTTGGTAAATAGACAGTGTCATTGGCTAGCGTTAGATTATTAGCATTATTTATCAAATAAATTGATGAAACCTTTTCTTACTAATTCAAATCAACTGTGGTGCCTGAAAAATGTGTTTGTAAAACTGGGGTGGGGTTCCCGAAACGTTCTTAGCACTAAGTACTTCTTAACCTCGTACGTTTCATACGAGGTTACGAAGTACTTAGCGCTACGAACGTTTCGGGAAACCCACCCCTGGATTCCAGGACAGAATATTTGGCAATGTATAAAATAATTTCTCATTACTATATAGTGTTATTACAAAATCAGTCATTTTGTAGTCTTGCACAAATTATAGCTCATTATATTGTTATCGATAGTGCACCTATAGTTTATGCAATGATCATATATATATTTCCAGTGCAAACTTATGTCGTACGAATTTTGTATATTGTCTCCCCATGTACAGACCTGTCTATGTGGAGGAGGTAAATGTCTGTAAATAAATGCATACACCATTTCCAACAGCTTTGATTTGCGTAGACCTCCTGACAAGTTTCTTTATGAGACACTCTTCCACACCCTTTCACTCCTAACTCCATTTGTTGTCTTTGAAAACACGTCAACATAGAATCTGGTAAGTACCCTTGTGCACACTGCTACCAAAAAAACCCTCAATCACAGTAAAACACCAAGTCAGTTAAAGGGAGATCGATCTCAGTTAGGGGTCATCGTTCATCTGTTGCACACACATGTCCGGTGGTCCAGTCATGCTAATTTGGGGCTGCTGTATGCATGGTGACCGAGAGCTGTTGTGAGCATTCTAAAATCTATAGTTCCAACAAAAAGAGACACTATTGTCTGTCCTGTTATTAAAGGGTTTCTCCTAGAAATATTGCAAAGCATCTCAGCCACCGATGCTCTTCACGCCTGACCCACCAGACTACCGTTTCTGAGCAAAGTTTCAGAAGCAGTCTTGATGAGGGGGACATGGGGGGGGGGGGGGGGGGGGGGGGGCACGACACGAGGGCCGGCGTCCTCTAGTGGGACGTGTCCTCACAGCTTTGCACTGTGCAGCTCAACTGGACTTTGCCAGATTACACTGGAATTGGCAGGTCAGCCATTGGCCCCTCGTTCTCTTCTCAAATAAGGGCAGGTTAACACTGAGCACACGCGACAGAAGTGCCCGGGGGAAATGTAGTGCAGAGCCAATGTTCGAACGTCAGAATCCTTTGGAACAAGCTGTGGTTTCATGTTAGATGTTCATTCAGACGGACACTGTATGTCCAGTAGGGAGAGATAGGGACGGGGAAAAAAAGAAAAATAGGTGGTGATTGAGACAAAATAACTGATGACAACAAAAACCAAGGCAAGAAGATATGATGAAGCTCGTTAGCTTGTCTTCCTCCAGAACGAAGCACGACAGGGAATTAACCACTGCATTAGGTCAATCAGCTTCAGAGATTTGATCTGATTCTTGGTCAACAGCATCAAATTCCATTGCTAATAGTGATGCTAACAAGCTAATAAAAGTAGTCACTAATAAATTCATGGGAGCTCATTACAAAGAAATATCAGACAGAAAAAAAAACACTATTTTCTAAATGTTTATAGCTTTATAATTTCTAACATGATTAGACAATAAGTCTCAGAAAAGTAAAAATAATGTTATGCCACAACAATTACGGAGGCCTCTTGAAGATTCAAACATACATCGGTACACCTCAGCATTATTTTTTTCAGTTTTACTGAATGTCATTTTGGTCAGCATTAAAGAAAAAAAAGATTTGAGATGAGTATGTTTTCTTTCTTCAAATGCTGCAATAAGGTTCTCAATATTTTCCTAACAGAATTCTCAAAAATATTCGCTTTTTACAGTCATACTGTGTTTGAAGAGACAGCCAAAGGAATTTGATTGTTTACCTCTGAAATGTTGGTGCTTTGTGAAGTATCCATGTTTTGTGCATGTGGGTAGGTTTGCAAGCATAATCTGTTCAGATTATTGCCAGGTAAAGTTCACATAAAACATTGTGAACAGCCTAAAAAAATTTGATTTGGTCAGTATTTGTGTAGTGCACAAAACACACACGCATACAAATCCACCATATTCAAGAGTAGTTTAAACTTTCATTCAGTTTACTTTGCAATGCAGCATGACAACATTTGAAGCACAGAGGAAGGTTCCTGCTCTGCGTTTACACAGAGAGAAATGAGACTGACGCTTTCAAAAGACCAGCCTTAAATCTTCAGATGAGGAAATGAGTTTAGTATCAAGGTGTGGGGAAAACCAGCGGTAAAACAGGAACATATAGGATCTTCCTTTATTTATCTTCCTTTAAACCACATTTTCCAACACAATATTCATTTCAGAGAGTGCCAACCGTGAGATACTCAAAAGAAGTAGTCAAATCAAGGTCAATTCAGCATTACACTACATTTCACACTGAAAAGTAGCCTTTTTTTTTGCATGTTTGTGTGAAGGTCAGACATTATGTTCGTTTATTCCTTTTGAGAGTTTCCTTGCATTAAAAATGTATGGGTACATTCCTTGTATGATGGATGCATGCATTATTGGTACAGAGAAACTGGCCATGGTAACGAGCCAATGTCTGCACTGCCATCATACTCTGATCAAAAATGACAGAAAGGCAGATCTCTCAGAGAGAGGCCAGGCCGTTGCTAAAGGACAGAAAGAAAAACAGCAGAAACTGGCCACAGGAACACACGCCCGTGTGCAGACTGCTGCCTTGTTTGCACCAGTGACACCATTTCCACCTGGTCTAGATTACTAGGGATATTATGCACTAGATTACTAGGGATTATTATATCTTTTGGAGGTACATTACATCTCCAAAAGAAAAACCTTTTCAGATGGGTTGCAGATTTGACAATGTGTATTCTAAAACAGACAAGTGATTTCCAAAAGCAAACTAAGCAGATATCTGTAAAATGACTGAACACTGTGAACATCATGGACTCTATGGGCCCCTGGATTTCAGTCTTGACTAGAATTTGTAGAGAATTGAGCATAAATGGAACCCATTTACCCACAGCAGTTTTTTCCTGGTACCAAGGGTGTGATTCTAAAACTGCTAAATAGCCTAATTAAAGAACAAATATTTGAGTATTCTGTTACAGCAAAATGGCACCAAAGACGTGGATTGACACAACTGAAAACCATTAGTAAAGTTTCATGTCACGTTAAAGTCTCCTCGGTGCTGCCGATAAACTCTTGTCATCGTTACATTTGAGGAGGTCTGAGAATCTGTACAGGATGTCATGGAAAAAATACTTTAACTCTGCTGTCAGTATTTTGAAACATCATTCAAGGCTGAATACTGTAACATGTTAGTTTTATTACCAATGTTCTTACAGATAAGAACTTGCTAATAGTTGTTTACTGCAACTTTTATGTAAAGTGCAAAAGTGCATATTCTATAGACTATAAAGTCACTGGGATAAGAAACATGAAGGTAGCCTAATCTCTGCATAAAATGCAATCGTGGAAGGTTTTAACATTTAATGTTTGACTACATGCTTGTTAGTGATAGGGCTGCTATGCTCTATATAAACGGAATTAGTGTATCTGGTCATCATTGATCACTTACAGTCTAGTAGGATAATTATGGTGTAGCCAATAACAAATCTAGTAAAACAAACACTTCTAAAATAAAAAAGTAAAAAATTTAATCTTAAAAAAGCCATTCTAATTTAGTCTTCCTCTAAATACACATGCTGGGTATCTGTCTCTGGAGAAATGGACAGAATTGAACGCGTAAATAAAAAGAGGGATTATAATTTTCCTAAACAGGAAATGCCAGCATATAGTACCAACAGTATACAAGTTTTGAAAGATCTCTCAAGGAACTGCGTTTCGCCTTATAAAATCATCACTGCGTCCATCTCACGTTTCAGCGTCTTATCCGTTGAATTCGATGCGATTCGAGCGCATTCGAGCGCATTCGAGCGGCGCACTCGAGTGGCGCAGATGCAGCGCCAAACCCGCAGCGGCTCCTGCTGAAGCGCTTCCTGCCCAAACACATCTCGCTTTCATTATAAACCTAGCAGGCCAGTTAGCTCACTTCAGCACAAAGTTGTTCCTAAAGAGATCCGCATCTTCGCTTAAATCACGAACAGTCTCGGGAATCCGCGACCGTCGGGTAACAAAGTCCAAACTGCGGAAGATCTCGCAACCTAGTCGGACCAACATCTGGTTGATCAAAACAAAACAAACTTCTTTAGCCACGAGTTAGCTTGCGGTAATTTACATGATCGCAATCAGGAAGCAGCAAATAGTAAGTAGCTGCTGTCGTTAATCTAGCTCTGTGGTTAATCTGACCCGAGTTAATCCCGTCTGGTGACACGGTGAAGGATTATTGGGCTAACCGACCAGCGCTCACGCAGCTCGGGCGGCTTTTCTGTACACACAGCCGCAAAGTTCGTGTCGCTCGGACAAAGATCAGAAAACTGAAGGGGGAAAACAACTCACCGTGGCAGGTCTCTGCAGATGGGCTGAAGATGTGTCGGCGTATGCGTGTTTTCTAAAATGGAGAAAGTGAAAAAGAAACAGTTCCCAAAACACCAAAGTGCAAAATGCCCGATGCGTGTGCTGCACGTTTGAGGATGGCGCTAAAGGGCTGAGCTGCGTCACTTCGTGCACTCGTATCACACGCCCTCGTCTATTCACTGAATAAAGGTTCACGTCTGCAAACACGCTTCCTTGCCTTCACATCAAATCACATCACGTCTGTATTTCTATTTATTTATTTGTCAAAGAGGCTTTAGGCAAAACCGAAAGCACTAAGGGCTTTAATATGATCATTCAAACAAATATACAAACAAGTAAAATAAATGCAATACTTTATTCTACATGATTTGCCATATAATTAGTGAAATATAGTCAAGTATCTTCGTCTGTACTTAAAAAAACTAAGGAAGGTGTTTTTTATTCCTTTGCAATGCTTTTAGCAGTGCGGTAATGTTGGAAATAGAGGTAACCCACGTAGTTGTGGTAGATGTAACCCTACTGACACCTTGTGGTAGATTATTGGTGATTAAAAATACTAAAGTTTCGTTCTGCAATGTATAAATGTTGCTTGGGAAAATTGATCAAAAACTGTAAATAAGCTTAATTGCGAGATGATTATATATTTATTCTAAAAATGTTAAATGGCCAGTGTTATATTTAAGATGTCAGACTAGTTCAACTAGACCCAGTATATCATAATGACAGTATGGCGGCTCCATTACTCACACTACAGGTAGCTACATCTCAATAAGTTAGAATATCATCAAAAAGTTAATTTATTTCAGTAATTAAATACAAAAAGTGAAATCCATATATTATATAGATTTATGACAAAGTGATCTATTTTAAGTGTTTACTTCTGTTAATGTTGATGATTATGGCTTACAGCCAATGAAAACCCAAAATCATTATCTCAGAAAATTAGAATATTCTATAAGACCAACTGAAAAAACGATTTTTAACTAAGAAATGTTGGCCTACTGAAAAGTATGTACAGTAAATGCAGTCAGTACTTGGTCTGGGCTCCTTTTACACGAATTACAGCATCAATGCAGCGTAGTGTGGTGCTGAGGTGGTGTGTGTGTGCACCAAAATGCACCATTGCACTGCTCTATAACAGCCAGTTGACTGAGCAAGATGGCATTATTTTTCCCCCCAGACTTCAGGGTGGGTGGGGGCAGTTACCTGGCGGCCCAGGTGATTGGCACGCAGTGGGCGGCGTAGATGGTGAAGGAGAGCAGATTGGTGACCATGCCAGCCTCTTGGACGGGCACCGCGTGTGGGCGGCTGGGCAGAACCGTGTGGTAGTGGGTGTTGAACGTACTGCAGTACTGCTCCGCCAGGTCCACTGTGGAGGTGTTATGGAAGCCCACGTTGCTTTGCTAGCAGCCTTCAGCTCACCTGCATTGTTGGGTCTGGTGTGTCTCCTCTTCCTCTTGACAACACCTGGCAATTAGGTCAGGTGAGTTTGCTGGACAATCAAACTCAATGATACTGTGGTTATTAAACCATGTATTGGTATTTTTGACATTTGGCAGTGTGGACAGGTGTAAAGTCCTGCTGGAAAATGAAATTTTCATCTCCAAAAAGCTTATTGGCAGAGGGAAACATGAAGTGCTCAAAGATTTCCTGGTAGAAGGCTGCTCTGACTTTGGTCTTGATATAACACAGTAGACCTGCACCAGCAGGTGACATGTGTCCCCAAACCATCACTGACTGTGGAAACGTCACACTAGACCTCAAGCAGCTTTGATTGTGTGTCTCTCCACTCTTCCTCCAGACTCTGGGACCTTGATTTCAGAGCCAGAGTGGCTAATCGGGAGGATTCCCGATTGGCCGGCTCGTGTCAATCTCTAGTTTGGGCCGATTGGGAGGGAAAAAAAAATTTGGGCCGGATTTGGGCATGAAACTCCTGGGCTGAAAAAGGGGCCCACTCCGGCCCTGCTTGATTTCCAAATGAAAAGCAAAATTTACTTTAATCTGAAAACAACACCTTGGGCCGAGACCTGCTGGTGTAGGTGCACTGTATTATATCAAGACCAAAGCTTTTATTTGCTGTAAGTCATAATCATCAATATTAACAGATAAACCCTTGAGATAGATCACTCTGTCATAAATCTTATGTGTATCACTTTTTGTTTTGAATTACTGAAATAAATTAACGTTTTGATGAAATTCAAATTTATTGAGATGCACCTGTATGATAAGATAAAATATTTACCCTAGAATCTTTGGATAGATTTTGAAAAGATCTTTCATGTAATTCTGTGTCTAGGCACATAGCTTATTTAAATATCTTGAACATAACAAATCCCATCACATACACATCGTATAGGCCTAATAATGCATCAGTGTACAATGTTCAGTGTAGTCCAAAGTACGGAGTCCTGCTTGTGAAATACCTTCTTAATAAAATTAAGGCGTGGCCACTATTTATTAAGGCGTGGGAGCGAGAAAATGAACACGTGGGAGCGAGATAATGAACACGTGGGAGCGAGATAATTAACACGTGGGGACGAGATAATGAACACGTGGGAGCGAGATAATTAACACGTGGGAGCGAGATAATTAACAGTGGGGAGATAATTAACACGTGGGAGCGAGAAATTTAACACGTGGGAACGAGATAATTAACACGTGGGAACGAGATAATGGCGGGGGAGCAACATAATTAAGGTGAGGGAACATTAGTGAATCGTGGAAACAAGATTATCAAGGTGTTATGATCAGATGCAGAAAGTGTAACAGATATTTTCTTTTGTGGAAAATGGAGAGTGATTTTTTTTTATTCTTGGCATGAATTATGCTGATTATACCGTATAGAGTGAGACATGGCGTAATTCTAAGCAAGAGGCACTAATACTAATTCTCATGCTGAAAGTATATGGTCTCAAACTTGACAGAAGTGACAGATTTTATCATCCATCAAATGGAAGACCACTAGAGGATAAATGTAAAGTTATCTAACAGCACGGTAACACTCATATCAATGACCCTTTACTACTTCATAGAGAATAGATATTTGAGCTGGCCAGTGTAGTCAAATTATATTAATTAGAATAAAAACGCTGCGTGTATGTATCCATTTAATTATTGAGTTATATCGCCGCTGTGCGTACTGTTGTTTACATCGCAGACAACGAAGATCTCTACAACTGCACACACGTTTTGCAAAAATCGTTCCATTGCCTTAACCATATTGTTACCATACCTTAACTATTTCGTTACCTCACGCTAATAAGTCGTCCCCACACCTTAATTTTATTATGAAGGGAGCAATAATAGTGCATTATCTAACATATGTGTAGTTTTAATTCCTGCTAACACTGCTCGTATAATGGGTTGAGTGGTGTGAGCTGTATCCCCCAAAGTTTATTAAATCTGCGCCACTGTTGTCCAGTATTTTAAATAACATCCAAAGTGATGTGTTTAAGTAGTTTAGAAAGTGTTTTTAAGTAGTTTTAGTTTGTAATCTAATCAAAGGTTTGTTGATACATTTATATAACAAAACATCACTGAATAAAATTTTAAAGCAACCAAAGTAAAAATCATTAGCTGACAAGGTCGTCTCATGTCCCTAATTCTGCTTTGGAGTCAGTCCTCTAAAATACTACATGTAATGTATAAATCTGGCCAGCAGATGGCGGGCTTGACCTTTGGGATTATTGCAAACATGTAACTGTAGATGCTTTTGGAGGGCCAATCAAATTAATAATTGATCGTGACCATTATTTTTTTCATTTTGCGTCATAGTTCTCTACAAATTCTGGAAAAGTTAGTGCAATTATTATCACTTACACTGGTCAACAGTGATTTTGCTTCAAAAAAATAACTGTACGTACAGTATGTGTTAACGTTGTTATGTATTTTTGCCTGCTGTGCTTCTGAAATTTCTGTCACCCATAGTTTTTTTTGTTAAAGAGTACTAAAATGTAATTTTATATAGTTTGGAAAAGGTAGCACCAATGAAAGCGGATTCCCTCTATGTTGTCAAACTACTGTGTACACTGAAGAGAGATGTTTCTGAGACCAAAAATTGATACAGGAAACACCCATACATTACAGGAGTATGATTGTACACATTTTAAGTGTAATATTAACCTTATATATATATATATATATATATATATATATATATATATATATATATATATATATATATATATATATATATATATATATATATGAATTAAAATATAATGCATGTTACATTTGCACACCTAAAAAGGTGATCGAAAGGTTCTAGAAACAAAGAATTCAGCATAAAAAAGCACAATGCCCCCCTATTTTACTTGGGGAAGAAAACAAACAAACAAACAAATTACTCAAGATATCAAGTCTAGACATCCGTAGAAAACTTTGTGGGCCCAGACCTGCTGGCTGCTCTCCAGGGTGCTGAAGTCATGCAGTTTTCATCAGGTGTATTTTAGACCCCATGTAGTGCTGTTGAGCCTGTCCACTTAGAAGGAGCACTCGTTGTCACACAAAGTCCCATTCTCCAGCCATTCATAAAGTACAATGCCCCCAACTTCCAGACATTCATGCTCTCCAAGGACACAGTAAGAACATCTCAGATTTAATTAAGCATTGCCACCCTGGCTTCATTATTGATTATGGCCAATTCCAGTGGATGGCCCAGGAAAAGGACACCAATGCGTTGGTTTACAGTTGTTTCCTCTTCTACCAAGGACAGCACAGACAGCACAGACAGACGGTCTGTCATGGCTGTCTGGTTCAGCTGGAAGGAGGGAATGTATGTGTGTGTGGGACTGTATGAGTGTGTGGGACCGTAAGAGCGGGTGGGACTGTAAGAATGGGTGTGAAAGAGTGGGTGGGACTGTAAGAGTGGGTGGGACTGTAAGAGCGGGTGGGACTGTAAGAATGGGTGTGAAAGAGTGGGTGGGACTGTAAGAGTGGGTGGGACTGTAAGAGTGGGTGGGACTGTAAGAGTGGGAGTGTAAGAGCGGGTGGGACTGTAAGAATGGGCGTGTAAGAGAGGGTGGGACTGTAAGAGGCCATGACTGAGGTGCCATTGAGCAAGGCACCTAACCCCAACTGCTTCCCGGGCGCCGGGCTAGGGCTGCCCACCGCTCTGGGCACATGTGATCCACAGCCCCCTAGTAATCACTAGTGTGTGTGTGTGTGTGTGTGTGTGTGTGTGTGTGTGTTCTAACTGCACAGATGGGTAAAAAACAGAGGACAAATTTTGATTGCAGTAAAAAATCACAATTGACAAAATATGGCACAAGAGTGGGACTGTAAGAGTGGGAGTGTAGGAGTGGGTGGGACCATAAGAGTGGGTGGGGCCATAAGAGTGTGGGACTGCTGACCCTGAAGATGTGGAACTTCAGGACCCAGGACTCCTTCACTGTGATGTCTGATATTTCTGTGATATTTGTGGTAAACTGTGTCCACTGTGATGTCTGATATTTCTGTGATATTTGTGGTAATCCGTGTCCACTGGGATGTCTGTGATATTACTGTGATATTTGTGGTAAACCGTGTCCACTGTGATGTCTGATATTGGTGTGATGTTTGTGGTAATCCGTGTCCACTGGGATGTCTGTGATATTACTGTGATATTTGTGGTAAACCGTGTCCACTGTGATGTCTGATATTGGTGTGATGTTTGTGGTAAACCGTGTCCACTGTGATGTCTGATATTTGTGTGATGTTTGTGGTAAACCGTGTCCACTGGGATGTCTGATATTTGTGTGATGTTTGTGGTAAACCGTGTCCACTGTGATGTTTGATATTTGTGTGATGTTTGTGGTAAACCGTGTCCACTGGGATGTCTGATATTTGTGTGATGTTTGAGGTAAACCGTGTCCACTGTGATGTCTGATATTTGTGTGATGTTTGAGGTAAACCGTGTCCACTGTGATGTTTGATATTTGTGTGATGTTTGTGGTAAACCGTGTCCACTGGGATCATTTGCTCGGGGGTTTTATGTTCTGACCTCGCTATAATGTTCTATGCTCTTCAAATTAGACACTACATATTTTTTTAATTAAAAGGAAAATGAAAATGTATCATTGATAAGTTATCCCATGGCATGCAGTAACTTACAAAAGAGGGAAACTAATTGAATTTAAATTGGGGTTGGTGTTTATTTGTGTAAAGGTCCTCAGTTAAAACTTCTATTAATTTCCTAACTGAAATGTATCAATTAATGAATTACTGTGCGTGCGCGCACACACACACACACACACACACACACACACACACACACACACACACACACACACAGACACATGCACACAGATGAGTACATTTGCTCACACATCCGCATGCATGCCTGCACACACACACACACACACACACACACACACACACACACACACACACACACACACACACACACACACACACACGCACAGGCAATAACACTAGGGTTAATGTGTTGCGGAAGCATGCACACACTCCCTGCTGCACTGTGTCTCCAGGCTGATGCCAGGCACTGATAGCTGGCAGATTGTCAATAATTTGTGTTAATTGTGGGAAGTTTCCATTGCTGGCGCCCAGTCAGCTGGCGTTGGCTGTGTCGGTGTCAACATGTGACCCAGCAGCTCTTTCCGTTATGCCCCACTACACAGCAGCTCAGCTGCCCGGGTTTAGTCCTTATCTGGGGACTGCCCCCCTATCTGGGGACTGCCCCCCTAGCCTGCAACAGGAAGAGGAAATAAATAACAGATGTCTGTTCAAAGGCAAATGGAGACACTGCAGACAGAAGGGAATCCCAATAGAACCAAACATCCAACTTCTAAATTCTTTACATTGGAGGGACGACTGCTTTTATGTCATTCATTAAAAAGGGAACAAAATTAATCCTTTTAAGCAGTTAATTGTTTAAGCAGTTGTTTATGTTATTTGTATATGTGGTATGTTAATGTTTACCGTTTGTAGAAGTAAGTACACTCTTGTGTTAGTGGTACACTCTTGTGTTAGTGTTACAACATTGTGTTAGTAGTATACTTTTGTGTTAGTATTAAATTGTTGTGGCTTTGTTGGCTTTTTGTGGTCAAACAGGAAAATCCTGTGATAATAATAACTAATGTTTGATTCATTGTTGTTAAAAAAATTATTTTTTACAGAGCCGATATTGCTTAATAAAGTAATCTGCAATATCCAAAAGCAGAAAATTGTTCAATCAATCAATCAATCAAATTTTATTTATATAGCGCTTTTTACAACAGTTGTTGTCACAAAGCAGCTTTACAAGTGCCGAGTCCTAGCCCCCAGTGAGCAAGCCAACATATAATCTCTGAGATGTGTGCATAATGTATAAATGTGCATTTGCTTAAACTAGTTATTTAATGAAATCACTAAAGGAATCCACATATTATTCCATGAAATGAAATGTTCATAAAGGTAAGTGGAAAAGTATTTATTTATGGCATACATGGAAATAAAGTTAACTAAGTTAACTAACAAATTTCATTTGAAGTTTCGAAGTTCATTTAAACTTAAGATATTCTTACATCTTTAAAACCACAATAAATGAACCTTGTATATTGCATGTAAATCATTTTTAACTTGCCACAATGGACTAATTTAGCAAATAAAACTAATAATGTTGCTGAGAATAATGAGATCTTCACCCTCATAAACGTCACACAGCAGAACACGAACACCCTCAAAACACAACAACACAACGTATTTATGCTGCCGCTTTTAATGTATCCAATGCAAAAACTATGACAGAAAAAGAATAATTATGAATTTAGTGTGTGTTTGGGAGGGTGTCCAAAATACATCAGTGAACAATAGAATAGAATAGGGAATTATACATGAATTAAACATAGTTTTAATTATCAAAATTGTATTTTGGTACATATAATTGCTAATTACACAGACAGTGTTACCATAAAATTGTTATCTTGGAAATAGATTTGCTTGTACTTCTTAACCATACAGCACTTTTCTGTTTTCCCTCCTTTTTTTAATGAATTAATTAGCCGATCACTGTAATTACTGTTTATATTGTTGTTAATGAGCCCAAAGGCAAGCAAGCTGCACTCATCCAAATTACAGTCACTAGGCATGGAGCCAAGGAGAGGTCCAAGCAGGCTGGGGGGGGGCGTCCTAACCACTTCACTTCCATATCACACAGCCTTTTAGGTTCAAGAAAGTGCCAACACATTACTCACACCTAATTCACGACTGTGTTGGTTTTATAAGCACCACTGCATTTGTAAACCGACACAAGATGTTTCTGTTATATTTCATACTTTAAAAACTTTGAGGGTATGTCAATAAAAATATAGAAATATATTGTACAAATGATTAGGAAAAGATTATTAACTGATTAATACGTTTATCAGGCAAATGTTGTTGCAGGTCAGAATGCAAAATAAAAGTTTATGTTAAAAAAGTAAAGAGTAGTTTTGAAAATAGCAATAAAATTATTTTGAATTCTGTCAGCAGTCTCTGAACTCGGAGGTCTCTAGTAGAGGATCAGTTATATGAGTGTACAAAATGGTGTGGATTTCACACTGATAAGAGTAATGAATATTTATGACTGTTTAGTTCAGTATGGTTGCAGTGGTTTTTACGTAGCCCTAGTTTTCCTCAAAACTGAATGGATTAAATGGTATAGCTTGTACAACTAACTACACTGTATATCACAATTATCTGTGGGGGGAAATATTTTATTTTTTACATTTTACTAGACATAGATGAAATTATATACTTGAAACAAAGGTGAAGACTTAGAAAGTGGTTCAGATTAACTGCTCAGATACTCATAAGATTATGTAAAATGTCACATCTGGTTGTGTCAGCTGACAGATTTGTAGCAGTTACCCATACGATCGAGGTCAATTCATGTGGCAGGTACATGTGCGCACACACACACACACACACACACACACACACACACACTTCCACATGCCCACCCACACATACACACACTCCCACCCTCCCATACACACACACACACACACACACACACACACACACACACACACACACACACACACACACACACACACACACACACGCAACACAAGCAGCACGAAAGCTGTCAGCTCTTTAATTAACAGTCATTTCCGGAGCTTTCTCTCCAGATGCCAGTTTGACCCAATCAGCATGGCAGAGGGGGGCAATGTGAGAACAGGAACATTAAAAACGTGAGCAGATAGAAGCAGAGAGAATGATGGCAGGAGAAACGCCACCAGGAAGGAACAGGAAGTGGCACTCGTTAATGGAGACGTGCCATTTTCCTCAAATGAAAAATTGAATTTAATTATTTTTGCATGAAATATTAATAACTACCTCACGTTCGTTTGCAGACATTTATCTAAATAAGGCTCTAATTAATGTGTCTGCTGCCCTTGGTGATCTTGGAGGCCGCATGCTGCGGTGTGGAGAGGGGCAGCTGGAGAAGTAGCGTCAGCACGGAGCAGGTCTGGCCATGGCCTGCTGTAGCTGCTGTAGCTGCTGTAGCTGCTGTAGCTGCTGTAGCTGCTCTCACATTGAAAATGAACAATGGAAAAGCGCTCAGACTTCTTACCCAGAATTTAATCCTCAATCCGGTAGCCACAGGCTGGCAGACAGACTTAATGATTGTGAACCTTCAATGGGTTTTTAATAGTCTCCCTCTTTTGTGTAAGTCTCCTAACAAAAGCGCACAGAAGCATTTGCCAACAATGAAATAAAATAACTAGTACAGTGTAGAGATATTGAAAGGGGGGACAGTAGTTACCCCAAATGTGTAATAATATAGATATTTTATTTTATTAGAAAATACTAGGACATTAATAGGACATTAAAGCAAAATTTATACAATCCTAGTCAATGTTTGAAAAAGGGAAACACTTTATTTTTAGTGGTCATTTACAGATGATTAAAAAACAGAGTATCTGTAATCTATCTTCATTAATGAATCAGAGGAGAGTTTGGATGCAACTGAGAGTCTGTAGCGTGTTTATTTCATCAAAAAAAAAAAAAATTCAGCTCAAAATACAATGTCACTTAGAATTTTTCAAGCAAAGAAAACATGACCAATAGCAAGAGGGAAAGACAGTGGCTGGACACTGGATGATTCTGACAGGGATGAATAGATCCGCTCCAGGGATCAATCAAAATTTTATTGCATTAGTTTAAAAAAAAATGTCAGCAAATGGTAAAAGGTTTTGCATGTAAGTCTATGCAGTCTAATAGTGCTAAGAGCCCTGAAGGGTCAAGTAAACTTCGAAACTCAAAATTCAGCTGCATTTTTTTTCACCCTTTTCTATCGTCACCAAAGGGTAGTGAGGAAAAAAGCTTGCTAGCAAGATAACAGTTAGCCATTAGGTCCAATGTGAACGCATGTGTGAAAGGGTTGTGTTGTTTTGACCTTGTGACTTTTATTTTGCTTCCTACCATCTTTCATTCCACGCTGTGCCAATGCATACATCCATATGCATACATTCATATGCATAAATCCATATGCATACAGTCAAAGGGTGATGTATAGCCAAAGCTTCCTGAAAGGTCCTTGTATACGACTGAACTTGACACCCCTGTGACTCCAATAATATTCTAATAATGAGGCCTTCACTTAGCCCTGTCCAATCAGTGCAGTGATTGCAGTGTGAGGATTTGCTGGCTGCTGCCACCCTGTATTGATTTAGCTAAAGCAATTAAATGTGTTTCTTCTGCAAAGGCACCTCGGTCCATCTGCGCCAGGCAGAGTGAGGAAGAGGAGATGGGGAGGAAGGACACGAGTGCTACAAACACAGCAACAAAAACAATCAGTAGACCGTCTACATGGCCAACAGTGCACTTGTGCACACACAGACAGACAGACAGACACACACCCACACACACAGACACAGACAGACCGACAGACACACACACACACACACACACACACAGACACAGACAGACTGACAGACACACACACACACACACACGGGCAGACACAGACCGACAGAGACACACACACACACACACACGCGCAGACCGACACACACACACACACACAGACAAAGTATAACACTATGCAGGTACAAATATGACTATAAATCCTATGAAATAAAATGTACCCATTTACTGTGCCAATTCAAGCGACATAGATTTGTCACATCAGCACTAAACACGTACACACTGTACGCACTCTTTTATTCCTTTAGCAATTACTTATTGCACTTGTACAAAGTCCTTTCTCCAGAACACAGTAGGCTCAGCAGAAGATGCTACAGAGCCGAGCAACACTCAGCCGCAGGGCCACTCATCTGCCTTATCTTCACCAACGGCTAGACTGACCTAGGCTGCTGAGTGTACAATAGATGCTGTCTGATATTGATTTGGGGAGCACCCCCCCCCTCCTCCCCCCATCCAAGATGTCTCTTCCATTTGCCTGCAGCTAATCTTAATGTCTTCATATAGGGTACGTAGCCCATTTATAGCAGAGGCACTCCACCGCCGCACAATGACATTATGGCACACAGCACAATCTCCACGCCACCATTTTCTGCTTTTCACTGAGAAAAGCTAAACTGGGGGATAATTGTAACGACCTTCGTTGCTAAGGTTACACGGTAATTGGAAAACAACCCTGGAGTGTGTCCATCTTCAGAAGTGCCTCTGAAATAGAAAGTCGAAAGAATGAAGAAGAGAGAAAGAGACAGAGAGAGAGAGAGAGAGAGAGAAAGAAATGGAGAGATGGAGAGAAAAGCACAAAAATAGTACAGTGAGTGCCAGAGGCTTGAAACACCAACACCGAAATGTTGAGAGACAAGTAAGGAGGTTAAGAGCCCAGCATAGAGACGGATTCATCTGGCAAAAGCGCAATGACCATGGACTTGAGTCCTGTGTCACCACTGAGGGTTATAGTTACTTCCTTTTGTGTTAGAAATATAAATACACATAGGATTTGCTGGCCCATCTAGCAATCTGGCTTCAAAGAGGCATTTTCACCGATCGACTGCGTCGCATTGTTTAAACTTACATGAATGAGTGGGCTCAGTCTATCTGTGTAGTAGCTGGTGCTCTAAGTTACAGTACACAAAAAGCGGGTATTAGATTTGTGGCTACTGTTTAATATTCTAACCTACTCCCTTGTAATGTGGGATGTGTAATCTACTGTGATGTTATACAGAATGAAATTTGTTGATGGTTCATATTTGGTTTCTTTACATATAGCAGTGTAGTCTGGTACTATGAGCACACCCTACGTATAATAAACACACCCTCTGCAATGGAAGCTGTGTTGCCCATAACATTAAGTGATCTCAGAAGTATATCAAGAACATTATGGAGTAATGGCTACTCTTCAACTTGAATACCCCCAAATGAACTTGAATTCTGCTGACTTGTAACAGGGGTTTGAATGACTCCATGTCACGGTGGTCGTCAGTAGCACTCTAGCAGGGTGAGTTGGGAGTGAGAGAGTTGACCATCGTGTGGAATATGTGTGACTGCTCTTCTGTGTAACTCGTGCACTGTCAATATGCAAACCCAGATGGCATGTTGATTGATGTAAGAATGAGACAAGTTGACTTGGGGGAAGCAGCTGGATACGCTCAGAGATGCTGGAGGAGGCTTGAGAAACTCATCAGTGCTTTGACATATTGGAACAGCAAATGAAAATAGTCGGGAAGCAAGAGGAATCAAACACTTTCTAAACAGGCACCTACTCACAAACAGCAAAACGCTGTACATTAGACCAGGCACAGGTGCAAGATGCAACAGACAGACCCTAAACAGTAATACGCTGCACACGCACCCGGGTGAATTGAAATGCTCAACTAAACCACTTCACTCTTGCTCTAATCACAAGCTGAAGCCATTGGGTTGAGATTAAAAAGAAAAAACACAAAAACCGTGATTCAGTAACAGAGCTTGTAGTTGCGCGTAGAGCACAAGAGAATGTTTAGCGCCAGCCCATATGAGACTCTCGGCCTAATCGTTCATCTCCACTCCCAACAAGATGGCATTGAAACCTGGAGGACAGCCAGGCCTGGCTCAGCAGTGCTAAATGTACCGTCGGGGCGGCGTGACTTTCCTAAAATGGCAAACCACAGGAAAGTTGCAAGACTGATCAAATTCAGAGGATGTAGTTCATCCCGTTGAGATGGCACTCAACATGAAGATTCATAAGCTACATAACACTGTGACACTACCAGTGTAGATGCACCAACAGAATAGGTGAGCTCTATGAAGTCACTATCTGCTCAGACTACGGGCAGCCTAAATAAGGTCATTAAAAGAGAGCACAAGGCAGGACAGAGCATTACAGACGCATTGGTAGAGCTGCAGGAATCATGTATGACATTCTCACTGCAGTGCCCACAGTTGAATAGTATGATGCAATTCACAGTAAGGTAGCAACAACATGAGGCTGAACTTCATCAGATATTACATTCCTCAGTCAGGTGCCATATACGCAAGATATAATAATCTGATAACAGCCGAGGGTCTAAAAGCAGAGCTAGAAACTGCTGAAGTGGGTGTCCTTTGTATATGGGGCAGACAAACGTCTCCCTTGTCTTACTTGTAAAATCTCAGTGATGTAAGCACTTCACTATGACAGCTCCACAGTACCGATATAGAATTTGCATGGCAGTTGGCCCAGCAAAAGGTTTTTAGCAAGCTTAATGTACCTGTGCTCACATCAACCAGCACTACTCTTTGATCCAGTGAAGCTATATGAAAGGTTCTGTGATGCCATCAGCTCTGGTCTAGACGCTAAACTCATACAGGATTGTCAGTCCAGCACATGTGGTGCTAACAAACACAGAAATACATAATGTGCAAATAGAAAAGGAAATTCTTCATTGACTATCGAAGACACCAGTCCCCCTAGATGGTATTGTGCTCACATTAGGAACTCTGAGATTAAAAGGTTTTTAATTTCATTTTAGCATTCTTAGCATTTAGCATTCTTTAATTTCATTTTAACATTCACAGACTGTAATAATATATATATATATTTAACTGTTTGTGAATGTGTTAAGTGGTGTAAATCTGAATATTGTTATGTGAATTTGTAGTCTAAATCTGAATATTGTTATGTGAATTTGTAGTCTAAATCTGAGTATTGTTATGTGGAAGCGAAACCTGCAGTATGTTACAATGATGGCAGTTATGTGAGACAAGCCATGACTTGTCAGCACTTTTCAAGAATGACCAGAAGAGTCTTAAAAGGAGTGAAATCCAATCTCAGTCCAGTCACGTTGAGTAGTTTGAGTGCAGGTCAGCTTGTAGGGCTTGTCAGAGAAAGCTATGAACAGAAGAGAAATGTTTACTGTGTGTCAGCGAACATCAGATGAAGAAAGCCAACTTATTGTGTCATGACCTATGTTACCAACAGAATAGCTGTAGCTAAATAACTTAAAACAGCTAACTGACAGAAATTTTT
The DNA here is from genome assembly GCF_052324685.1 of Brachyhypopomus gauderio. Taxonomy (NCBI): domain Eukaryota; kingdom Metazoa; phylum Chordata; class Actinopteri; order Gymnotiformes; family Hypopomidae; genus Brachyhypopomus; species Brachyhypopomus gauderio. Next base: position 1,320,735 of record NW_027506883.1, read on the forward strand.
TGGTTTGGCAGAAATTTAAGTTTGAAAAACCAAACTGAAAAAAAAATTCTGCAAATAATTCTGCAGTGTATTAAATGTTGAACAAATTTTGAAGCACAGCACAAACACACAAACTCAGTCCTGTAGCACAGCACAAATACACAAACAGCTTGTAAAAACTGCTTACAGTAATTTCTATCTCTCTATCAATCGCTACACAGTTCCAAACTGTGTCAGGAGCTTCATAAAATATGTTACCATGGTGGAGCAGCTGTAAGGTCACTACATTCAAAGCCAAACAATGGTTGGAGAGGTGAAGCTCTCTGAGTTCTACAGCAGAGCAAATGTCTTCTCTAGAGTGATGAACCACACTTCACTACCTCATGTCATACCTCAATCATATGAACAAATATGGATGTGGATTCCAAGAGGAGAAGCAGAGGAGAAGGTCTGGGGCTGTTTTTCAGGGTTTGGATCAGGGTTTGGATTTACTACCAGGTACTAGGCCTTTAGTACAGAATCGGTTGCTGAAGAGGGGAGATGTACTATCCTTATTGAACAGCAACACAATATAGCATTCATGTAACACCAACAATAAACACAAGCTCCTCCAATCCTGGTTGCTTTGTCACATTTATTAGAAGATGTTCACGACAAGGTTAATGCTGGTGAACTGCTGAAATAATTACTAAACTAGTGTTCTGCCCTGACCAATATCAAACATACAAACTTATAAGCTGCTATTAGCAAGTAAACAGGCATATGTAATAGCTAGCTAGCTATGTAACATGTAACATCAACTTATTAATGATTTCTTTGATGCTGCCATCAAGCGTTAAAGAATAAAAAAGCTAATCAACAGTTTTAATGAAGGCGTGCACTTCCACAGAAAGTTTGTTTCAGTATTGGATAAACACACAATCACCTTTATTTGCAATCGATTCAGAACATGGATCTAAAGACAAAAAGCATGTGTTACTTACTCAAATGCTTTATGTGTAGTGTTGCATTTCCCTGTAATCAAAGAGTTATTAGAGGCTTGCCAGGCTATGCACCTTTGTGTCATGGTCTATCTCTACCAATAAGCAATTGTCAATTTACTGAAGTAATACCCAATACAATGAAATATTTACAGTGAAACATGCTTTTGCTAATTATTACTGATAATTATCCTGACTATAGCATCTGGTAGAAAATGTAGTAAACAGGATTTAAAACTATAGTTAGAGTCTGCTAAGAAAACAATAACTAGCTAAATAATGATTCACAGATTATTAGCTAGCTATCAGTTCGTGGAATTTCTCATTTTAAAACAGTGAGCCACGCAAGTGAGCAGTTGCTTTCTAGCATATTTATATAAACGTTTACATGAATGCTCGCTATCTCTCTCCGCATTGGCGTCCGCCATGTTTTTTTTTTGTATTGGATGTTAAAAGTGGCTGTGTTGCATGATGGGATGCAGTATGCCATGAAGATAACTCTGTTCGCATACTGGAATATTTTGCCAAAGTAGTACATTATCGGGGATGTTTTGCATACTGGAAAAATACATTTTGTTCACATACTACCGGTACATACTGATTTGGGACCCAGTTAGTATGCGAATAGTATGTAAAAGGATGTTTCGAACAGAGCCATGGTTTAACTGTACTCCCTGCTGCAAACTCCACTAGTCTGACTGACACAAAATCGGCAGCAAGTACCTGTGTGTTGTACCTGCCCTTCCTGACAGATTCTGTGTTTGTAGATTCTGTGATTGTAAATTTGTTTCAGTAGCCTACTGGAAAAAGTGTAAATTTGTTTGTTTTTACTTTTGTAATTGTGATTTCTAAAATGTAAATTTATCTGGCCTCCTGGACCACCGCTGGGTGGTTGTACTTTTCTACTGGCCATATTTATCTAGACCACTTTGCTGTTGACTTAGGTAGCTATGTATGTACGTGCATGTATGTACGTGTTCCTCATTACGTGTCTCATGTGAAGTAAAGCTCATTTGGTTTAGTTCATTGTTTATTATATCTAAAGATCATTATTCAAGTTTTGTTTCAACATTTTGACTGCCTATCTGATATGGACCGTTTATACGACTCTGATTCTGGATTTGCGTTAATAAATCTCGTTCTTCTCAGCAGGTGCTCGATGAGGAACTACAGTGGCGTATATCTACACATTCTGATGTTCTTGTTTGTTGGGTTCCAGATTCTCTTTCCCATCACAACAAACATCTTTCCTTGAAATGTGGAAAGAATCGTTTGGAATGTCTCATCCAGCCCTGCAAGCATCTGCTGTAATGTCCTGCACCCATGGCAGCCAGCAAGATCACCTGGGTATGTGGCTGGTGATTGAAAACCTTCCACCATGTGGAGCAGATGTCCACAGCTGGGCTACGAAGTGAGGAGTACGGTGGGAGAACGTCCATCAGCATTCTGCAGGGGATCGCTAACCTATGGTGTACGAGTGATGAAAACTCACGTTATCCCAAATTACCACATGCTTTGGAGAATCATCTCAAATCAGACCCCTCTTGTCAGGTATGAGATCTCTGTAGCGTGTGTTTAAGGAGACGCTGTGTTTTATGATTTTTTATGATGACGTTTTTTTTTTTTTCATTTTGGAAAAGATCCAGTTACATCAAATGTACCTAAATTAAATGTTATTTTCTGAAGCCTTATCAAATGTGAACAGGTCACACTTACTGTACTTTTGTCAGTGTAAAACGTTCCTGTTTTAATGTTTTACCCTTTCATACTGATACCATCACTCCTCCAACCTGTCACCATTCCTTTCAAAGGGCACGTGGTACGGCTGTTTCATGCTTGTCTGAGCAACCTGTCAATAATAGATTGGATAGAATAACAGCACTCTGTCACTAGAGTGATGAGAAATATAGTGACTACTGTGTGTGTGTGTGTGTTTGCATGTTACAGTGTACATAGAGTATAAATGTACTTACTGTATACTGTAATATGCATGTAGATTACTGTAAAAGTAAGTGTTATTAAGTGTCCAAGAGTACAGTACATTGCACATTGTGGGATTATATACCTGTGTAATGAAACATTGTCCTCAAGTGGGTGGTTCTCCCCAGATTTGACAGCACCCACTAATCAGCTTTGGCTTTTGTAAGGCCATGACCAAGAACAGAGCTGTGGAGGATCTACAGTATAATGTGTCACACATTCCCCTTTATAAGTGAAACTCACAATTCACCTGAGAGCAACTTATCGGTTCTGGAGATATTTACATACAAAAGTCTAATAGAATTGCAGAAATTATGCTTAATAGATTATGACAACTGCTGCAATACTTTTATCCATAATGACTTATGCAACAAACTAATGGTGCGATGTATGGTTGATAAACAATTCAAATGAAACTGCTTTTATGACTACATATGACTGGAAGGTCATATGATTGGAAGGTCGAACAAGTAGTTTTAAGAATCCGAAATTTTCAACTGAAAGAACACCAAAGAAAGTGAGCAAAACTGTAATGTTTTTTTAATAGAAAAAACTATAAGATTGACTAACATTTTGTCACACTAAGCAGCAAATATGCCATGATTACAGGGCTCTGAGAACCCAAACCATTTTTCTTGGCAGAAAACCACTCAAATTCTATTTCCTTCTGACATTTCCAAGCATTTCAGACATACTGTTGACACGCGAAACAATCTGAGGGGAAAATGGTGTTCCAATTGAACTGTGGTTGCCTAGTAGCCAGCTCTAAGCACCAAAACACAGAGGACCACGTCTGCGTCCTTCAGAGATCTTCAAACATTTCAGGCATCATAGTGTTGACGCATCAAAGTGTGTGAGAGGAGCACTGGCAGGTAGTATGGTAAGGTTTGCTTTGTTTTGTCCAAGTTTGTACTTCAAATGCCTGTGATAATTACATCTATCATAACTCAGCTCACACAACCAATAGTCGTGTAATCTTGTAAACTAGTGGAGAATCTCTCATAATGTTAATTCCATTTTAGCTGTTTTAGGCCTGTGGTAAAATAATCAGCGAAAGATCGTCTCTCTGACTGTTGCTGCTAAAATGATTTATTCAGGTATGTGTATTTTACAACAGGGCATTTTCTTTACACTATATTATTGACTTTGGGTTCTAAATAATGTATTTTACATATACAGAACATAAGTCTTTCTTGTTGTTCTTAACTTATGTTAATACAGGCAGATCAACGATTTATGAGAGACTTGGCCTTCTATATTTCAGTATGAATGCTCTTTCTACTGAACCCCTTTCATACAGACTTAGATTCTATTTGACTAAAGTTATGGTGGGAAAACTCATTCAACTCTTTCATTAATCACTAATAGCAATCTATCGTACTTTTCCTAAATTCACTCCAAGCTCAAAAAATGTTAATCTGCCTTCCACCGCTTGAAGATTTAACACAGAGGGCTTTAACAGGCCTACAGAAAGAAGCTTTCACAGGCCCTCCTTAAAAGTCCTGAATAAAGCAAGTTTATTAATCTGTGAGGGGAAAAGTGAGGTGTGAGAAAAAAAATTGAAAAAGGAAGTGGAACGAAAGCACTTTTGCCTTTTTACGTAAAAAAGCACAAATGAATGAGATGGAGAAAAAAGAGAAAATCAATTACCAGGCACACCTGAATATTATTCCTCACACCACTTCCTCTTCACATTTTTTTTTCCAAAAAAAAAAAAAAAAAAAAAAAACTAAATTACTCAGCAAACTTATCGCTTGCGGTGGCAAGACTGGTATTAAAGAAAACAATCAAGGCGTCAGGATTAATCTCTGACAGTCGCCTTATCTTTAACTTGCACCTTTGTGTTTTTCTGATGAGCTGCTCCTTTCTGCACTGCCACATCGCGCCATACCTCACTGGCTCTTTTCTCTGGCTCCCTGCGCTGTAGCTCAGGACCTTTTCAGTTTATTAAAAAACCTTTATTTGTGAAGAACAAAGGGGAGACAAAGGCAAACAATAAGGTCAGGCAATCTCCTTTCTGCCAGCACTCTCTCCTCTCACCTGATATTTGGAGCATTATCTGTGTGTGTGTGTGTGTGTGTGTGTGTGTGTGTGTGTGTGTGTGTGTGTGTGTGTGTGTGGTCCAGAAGTAGCGGAGCTGCCTGCATTGCTGTACTGGGGGTGATTGACACATATCAACCTCTAGCACGAGACCTTTCCATAGCTCCACCAATCAAAAGGGCATACCAGGCTCTCCTCACCACAATGATGGCTTGTCAAACTAAATGCGAGAATCTGGTGATAGTCATGCCCATACACACACACACACACACACACACACACACACACACACACACACACACACACACACACAACCTCTATGACTGTCAGTTAAATGAATCAGTGAGGACGTGGAAACCTTTGGGAAAGGAAAATCATAAATGTTCTTCCTGTCAGATGAGAACCCCCCCACCAGTCCTTTACAGCTGGGGAGTTCTGCTGCGAGCCACTACATAATATTGTACACGCGTCTCAAACTAAAAGCATGAATTTGGTTCATTTTCAGGACTTTGCTTTGCTACTCAGCCTTGACCCTGCACGGTGCTGCCTCTGTTTATTCATGCCGAGGCATTGTCACTTGAATAAAATCACGATATCTGCATTTTCAAACAGTATATACCCAGGTCAGGTCTGAACGCGAGGCTGGCCTCACACTGAAGAGCTCCAGGACAGACATGGCACCTCAGCTTGTAATAACCTAGAGAAGTGTGTTCTGGGTCATTCCAGACCGCCACCTCCTTGTGTGTCTGTCTGTGCCTGTTTGTGTGTGTGTCTCTTCCTCTCCCTCCAGCCTTCTACAGACCTGCTTACCTCTAGCAAATCGAGACCAGCATCTGTGGTGACAAGTACTCCTGTTCACCTCTTCTCTCTTATCTCCTCTCTCCCAGAGAGCTCTTTCTCCCTCTTCAGACCCCTAATCTCTCTCCCTCTCTCTCTCCCTCTCTCTCTCCTCCTCCTCTTCTGCTCCTGTATTCATCAGGCCTGGCTTGTCCACGCATGCGATGGCTCTTTTATCTGCTTCTGAGAGGGAAAGAAGGGATAGAGGAGAGAGAGCAGAACTGATAAACAAATAAAGTGTGGGAATAAATCTCATGAAAGCTACTTTCCGGTTGTATCTGCTGAGAGGGAGCTCTCCTATGGCTTCTCTTGAGCTTGAAATGAGTATGCAGGGGTTTGGTTTATTATTCACACCTTAATTCTTTTTAAATAACACACCCCCCTCCAAATAATGCAGAGTAGAAAGAGTAAAGCCACCATCACCGAATTAACTAGTGTTCTGGGCTAGATTTGCCATGGTGTAAAAGTGAACTCGTATGAATACTACAGATAAGCAGTGTTCTCTGAGACCCTGAGCATGAGGCATTGTGGCGGCTGGGTATTGTTTGATGTCGTTATTGAAGTAAATAGATGGAGCAAACACTTGACACAGTTGTTGAACGCGGACTGCCTAAACGTCTTCTAACTCAACATCAAACACTATGCTAATGGTGGGTTACATTAGCCGAGCCCAGTGGCAGCAGACTTAAGCGCAGTGATGAGGCTATTCAGTAACGCACATACACATACACACACACACACACACACACACACACACACAAATGTGTGGGGAGAGAGTGCTGAGAGCAACAGCAATAATAGCACAAACTGGTTAACAAACTAATCCACCAAAGTGTGCATTCGCTTTGTGGGCTAAAGAGTTTCAGATCACTTGATGGAAAGTGGCCCTTGGAAAATGAATTCACCCAATCAGGCCGACACATAAACACGTCTCTATTATGCAAACAGCTGAAGAGAATGGAGCAGCTGGGCAACATGAAGCCCGTGAACGTCGTCTGCGAGAATAGGACGTTGCTGTGGATCACGCTATGCAGTTAGAGCCAAACGATGTCTTAGATCAAGTCAAATGCTGAAGACTGAGTTAACTTGGCCCTTCATGTCTTCCTCATATACATCAAAACTACAGTACTGGAGTTGTGGTGATAAGAGGGAAAAGAGATTATGGGTCAGTTTCTACAGGAGTCTACAGTCTGAAGTTTGTTCACAGAACTCCATAAAATGTAAAAATGGCTAAGGATCTGTAGCTTTAGCAAGTCACCACATGTCGGCTGGTCTGTTACTCCACCAGCTGGGATGTGTTGAGGCAGTCATGGAGCCCAGATCCCAGAGCCCAGATCCCAGAGCTCAGATCAGAGAGACTAGATCCCAGAGCACAGATCCCACAGCTCAGATCCCAGATCTCAGAGCCCAGATCCTAGAGCCCCAGATCCCAGAGCACAGATCCCACAGCTCAGATCCCAGATCTCAGAGCCCAGATCTCAAAGCCCAGATCCCACAGCTCAGATCAGAGAGACTAGATCCCAGAGCACAGATCCCACAGCTCAGATCCCAAAGCCCAGATCCTAGAGCCCAGATCCCAGAGCTCAGATCTCAGAGCCCAGATCCCAGAGCTCACCACACTGATGCTTTATGGCTCACAGCCCTCATGGCTACTGCTGCTGGTGTAAAAAGAAGAACACAAGCATATAGATAGATGAACAAAGTAGCTAATTGTAAAAAAAAGAACAAGAACAGGAGATCAAAAATGCCCACAGTAGCAACTACAGTATTCTTTTGTCTTCTCGATTCTGTGAAACCTGTGAAAGCCCTAACACCATCACAGCTACTCTCCTCCGTAGGACACATGCATGGGCCGCTTGCTAACTGTCTCGTCTTTTGTTTGAGGGGTAATGAAGCTCCCAGCATGCATCTGTCGGGTGTCTCAGTGTTATTCCCAAGCTGGTGTGTGTGTGTATGTGTGTGTGTATGTGTGGATATATATGTGTAATGACCCAGTCTCTTTCATACACGCACACACACACACACACACACACACACACACACACACACACACACACACACACACACACACACACACACACTGTAATATACCCCTAGAAAAGGGGAGGGGAGGATAATCGTGATTATGGCCTTTTAATTACCATGTATGCAGCCTCTTGGACACCTGTCTCAGCCTAGCACAGTGGGACCTCACACCTGAGACCCATGTGCCATACGCCGAGGTAATTCAGTCATCAGGAGGTCTAAAGGGCGTGCTTACTGCACAACAACTGACTCCAGGATTGGACCACTGCACCTGAGCCAACAACACGAAGCCAGATAAAGAGAGAGGCTATGCTAGCGAAACCATCCTGACTGGTTAGATTTGCAGTAGCAGTCTGCCATTCATGTAGCACAGTGCTCAAAATAAAGCAAGATGTAATAACTGAGCTTCCTCAGATGCCTTGAGCCATTTTAGTTAATATAACTTAATTTGTTTTCTGTGTTGCATACTACAACTTGTACAAGCAAGTCAAACAATGTGAAAATATTCACCTCGTGTTACATTTTTGAATATTCATTTGGATTACAGCGTAAAAATATGATTATGCGTTTTCTATATGTTATTGGTTACATGGAGCTTTTCACTGTATTTAAACTGTGAGAATGAAAATTGATCTTGACTCCATCAGCCCACATGAAACATAATGGACTAAATTGAAATTCTGGAGAGCAAATATGCTGGTAGCAGTTCTGCTAGCTGGTAGGAGGTACAAGGAGTGTTTTAATAATAGCCATTACTAGAAAAATAAAGGATTTGCAATTTTCTACATAGACTAATCATGCACTGCAGTGCAGTATTGGTTCATAAACTCTAAACGATATGGTGATCATGTCTGGGAGCCCGTGTTCATCAGACGGAGAATAAGTCAGTAGACAATGAGAGCGGTGTGTGTGTGAGCCGACCATGACTGGAGATGTGCTTTTACAGTCTATAAGACAGTGGAGGTGTACGTCTCACAGAACAGTGCTGTCTGGGCTTGCACAGCTGGGGATGGAAAAGGCGGACTTCTTAGGTTCTGCGAGGCTTTTTCTTTCTGGTTTGTCAAACTACCCCCCCCCCCCCCTCCTCTTTCTATCTGTCTCTCTCTTTCTCTCCATCTGCAGCTGCACACTTCAGTCCCCCACCGTATTATGGTGTTAATAAAGGGACAGGAGGCTCAAAGGGAGTGGCGTGTGGCACACAAAGAGCACGCCACCGCTGCTGCTGTCTTTCGCCCTCATTAACTTTTGTCTCATTGCAACAGTCATGTCCTCTTATTATCCGTCTGTCTTTCTCCGCTTTTTCCCCATCTTCCCAACTCTCCCTGTCTTGCTCTTTGTCTCTCTCACTCACTCCCTCCCTCTCTCTCTCTCTGTCTATCTCTCTCTATCTCTCTTTCTCTCTCCCTGGGCTGCTTATATTTTTCACTGCACTCTGACAGCTCTTAAGAGACTGTCTGCCTCAGGAACACCACTCTGGTTCTGCATCCTAATGAATTCAGCAACCAGAATCAGGAGAAATCCCAAGCCCAGTACCACAGTCCCAAAGCCAGCCACTTTTACAGAACATCATCCCCACGTGGCTATGGACAGAGAGGATTTTTATAGACACTTGTCTCTTTAGACCTAGATGCAGCTTTCTTGCTATAATAAGCACAGAGAGGTTTCTGATAGCTAGAAATGGATGTGGATTTACTTGGTATTTTACATGGGTATTTGCTCATATTCAAACATGAACAAACATGCGTGTTCTGTTGGTCTGCATGAGGACTCACTTTTTATACATAAAAAACAAAACAAAAGACATTTCTATATATTACCTTTCGGACACTGAGGAAAATGTTCAGTTTGTATCAGTATCTAGTTAGAAATGTGTGTGTGTGTGTGTGTGTGTGTGTGTGTGTGTGTGTGTGTGTGTGTGTGTGTGTGTGTGTGTGCGTGTGTGTGTGTGTGTGAACGTGTCTGTGGGTGTGCACCTATTTATGTGTGTGTAGTTACTGTATTCTTGCCTTGTTTACGTCGCTCAGTCACCACTAATGAGTGATGAGCTTTCCCAGCGTGTGAGTTGAGCGGGTAATTCAGTGGCGTGCCATGTTCCCCAACGCAAGAGAGGAGCTTCATTAACAAGGAGACCTGTATAATCAAACAATTAGTGCGCCATCTGAGACCAGTGCATTCCACTCGTTAGTGAAGACCGGCAGGCCTCCTCCTCTTCCTCACTCCTCTCCTGTGATGCCGCCTGGCGACACTGTCTTCCCCTACGGAGTCAGCTAGGCTAGAAGCACCCCTGCAGAATAACACACACAGCACTCTCTGCAAAGAGTGAGTCATAACATGGCGTGTGTTTGAAGAGGTACAGCTGGGTTTGTGACAGTGGCACTAGCCCAGATCTCACCCACTGGACATTGCTGTAATGCTCTAAAATGGGACAGTCCTGTATGAAACAGAAACAGCACTCTTGTATTGTTTGCTTTGCACTCCGTGGAAAAGGAGCAATGGATGTATACAATGTGACTCTGTAGATTGTAACATGTTAATTGAGAGCAACTAAATATTAAGCATCTTTCAAGACAAATTATGCTGCTACAACAACCTACTCGAATGGTTCAAAAGGTGACCTATCAGCTGTCATCAAATGCAGCCAGCACATCCTTTCACACTTACTGCAACAAAAGCAATAGCTGAATAATGATGGTAGTTAAGAGATGAAATTTAGTTTCACAGCCTACAACAGTGACTTTGTATTAGCAATGAAACAACCACACCCCCACCCTCATCTACTGAATAATACATGGAATTGGGAAGATTTGATGTTTCTGTAATCATAATGGATTACATTTCATAAAGCATACAAGCCATCTCATTATTTTCAGAATACAGATGAACCCTGAATGTTGCCACAACACATATTACCTCATCCAGAATAAGGATCTGGTTATATGAAGAAATTTCGGCATTTATGAATAATACATGACTCTCAGCTGTCTAAGCATATTAGGAATGGCCCTGAATAGCTGATGAGATTTACATGGTGCAAATAATGCACTGGGTTACTGAACGGGCCGTATTAGACTTAATCTAACTAGAGTGCATGCAAAAATACATTTAAAAATAGCTGCACATTGGAATAAGAAGATATGGAATTGGGTTGACAGGTGTATGCTTTAGTGTATGTATAGATGTCATGCATACAAAAGATGGCTTGTTATTCTGTGTAATGCTCTTTTGTATTGTTGCACACTGACGTGTTGATTCTTTAGTTACTTATTCATTTCCATGCAGCCCAGACCTTTGTATGTGTATTTCAGAAAGGTTGCTCACTCTGGAATACAAGAAGCCTTACCCATAGACTTAAGCAAAATGATTAGACTTAACTTAAGGGTTAAGTTTAGATTTAGGGTTAAGAGAGGGTTACTTAAAGAACTGCAGTAGATTGTATGTTTTTAAAGCCCAGTGTAGAAAATAGGCCTCTCTTTAGAGTGCTTTAGGACAGAATGCAGCAAGAACAGAGTCCCTCTATGTTTCTCTATATGGAGAGACTTTCAGGTGAATCAGCATAAATTAACACTGATGGAACCTTCCTAATAAAGTACAGCTGCATAGCTGATCCACGTGGACAGGGCGGAGACTGTAAAACTCCACAAGGGCACCCAGTTAGGGTCCTTGGGTAATTAACAAAATGCAAGCAGTTCAGTTAGATCTCAGATCTCTCTCTCTCTCTCTCTCTATAATATATTTATCTATCTATCTCTGTCCTTCTCCCTTGCACTCTTGCACACACACACACACACACACACACACACACACACACACACACACACACACACACACACACAGATGCACTGTCCTGCTGTATTGAATGACTGTGGTTTGTTCAGACAGACCTTTGTTACCATACGTATTATTTAGAAAATGTAAAGTATGTTTAGAATTCTGAGCAGAGCCCATAGTTGGTCACATGAAGGTGGAGAGAAAGAAGCCTGCTCTCACCGACTGTCTGGTTATGGGTAGTGCTCTGCAGTAAAGCTAGCTAACTGCCCTTACACACATTTAAAAGGGCTATGTCAACTGTTCACTGAGCTAGTCACTAATTACTAAGCATCACTGGTCACCTACAGGGCCGGCGCCAGAACATATACAGTGAGGGGGCGTCAGAAAATTTCGGGGGGGGCGAACGTAAGTTGTTGAGCGGGGGGGGCGAACGTAAGTTGTTGAGGGGGGGGGGGGTGCGTAGCGATTGTTGTAAAATAAATGGGTCTTATTTTTTACATTGAGGGGGCGGGACACCTTGCCTGAGGGGGCGACGCCCCCATTCGCCCCCCCCCCCCCCCCCCCCCCCCCGTGGCGCCGGCCCTGGTCACCTAACACATATAGGCTATATTGTATAATGTGTGACGTGGTACAAGCAGTGTCTCTCCAAATTTGAAATGAAATGTGAACTATCTAATAGAATTGATTTACAGTAGTACATCTCAAATGCTGCTTTAGCCATTGCTTAGAATGGCATGTAGCATCTTGGTGGCACTGCTAGACTGTGTATACCAATGTACCATCATTATTGACTGAATTTTTGAAGCCATCAAGATGGCTGACACGTTGGTTGCCATATTTGGTGCACTTGTGCAGTCAATGAAAATTGGAGCCAGAGCATTAGTAGGCAGGACAGTATCTCCACTCACAGCCACATTTGTTAGTGCATGTCCCTTTTCTCTTAATGCGGGGAGCAAACACAGAATACGTTCTTATCATACACTGTTTATACAAGAGGACAGTGGGTGAAAAGTGAAGCCTATATGTCTGATCCCTCTACTGACTGCAGTACCACTATTACACCCGCCCATTCCCATGTAAGTGAATCGCTCAGGCGACTAAACATCTAAACATTGCACAGGTGTGTTCTGGGTTCTGTCAATTACATAAAGTGCCCTCACGTTAATGCCTATCCATATATTTTTTTCCTTTGTGATTAACGGTTTTTATGTAATTATCGTATAAGTGGTGTGGCGTCGAGGTGACTGACAGCTAATACTAACTGATTTGACGGCAGCTACCTTAAGCTGCATTTGACACATTTTTTGCATGTCATTGTATAAATAATGTTGACTGGTTGCCATTTTTCAAGTAAAGCAAATACTTTAAAAATTATTTTCAGAGTGCTAAGGTAAGCAGCTAGCTAAGTGGCTAGCTGCTAGCATAAATTTTTCCTCTTAGCAAACAAACTAGCTAGTTAGTTAGCTTGCTTTCTAGCTAGGACCCTGTTAGAGAACTACTTTGTCGACATATTGCTGAAACACTTAGAACTTTAAATTAAGTTGTGTATTAAAATATTGTTCATCCTGTCACATAAAATTACATAATGTAATCAGCATCATGTAATTATGTAAAAAATGTGAGTTTTAAACATTTAATCTTGAAGGACTGAATATGAACATTAGGGTTAACATATTACTGTAAGTTTATTTAGCTAGCTTGTTAATGGTAAATGCCAGGTCTATTGCCAGGTTATGACGCTGGGGTGCGAGATAAGGACGAGGTACGTAGTCCTATCTTGCGGTATAAACGGCACTTTATTTAACAAATGAACACATAAACCCAGAGTGATCACGAGACGAGCCACAGGTGAGACCAATGAACACACTCAGACACAACCACACCCAAGATCCACAGACGCAGACGACTAGACGTAGACAACATAAACACACGCCCAAAGGGGAGGGGTCAGGGCAGTAACATGACACAGGTAAGTTGCAAAGGCATTTTTGTGATTTTTGTGAGATTCCAGAATGTGGCTAATGTAATCAAAGGCACATATTTACTGATTATGGATCATCATGGATAACTAGTGCAATGTATAACAATCATAAACTGTGTATGAAATGGAATTACAATTTGCAATGTCTTTGGCTCTAGAGACCTCCAAAACTTGTTAGAAAGTGGAAGATCAGAGTTTAATTGTATAGTGTAAACTGTTAAGCACACATTACTGCTTACTATAGCTATGTCAGTTAAGTAGTAGCTAATTACAAACATTTGCTCACAAAAATTATTTCTAGGTCACAAGTAAAACATTAGCCTGGGTTCTGTGTTGCTGCCATAGTCTTGATGTTAGCTATCTTGCTATCAACTTGTTTAGTTGGCTTGTTAAGCCACCGTCACACTACACAACTTTCAAAGTCATCAGATCGTTGGACTGTTTACACTATACAATTCGCTATCTTGTAATTGGAAATCTTGAAGCCATTGTGGTTTGCACTAGCCATCGATATTTTAAAGAGAAATATTTGCCTCCTTTCATGGTAGGCTAGTGTTCCAAAATCCACAAGCGACAACTGATGTCACAACTTGAGATTGGTGAAGAACTACATGATCCCTATGGCAAGGGGATCACAGCACACCAGATCAAAAGGGAATATCATCATCACCCCATACCCTGACATTGGGAACCAACATCCAATGAACCCATGCACTAAGATGAACAGCTGCTAACCTGACATGGAAGATTATAAGTAAGATCAGACTATTAACAACCCGTTATTGCAGACTACCAAGACAAAATGAAGTATCTGAAGAGATGTTGGAAGATGAATATGAATTCAGTACTATAAAAGAACTATAGTACTTTTGATTGACTACATGATGCTTGACTACGAGATGAACAGCATCAAGGTGCAATAGAGGGGGTTAGAGGCCAAGATAAGTGTGACATGGAGAAACATTAGCCAGCTATCAGAACTACAGAGAGGTGTGATAATAATAATAAGATACAGGATGTCCATTCCTGAGACCTTGGAGGCTACCAAGCAAAGATACACGTGTATTCTTGGTCACAGTAACAGCATAATGACAGACCCACTACAACTGGAAACTTAGCAATACTAGAAAAGGTGTGGGAGTAGGAGGCATCACACAACAGTGCCCAGTGGTTATTGAACTTGAGAATAGAGCAAGATCCAGTAAACATCACACTAGCAGATGTCCAAAAAGAGTTGGACAGATCCTGACATGGTCCACATGTGGTTGAAGAAGCTAACTGTACTCGATGAGTGCCAGGAAGTACAAATGAACCAACTACTAATGGTGTACTGGATCATAAAGGACCCCATAGAAACGGTTATTTCCAACCACTGTCTGATAATCTGCCTCTGCACAACATAGATGCTCCTGATAATCATCTTTGCATCTATGATGAGAAGGCACAGGGCTCAATAAATAATCATGGCCCAAAAGGCATTGACAAGAACACCAGAAGAGCCAAGCTACAGCTACTGGTGGATAAAACATTCAGACATTCAGTCATTTCAGACTGTAAGACCAAACAGACCAGACTGGATTAACTACAAAGCCTGAGATTCAGGGATCCAGGTTCCTGGAATGCCTTAGGCTGTATCAAATTAGCATGACTCTAAGAGCCTTAGAGAACTCAAAAAGGCTGTGGAGGACGATCCTAGAGGCCTGTTTCAGACCAATAGAACAAGGCACCATCGAGTGCGGGATTTTTCAATGGGATGCCTTGTCTACGATGCTGATGCATGGGCGTCAACTCCCTCAGTGAAATTAACTCCAAGAGTGTGTTCCCGCTTCAGAATGGAACAACCATCAGCCACTTCCTCTACAGGTTTGACATCAGGCTGTATGTATATGTATATACAGCAATGACATTGGAATGAAAATCGAACTACATAAGTGTGGTCGGATGATTACAAAGAGGGAGATGGTAGTCAGAACTGAAGAAATCATACAACCAGAAGATAACATAACCTGTATAGGGAATCAACAAATGTAGCATTGGAATCCCACAGGCAAATTGGAATCATGAAGAGGCCACATGGAAAGCATCTAAAGCCAAATACCTGCAAAGAGTCAGGCATGTCCTGAGATATCAGCTGAATGAGAAGAATAAGATCCAAGCTATCAACACCTACTCTCTACATCGCTGGTATAATAAGCTGGCCAAATAGAAGCCACTGATATCAAGACAATGAAGCTCCTTACAGTGCATGGAGGGATTCATCCCAAATCCAGCACTCGGATATTGTACACTAAGTGGATTGAGGGGGGCGAGGATTAGTAAGATTCAGAGCCACTATTCAGGATGAAACATCAAAGATCCAGGAGTATGCTGGGAAGATGAAGTGATGAAGTGCTTAGTGACAGCAGAAACTGGAAATGGATGGGAACGATGAAGAACAGGAACCACCATGGGAGGATAAATGTACAACTGTAAGTAGTCGAACTTGCTGATAATGGAGAAATCCTACCAATGACTGGAGAAGGCTGGATTGAAAGACATCACAGATGCAGTCATCATGGCAGCACGAAAAAAACTCTGAACATCAATACGGGCTGGGACATCCCTAAACAGGACATCAGATGCAGGCTATGCAAAGATGCCCCTGAGACAATTCAGCTTATAACAGCGGGATGCAAGATGCTAGCAAACAGGTAGCATACGTGGAATGCCAGAACTAAGTTGTTGGCAGAGTATACAGATACATAAGGGCTGAGTGTCACGGGCTTGAAGTTCAGAGGTCAAAGTAGGACACATCACAGAAGATAGTAGATAATGACCGAGCTAAGGTCCTACAGGACTTCCAGATACAACTGACAAAATAGAAATGGCCAACCAAGCAGATGAAGTAGTGATGGACAAACAGCAGAAGAAGGCCACAGTGATAGATTTAGCAATCCCGTGATAGCAACATCAGGAAGAAAGAACATGAAAAGCTTGAGAAATGCCAAGGGTTCAGAGGAGAGTTATAAAAGATGAGGCAGGTGACAATGGTGCTTCCTAAGGTAATTGGAACTCTAGGGATGTTACTCTAAATTGGGAGACTGGCTCCAACATCTCCCAGGCACAACATCAAAGACCTCTGTCCAGAAGAGTGAAATCCTGGGTCCAGAGTGAAGTCTAGGACTCTGGTAAAGGTCCCAAGCTTGGGGGGGACGGGACATTATATAAATATTTTTGATCCCAGAGTAAATGCCCATTTGACTCAGATTGAGCTTTTCTCAGCAACAACCAAAATCTGTAGGAAAGCATCAAATCAGCACTAAAATCATGTGGCATGAAGTCGTCATTAGGTAACTAGCCAGGTAAACCAGTAAGCCTAAAGATTCCTATTTTTAATTAGTTACAACCTTGCTGGCTAACTTGTGATATCTCATAATTTACTATCACTATGCAGACATTTTTACTTTTACAGCAAAGTAGAGATTCACTAAACTTAATTAGGTTTCACTTACGAATGTTTTTTTGTTCATTGGACACACTTTGTTTACTTGTAGAGGAAGGCACGTGTTCAGACACTTAAGATGGAATGAACAGAATGAATCACAAAACAGCAGTGTTACAAATGGCAGTTTAAACCATGCTTACAAAGATATGGCTCTTGTCTGCTCCACTCACTCATAGCTTGAGTTTACCTAGTTAAATCTCGTTTTCTTTTTATTTTAAATGCTGAAAGGGCGAAGCATTCTGCTTATTGTTGTATATAAGAAATTGATAAATTCAAGGTAATAGATAAATAAGAGAGTTTTTTTGAATCACCATTGAAGTAGTTAGCAGTGCAACCACAAATAGTTGCTACACTTTTGATGGGACTAATGATGTCTGGAAAGCTGTCCAAATGCAGTGAGGATTGCATTTCTGCTACTGCAAGTGGGTCTAAATTACTACAGAATTCATTAGATTATTTTTTTTTTTATTACTATTTATAATTTAATCAAAATCCCTGACACTCTTGACGACACACACTACGTAAAGGCTGTGACTGCTCCCTGCTCTGCTCCCGGAGCTTGCCATTTGGTTTAGCTACAGTATGAACCCAATAAACATCACAGTAAGAGATTGGAGGAGTGAGTCTCATTTCTCATTATAGCTGCCAGCAACTCTAGGGACCTTTCATTGCCTTTAGCTAAAGACGAGAAAGAGAGAGAGAGAGAACTACAGAAAGAGAGAGAATTAGATACATACAGAGATATACAGGTAGATAATTAGATATATAGAGAGAAATCTATATAGAAAGAAAGAGAGTGGGCTACTATAAACCCTGGAGACTGCACCAGTTCTTCTGCCTTGAGATACGGCCCCCTTGATAACTCTAGCTTGCCATAGAAACTGTCGCTATGCCACAGTGCCAAGCCACCCGCTGTCGTTTTGTACGAGAGAGAACAGAACACCTGGCACCTCTGCAACCTCTTTACCTGCTCAAATAAAGAGAGGATTAGAGCGCAAGCCACCCAGCCGTCTGTCTGTTTACCCTGTTAGCAGCAGAAGGATCATGGGGAAAACAGTGTTACTCAAAAATACATCTTGAATACAGGAGCTACTATTGCATAAACAATCAGATGACTGTATTTGGTTCAGGAACAGTATTTTTCTTTCAGCAATAAGCCAGTTTTGGACACGAAACTGAATTTAAATGTTTGGACTCTAAGATTGCTTACTTCTCAGCTGTGAAATTTGAATGCTGACATGGTGTTTTTGTCATGCAATAGGTTTCCCCAGAATTAATATCTAAATAATAATCATAATAAAGTTTTTTCAGATGTAAATGTAATGTGAAAATGGAACTCATAAAATGACACTGAAATTTTTGTTATGTTAATTAATTCTTATTGTACTATGATATTTCTAGAATCTGATGATTTATTTTTATTCTAACTTAAAAGTCTGATTGCTCATAATAAGACATATATACATATAAACAACATGTTTAAACTTAGGCAATATTTGTGATATGATTTTGTTATTGGTGCTTTAGTATAATTGACACATCTTGGTTTTGCAAATTGCAAACACCATTAGACCATTTTTTTGTTTTCACATTTCTGATTCAAGTTCACTTTATTTATATTGCACATTTAAAAACACAGGGTTTTAACCAAAGTGCTTTACATAGCTCATATTGTAAAAAATCCCACTCATGTCTCCTCCTTCTTACATGTGTCCAGTATAGACCAAAAGCTTTACAGCACACATATCATCATAATCACACAATAACGTTAGTTGTTTTCAAAAGCAAGAGAATAAAAATGTTTTAAGCTTAGATTTAAAAGAAATTAAAGTTGATTGTCTCAATTCCAGAGGTAAACTGTTTCAAATGCTTGGTGCAGCAATTCAGAGGTCTTAAACCTGGAGTCACCTTATTGTTTTAAGGAGCTCTCAATTTAATATCGCTGAAGAGTTACCTAAAGGTCCCAGCCATGGCAGCCCTTGGTAACCATGGGGAAAGATGTTGCTATTGCTGCTGGACATATCATGGGAATCCCAAACACCTCCAGCCGTATTTCTAACAGGCTGACCATCTGGTCATTAATCCCTGAGTCAATGAAAAAAACTTGTTTAAAGTGACCCCTCAACTGGAACAAATTAACATGGGAGTTAGATAGCAAGTTAATCAGCCTGATCTGGCCATGGAATTGGTGACAGAGGATGATTTCGCCAGTTTTGTCTCACAATTACAAATCCGCAAGAATTTGTACAGCCTATAGTCTAACTCATCAGGAGTGGTTGAAGTTAGCAGACATTTGTATCTTTTCACAACTGCACTTTTACATCTATGATTTCAATCATATTTGATTTACATTTTCATACATCCATCAATATCTCTCTTGCTGTATTTGGTGAAATCATACTCAATTTTGCAAATCAGTATCAGCTGGATAGGAACCAATATTACTGCATTTCAATTTCATGCATTTTCTAAATATGATATTTATTGTTCATGAGCAAAAACAGTGATACCCTGCCCTTTATAATACAAAATACTTCTAGGAGAATGAAAGATCTCTAAATCCCATTAACAGGTACCTATACCTCACTGATGCTGTTCACATCAAATTCACATTTGTCTGGAGCAGTGATGCCGGTAACGCGTTACTTAGTAACGCGTTACTGTAGTCGGACTACTTTTTTCAGTAACGAGTAGTCTAACGCAACTACTATTTAAAAACTAGTAGTCAGATTAAAGTTACTTATCTAAAACATCGTGCGTTACTATTTCTGCATTTCGGGGGAACGTAGGTTATATTTATTCATTCTTATTTTTGGCTACACGTTTCTTACGCGGTTACGTCATCTCTGCTCTGCGGCGCCAAAGTCAGATGGAAGGAGAGGTTCGCCTTTAGCAGCTGGAAATACAGGCATTATTTTGATTTTATTTCGGCTAAGGAAGACAACATTAAGGTCCGTTGTACACTCTGTCCTGGCGACAGAGTGCTGTCTACTTTCAAAAACACAACGTCAAACCTGAAAAAAAAAAAAAAAAACCTGGGCTTGGCGGCGAACGTAAATTGTTACCGGGCGGGGTGTAAAATTGACTAAATTCAGTATTATATCGCGATCGATCGATCGCCGGTGGTTGGCGCCAGATCGAACTAGTAACTCATTGAATCATAGATGTGGATCAGAGGTAAATAAACTGGATTTTTTTTTCGGCGTGAGATATCGGAAGTGTGGCGTAAGCGTGTGAAGACAGTCAAATGCGTGTGTCTCAATGCGTGACAGTTGGCAACCCTGTAAGTGGGCGGAGTTGAACAGAAAGACTGTCTTATTTATTTATTTAAAAAACATGTAAGCCTATTTCAAGAAAAAGTTTACAAATGCCAGTGTCATTTTTGATGTTCCGGTTAAAATACATGTCAATAAAGTGAGTATTGGCAGAACTGGTAGTCATTTTCATGTTATAGGGGCGGGGGATCAGCCTCTGCTGAAAGTAACTAAAAGTAATCTAACTTAGTTACTTTTAAAAGCAAGTAGTCAGTAACTTAACTGAGTTACTTTTTAAAGAAGTAGTCAGTAGTCGGATTACTGTTTCAAAGTAACTATGGCAACACTGGTCTGGAGACCTGAAGTCTTAGATTCTGCTTTCATTAAGAAGGATCTGTTTCCTAACTCAATATTCACAACACATGAACAGGCGAGCTCATGTATCATTGCAGTCTGCCGAATGGCGTGTCCCTGACAGCAATCCCCTCAGGCAAGCTCTGCATTCACAGGGAATAAAGGTTCTGATCTAATTTCAGAATTCCACATCAGCAATAAATTGTTCATTCTCATAGCAGCTGCTTTTCGATTAAAATATTTAACTCATTATGTATCCCTAAACTTTAAGATACACGTGCTAAAAAGAAATGAAGAAATGTAGTGGAGAAAAAAAAAAAAAAAACAAAACTGAAAAAAAAATCCCTTTTGGCAGAATAATCTAAACGAAGCCGGTTTCCACACTCAGGCATAAGCCGTAATGTATCCAGTCAGTGTAGCCGTGCCATGCCAAGACTGCGTGTGCCAAGGAACCTGTAGCGTGAGCCTGGCCACGGTGCTCTGGCATTTAGCGTGACATATTGCCCATGTGATCATGGCACCTCGGGGTCGTGTTTGTCCTCCATGGCTGGCATCCCAACCCAGCTGCCTCAGTTCCAGAACCCTTGCTCTCCTCTCTAATCACTCATTCTCTAGGGATGGATGGATGAATGGAGAGGGGGTGGAGGAAAAACGACTGAATGAGAGGGGGAAACCCTGGCATGGGTGGAGAGCTCATTTCTGTAATTCATCTCCCTGTCTCCCAGGATTCACAAGCTGGCACAGACTGCTTGAAGACTATTCCTCCAACACCCTTTCATCATCTTCTTTGCTTCCATTAAGTCCTTCTATTTTTAAAATAGTTTTATTTGGTAGCACCGTATGACAAATGACCATAAACAGTATGTGAATGTAAATGTTTGGGACATGCACACATGTAATCACATGTATGCACATATTCTCATGAGCTTATTCATTGGACTTCTATTTAACTAGCGCACGCACAGAAAAGAAAATGTCTTAAAATAAAGGTGGGTGTGTGTGTGTCTATATATATATATATATTAATGAGAGCCAGTAGCCTGTCTTAATGACAGTCACTAGCCTTAGTTTCTAGCAGTAATATTGCCTAGATATGTATAATCTCAGATATGGATCATCTCGTCTCACTTCAGGAAATGAAGAGATTAATTTCTTGTAGCAAATGTCTGTATCAATGTAAAATTCACTGCTGTGAAAGACGTTCTTTTTTCTCTACCAATCAGTTCCTGAATAAAACTCTGCTACATCCAAACATTATTATAAAACTCCTGGCTGGAATTAAGGCTAAGCTAGCACAAGCTGAATAAAAGGGACCGCACATGGAATTGGCTGCATGCGTGAGACTGGGTTAACTGGGAGAACGCTGAGCTGGAGCATTCAGAGAGAATCCCAGGAGACACCATAGAGCTTCCCTTAATGTGTAAATGCAACTGCTCAAAAACCATGTTCAGGAATGAAAGAGAAACAGACTGAAACACGCTCTTTTAGTCTAGATGCGGCTTTGCAGGAATCTACCATATCTAAAAAAAAACCTTTTTAAAATTGATTTCATTTCTTAAGCAGTGTCCTTGCAATTGATTAAAGTCATACAAAGTCATGCAGAATTTTTCGTCAAAACAGATGTAAATTTTATGTCTGGTATTTGACATTCCCAAATATATCTCCAGCATTCATTTTGCCAGACTGTGGCTGACTTGAGCTTTTTGCTAATATGGCAGAACACCATGAGCTGCTGATAACACTCCATAGTAACATTGCATCAGATTATGATGGAACTAAAATACCTTTACAAATGAGACAAAACCAGTTTCAGTCTAGTGTGAATAAAAAGCAATAAAAACATTTTCTCCTAAAAATGACTCTTAAGTTACCAGTTTTTTTCTTTCCACAGATCTTAATAAAGCCTGACAATACTTCACCTTCTGTTAGACCTGTGTTCATCATTTCTAAGCCCACCATATTTAAGAGCTCCGACACTCTTTGTTTATGATTGTGTCTGTAGCTGGCATTGTGCACTAATAGCTACTTTAAATAGCACCAATTAGCCAGAAGCCCAAGATGTTCAATCACTCAGGGGCTATTAGCCTGTAATCAGGTGGTGTCCACGATCATGTCTGTTTTTATCCTTCTACCTTCACAGTCTTCACCAAACCACCCTCAATGTCCGTCCCTCTGTAGGCATGGCACTGATTAGGTAGAATATATCGCTCCGCTTTAAAGTGTCTGTCTGAGAAGCTAAAGGTTGGCACAGGATGGACTTGTCTCTCATTAGCCACATGCAGCTGTTTAATGCAAATGAGAATCAACTGTAAAAATCAGTGTTTTCATGTACTGGGCAACGATTCTGTCATCTAATCTGCATTATAATTTCTTTTTTTCTTTCGATAGTAATTATTTATTTAAGCCAGATGATTATGGGCATTGTGCTTGAAAATTCAGTATCACATTTTGAGCAGTTAAACTTGAGTGATTCTGCTGGATAGTACAAACATGTTTTCTTTTTATTTTTAATATATAATCATACTTACATATAATACATTGCAGTAAATATGCTGTGTCTGGTAAAGAATACGTAACTGCATGCATATTCCATTAACATGACCTGTCCTGTTCTGTTACACTACACACACATGCACGCACACAGACACACACCTGTTCAAACAACCATCGACTTTACAGCAGCAAACCTGGTCTGCTAGGTAAGAACAGCGATGGCTGAATCCTTTTCCACGCTGTGGGATCCCTGTTTGAGTGCTGCTCTGGTGCCATTGACCAACAAGTCTCAGAAGCCTATTCTTATCATACAGGATGTGAGCATTTCCCACAATCCCTCACTTCAGCATACACAGCCCAACAAGACGCCACCAGAGAGGGAGAACGAGGCAGTCAGGTGTGCCAGCCTCAAACAAAGAGACAGGCCCATATAGGCGTCCACAGCTAGACTGGCCTGGGTACGCAACGTAACAAACCTGTTTTGCTCAGTCTAAACCTATTGAAAGTGATTAAACAGTGAACAGTGAATCATAAGAAAATTTTGTTCAAGAATACCAGTAGTAATGATACATATACATTTTATGTCAATCTGTATCTCACAAAGTTAACAAGGCTGGGAACTCACCTCATGTCTCTGAAGCTTTACACGGTACTCTTTATAGTGTAAGCGTGATTAAATGAACAGTACTTATGTAAATGAATGAAAGGACATGAAAACCTCAGTAACTGATTAAGTCAGACTTAAATGACCCGTCGTGTAAGACCGTCAGGATGATGCTTAAAAGAAGTGTGGTACAAGAAGAAAACAGCACTGCCCTGTGATTCTGAAAGAACACAAACACTGTTGACTATGATTTTATTACGCTGCTGATTGCCTAATTCTGCACAGGCTGGTTCACTTAGGTGAAATTCTACTTCTGTAATGTTTTAGAAGTAGCACTAATTTTTCCTTATTCTTATATTTACTAACAGTGCATGTAGAGACTGTATGAAAATTATGTTCAGTAATAATTGAGCAGAACGGTGCTCAATTCTCATGACCCTTTAATAAAAAAATTAAAAAAAATTGGTAAAATAAATGTATTTTTATTTGACATTTTATACATGCTTTATATATTTTAAAATTTAAGATCTGTAGAATCATGAGAAGAATCAAGTCTTCCTCAGAAATATTCAACTCTGCAATAGATTATTCCATTAGGGGGCACAGTTGAGAGAAAGATGTCACATAAAACACCTGACCTGAGGAGAATGCAGTATGTCAGTGTCTCAGTGTTCCCAGAAGCTTACTGAATCTTCTAAGAGTCAAAGCCCCAGGAAAGTAGTCATAACAGTATTGTGTCTGGTATGAAAATGCAATTACTGTGTATTTAATTCAGTTACTCACTGAAAACAATTAATATGCATATACTTAATGAACCATAAAATAAAAAAGGCTACATGTGAAGTACACATTTTTATAGACACATCGAACTTGTAATTTAGATTTGAGGGGTCTGGTGAACAAAGTAATGTAAGAAAATATTTGAGTACAGTACTAAAATACTTTGTAGGAAACACTAAAAATAAATACTGTTATCAACAGCAGAACCTGTGCCTTGTAGAACGGATCCTTGAAAGGGATTACAGTCTGCTTTATAACGGTGTGTTTGCAGACTACCAATCTCCAGTGCTACACTATATCGATGGAGTCATGATGTCATGGGCATAATAATGAAGTTTCTTTTCTTTTGTTCTTCTTAATAGAAGTACATGATGTCAGTGAGAAATCTGATGAACCCCAATGACGGTCCTGAAAGAGCACATCCCTAAATGGCTTCCCAAAAGCAGGCTACAAATTCCATGAAATAAGAGTCCTCATAGTTTTGCCAAGCACTGCTGCTTAAACAGTTTTATAATTTCATTTTCTGCGAACAACAGGGAGAAGACAAGTGTTCCAATACATTTAAAATGTTGCTAGCCAAAGAAATGCATAGATGCAAAAACACAGAAGATCAATATCAAATGCATTCTAAAGGGGTCCCTTGAAATACTGTCAATATTTACAGCATTACGAAATAGCTGATCTTATGCACACAGTCTTTTTGCTTTGCTTAGAAATTTTACAGTACACTCTTATTTTAATCATGCATTCACAGCAAGATTAAAACACAGGTAACCTACCATTATTTTGAAAATGTTACATTAATGTTTAAAAGCTAAAGTATAAATTACACACAGTGAGGATGGTTAAGCATATCCTGTGAACAAGACAGAGAAAGCATTTTTATGAGGTGAGAACTTTATTAGCAGAACAATCATGGATTTATTCACTACACTTATGCGAAAACACAATATTTACAAAACAAAACCTTTCAATAAAAAATATCTTATAATTACAATAGCTTGAGCATATAGATATTTTTCCCCACATACATTTATAGAACATCCTATTTTTCTTTATATACAGTATTATTTGTCAACACATATTTTCCTTCTTTACAATATTAAACAATTTAATTGCAGAGAAATCCCTGTTGAACACAAATCATCTATTTTTAACAATAGATGTCAGAATGTTGTAACTTTCATTGTTATTTGTAAAGCTTTACAGTCTGACATTTCTTAGTAAAAATTATACAGCTTTATCCTGGTGTGTCTTTAAGGACAATCAAGTGGCAAATCATACTATTGCAGGGGAAGAAGGGAGTGAGAGAGAAATAGAAAGAGAGAGAGAGAGAGAAGGAGGGAGATGGAGGGAGAGAGAGAGAAATAGAAAGAGAGAGAGATTGTTTGTCCGAATGATTCAGCTATTCAGCTGAGCTGAGAATAACTGCCTTGGCCATCACTGATAATTAACATTGAAATGTTTAGGTGTTATGGTTTAGTAGCCATTAGTTCAGAACTGCTGTGCAATCCCACGTTGGGCCTGGTGTGTGTTGGATTCCCTGCCGAAGCTCGGCTCGGTTTTGGACGGGCTTTCTGCACACCTGTGAGAGGCAAATGAATGGAGTGGTGTGTGAACCGGGAGCTGCAGACTGACTGGCGCCAGCCACAAAACAGAGGGCATGCTGGATCAACAACCCCAAACCAAGCAGGTCAAACAACAAGCCCGGCTCTGCACGGGACCAAACTGCTAGACTCACCCTCCGCACACATATATGCACATTCACACACATACACGCAGGCTGAGTTATAGAGAAAGAGGGAGTGAGAAAGGCAGAGAGACGTGCAGGCACACTTCACCTTAGCACTCGTGCTTTAACCCTCTCTCACCGAGGCTGCTACACCAGAACGTTATTGCGCAAAGCAAATTTGTGTGAGCACTGTCAGTGTTCCAGACCCTGCTGCCCAGTGCAGCCATTACAAACAGAGGTAACCTTACAGCAGACTGCTCAACACAGCACACTGTGCACACACTGATAATATATGCAGCCAGTTAACACCACTATTTGTGCATCACGGCATTAATTTTACACGCACCATTACTGTTACTGGCTGTTACCAGTCTCAGCTATGCACCACTTTCGCTGAAAGCAAGAAATATTACTGTTATTTCTGTAAATTCCATTAGAGCTTCACTGCTTGTAAGGCTGATACCACAAGTTCACGTTGATTTCTAATGGTGGCCCAAGGCAGGACCATAGCAAGCTGAACTACTGTCAGACCTGGGCCCACTCATGTACAAAATGTTTTGGCAAAATAAAATGCCATGTTTAAATAACTAACTAAATATTTTTAAACCAACACTTGGGTTCGAAAAAAGGTACTCAGATACTATTTATATAGTATGCTTAGTCTAAACGAATCACAAATAATGGGGATATTTTCAAGCAATTTTCCAGTGCACTCACAATTTTTTAAACTGTACGTATTATGCGAGTTTTAAAATTAATTTTAGCATTACTAATCACCATCAGTGGGTTTTAAGAAATGCAAATGTACTCACCAGTCCGGTACACGTTACGATTCAGCGGCACAAAATCGAATCTTCCTGCTTATTGACAACTGAGGACCTCTGAAAACAAAGTGAACAGGTGCGTTGGTACGTGGACCTTACAGACCAGCTCAGGCACTAATGACTTAGTGTGCGACTGTTTTATCATTAAATACACGAACAATGAAGCAGATGTGAGACTGTGGAGTACGCGGTACATTTGAAACAATATAAAAAGATTAAAAAAAAACACACAGGCCGCTAACAGACAGACAGACATCGTGTGTTATATGGCAGATGCACAAACATCTGCGGTTCTTGAAGCGTAAATGTACATTAATGTTGGCGTAATTTTGCCTCGCTACGCTGAATATGTTCCTGGTGAACACTTTGAATAACAACAGCAAAAAATAAATAAAAACCCCTCTCCCCAAGACCAAGACCATTGTCTCACGGCCAAGAAAATGTCTCAAGTCCTGCTCACCGGGTCCGTGTTGAGGACAGACAGCGGGGTCCGGGTAGGGGCTGGCGGACACATCCCGTGTTGTTGTTTCAACAGAACCGGCTGCGTTTCCAAAGCGAGCTGGAGGTCCAAAATATAGTCAATGACATGCTGGAGGATCTCCACCTTGCTGACTTTCTTGTTTTGCGGAATGGTAGGTACCAGTCGCTTCAGGCGGCTGTAGCAGTCGTTCATGTCGTACTGCAGACAGAAAAGGTCCTCGTCCTCCATCCTGCACCGGGCGATGCTGACGCTGTGCTCGGATAAATAACGCAGGGAGCCGCAGCTGGACGAATCCTTCTGGGGGAGAACCGGAGAGCTCGCCTTCATCTTATAATTCAACTCAAGCGCCGTCTAAATCGAGGGGGGGAAAGTGTCTCTTTGTCACTTTCTGCTATTTTAAGAGGTTTTTGTTTGAGAAAATCACATTTAGTTTGTAATAATAGGGATGACTGTTGTTCTATTCTGCTGACATCCTCCTACTCCATCCACTCAAGCGCACAATGTCGTGGAGCAAACGAGTGGAGGCTGTACATTTATAGAAGAAGAAAGGGGAGGAACCTGCCACTGCTTGACGGTTCTGGGCGAGGAGCTGGTCAATCACAAGGCTCCCGGTGCCTGTGATGGAGCACTACGACCTATAACAAGGCGTGTCTTTAAACTGCGGTGGGTCTCTATCAGATGGGGGCTGGCTGAAATATGTGTGTGGTTGTGGGGTGTGGTGTGTGAGTGTGTCGGTCGGGTTGGGGGGGGCGTATTTGTTTATGCCCACATACTGGATAGATTCGTGATTTTTAAAAAGTGGTCACAGAAAAAGTATATAACTGTTGCTCTTGAAAAACACATTTCTGTAGGCTGTAAGTGCTTCATGGTTGTACAGAGTGTTGTGATAGTCTTTGATGGCCCTAAAGCCTTACTTAATTCAGTCAGTACTGTTTACCTTGTGTGTGTATTGTTACATTTAATCAGAAGTAAGATGCAAATGAAGTATACATCATACAAAATCATTCATCTTCTAAATCACTTTTAAATCAGGGTCACAGGGGGTCAGGGCCTCTCCCAGCAGCTCACGACACAAACCCAGACAGGGTGTCGGTCCTTCACACACACACACACACACACTACCGGGCCAATTTTGTGACATCAGCTGACCTAATACGCACGTCTGTGGACTGTGGCAGGAAATATCACATCAGCTACTCAGCTGGGAATGCAGCAGAAATCACATATCACATGTGCCCAGTATAGAATTATAAAACAACATCCTGCTCATTTCACACACACACTACATTTAAAAGGTGAAAATGACTACTTGAACTAACCATATTTATACTGCCTTATCATAACAGTCCAACAGTAAGTAACTGTCCATATATTATTCTTATAAATAATATGTTTTTTTACACTCAGATACACATACATATACACAATATTTTTTGTTTAGGTATTTTCAGCTGCTAAAGGTATCCACGAGCCTTTGGGACTCTAAATGTCAAATCCCTGAATTATTTCAGTGGTCTCAGAGCACTTTGCACCTATCATGCCTCTATGCAAATTCACACAAATTCACACAACGAATCAACCTACTCTACAGTTGGCTGCAGGGGATTCTGCACTGGCTTTAGCGATTTGCAGTCCTCCCACACAAGAGGGGCATGTGCCAACCCCGTGATGTCACTCATTCACACTGGGCTTCAGTTGCATTACATCATATGTAATATTACATTTCACTGTGTGCATCTTCTTTAAGATTCTTTGGCATGCGATGGCTCAGTACAGCAAATGAAGACAGATGTTTTATGTGTTAACGGCTCTCAAAAGTTTCTTAGGATAATTCTTCTTGTTTTATGCATGTGAGCTGGCCAAACAGCCTCCAGCATCGCAGGTGCAAAGAATCTGCAAATAATGCTATTAGTCATGTTCTGGTCATGTTCTGAAAGGGGGATTAA